>NC_047032.1:16649475-17249475 GCF_902652985.1 Pecten maximus | reverse complement strand
ATATGATAGAAATCATATCAATCTTAAACACATCACTCCATAAACACATACAAAATATGCTAGAAATCATATCAATCTTATATACAACGCTCCATACACACATACAAAATATGCAAGAAAACATATCAATGTTTCACAAATCACTCCACACATACACAGAATATTCTGGAAAAATTATCCATGTTACACATCACTCAATACACACATACAAACTATGCTAGAACTCATATCAATGTTATACACATCACTCCAATCACTTATACAGTAACTAAATACACACATACAAAATATGTTATCAAACATATCAATGTTTTATGATTGATGTATACAATAAATACATCAATTATATACATGATCTTTTCAATATTTCATTATCACACACACACACACACACACACACACTCACACCCTCACCCACCCACACACTCACACACACAGCCAGTCTAAAACAGTAAATGTACTACAAAATGCATCAATATTTTATATGTACCACGGTATACATTTTTGAATCATGTAATTGTCCTTTATTATGTTTATGAGAGAGTTTATATTTTATGAGCTGTAGACAACTGTAAATGTATTGCTTTAGACTGATGATAATGACATTATTGTCATTATTGGGGTGGACATTCTGATGAAGGAGGCCAAAAAGAAAACGGTTTTTTTTTATTTACAGAGAATGGGATTATCAGCACTTTAATTATTGAATCTAGACTATCTAGTAATTTTTGAACTTCTAGACAGTCCCATAAAAGATGGGTTATAGATTCTGGTTCAGAATTACATAGTACACAAAGGGGGGAGGAAACTAATCCAATTTTAAATAAGAATGAGTTAGTGGTTAGAACATGATGAATTACTCTAAACTGGAACCACTGAAGGTTTTTGTTTGATGTTACATGAAATGGCATTTTGTAGATTTTGTACCAAGTCAGCCTATCCATGTTCTCAAATACTTGGATAAGAGGAGTGTACAATAAATTAGGAAGTTGGAGCCTTATTATGGAATCATATTTTGACAAACAAATACTTGCAAACATTGGAATTGAAAAAAGTAAAGGAAATTTTTAAAAATATGTTTTGGAAAGAGGTATTGGAAGCTTGGTAGGAAAATATCATTGCAGATTGATAGGAAAGTTATATAAAATAAAGATTGTTTTAAGAAGGGGGTATAATTTGTTTATGACATTATTAAGAATGATCAATCTAAATATTGTTTCGAAGAATTTCGAGAAAAATATAATATCCATACTAATTTCCCAATGTACCAATGTTTTAAGAATTCTGTAAATCAATATATAAAATCAACAAATATTAAATTCAGAAAAGAATTATATTACCTAACATACCTGTAAATCTTATATTAATACTGAGAAACAAAAAAGGAGCTCACGAAATATATACGATATCATGTAGAAATGAACTCAGACCTACTGCTGAACAAAAATGGAACCACTTATTCAACATAAATGAAGAAACATGGAAAAAATATATGTGTCTCCCTTCAAAGGCACTTCAAATTCAAAACTACAATGGTTACAATACAGAATAAATCATAGAACACTAATTACAAATTCATTTTTTATTCAAAATTGGAAAATCAAATAATAACCTCTGCTCTTTCTGCAAAAACCAGCCAGAATCAATAGCACACATTTCATGGGACTGTGATAATGTATCTAATCTGATAGAAAACCTAAGAATAAATATTATACAAAAAAAACTCAGTTTAAGATTTGATAAACAGGAATTCTAATTTGTTAAACACATCAATAAATACATGAAATTTAGCTGAGATAACTTGATAATGCTGATTATAAATCAATACATTCACATAAATAAATGTTTTGGATTATAACTAAATCTTAATAGTTTGAAAAAACATATTAAATTGGATGTTAAAAGCACATAAAATCTTTAATTTGAAGAGCAAAGACAAAAAGACAAGAACAGATAAACACACAAATATGACAATTGTTAGAATTATAACACTCTCCTCTGTGCATAAATGTAAACATTTTGTTTTTGTTTTGTACAAATGTTAGTGTTATTTCTGGTTTTTTTATTTTTTTATTTTTTTTTTATTATTTTTTTTTTATTGTTGTTATTTTTTTTATTTTTATTTTTCACCTTTTTGGTCAAAAATTAGAATATATATTACCCTTTTACACACAACGTAAAATATCACAGCTTATTTAACACTTTTGTCAATCAGTTATTGTACTTCCAACAACATCCATGTTTTATTAAATATTTAAGTACAATATATATTGCATGTCTATATATTTATGATGAAATGCTTGTCGTTTGTGTTTTTGATGTGTTGTATGTCTTATGTAAATAATTTTGAAAATGAATGAAAAATAAATTGAAACAAAAAAATTCTCAAATACAGTGCTCAACTTTTTGCTGTCATATGGTATCACATCGGATTTGATTACAATATTGTAAAAAAAAAACGTTTGCCCCTTTTCTATCACTGAGAAAAAAGTGTAAATTATTAAGTACATAAACTGTATGGATAAAATATCCTATGATAATGTTTACTATATGAGATAAAATATTTAACTGCATAGATCAGGCCCTGATATTGTAAGAAATGTGTGTTTACCTGGTACTGTATTTTTCTTTTCTTTTCTTTTTTTCTTTTTATCTTTTTTATAAACACACGTATAAGATAATTTAAACCCAGAGTCGTACATCTATTCAGATCTACTTGCTAGTGAAGTGGCGGTTTCGTAAAATTTGGATTGCATAAAGATGCACTGTACGTATAGTAAGACATTTGCAAAGATATATTGTTAAAATAAGAAACCCATGAGGAGAAGATGCCATTTTTGAAAACGTATTTAACAATTGTAAAATATGGCTCAAATCATATTTGTGTTTCATAAAAATCTTTGAGAAAAAAATCAAATCTGTCCCTGCATATAGAACTCCTGTGATTGGTTTCCTTGGATGTGGATTGTAAGTAGTTCTTCGTTTTTGTTATTTCCTTATTGTTTAAAATTTAATCACGGCATTGTGTGGTATTTGTCTTGAAAAAGAATTTAACAAGATTCAATTGTATAACACTTGGAAAGAGATGCTTAAACAAACATTTGGGATAAGGATAAATTGATAAACGACTGCTTTTATCACTCCCTAAACAGACAGGGTTAGTTTGAGGCGGGATCTCAATGTAGTAGTTGGTGTCTACAGCAATTTATATCATACAGGAGGCCCGTCATATGCCTGCCAAAACAATTAGGGTAAAGTGCCTTGCCCAAGGACACAAACACAGCAGCACAGACTTGCCTGCTTCCCAGGTTCATGAGAAACACGAGAACCCTCTAATATTATAGCACATTATTTTTTTTCCAGGGACCTAAAACCACTCTATCATATATATATATTTATGTTTTGATTACACTTCAGTCGAAATAGGGACTTACTTTTTTTCAACTTCATCTGTTAAACAAAGAGCTAGGGGGGCATAACGTTGTAATTACAATGCATATGTGTGTCTCAACACATACTAACAAAACAACACGCCATTCTCTAACACTTGTATATGTTAGATAGTGGTATGTTGTTTGTTAGTATGAGTTAGTAAGATTATGAGTATGAGACATTACTGTAAATATGTGTCACCAAACAAATCAGATAATATCAAAATGTATTATTTGAGACCAACCCGTGTTTACTACGTTTTGTAATACATGTCTTCTATATACATATATAAACCAAAAACGGTGTCAGGTTCACCGAATGTATAATGTACCACACGTTGGTACAACATATCTAGTACTGCGACAACCGGGTACAGTTTATGTCTAGTCATATAGGTGCTGACATATGGTCACGTGCTACGATATATTTGAGTCGTGAAAATTCGTCTATTTCTAGAAACATCTCACCTGTTGGGAAATACCTACGATACATATATTTACAAGGTAAGTCGATTTGTTTCGTTTCTTAGTGTGTATGTTACAATTATTGGATATGATGATATACAGGATACATGATTCTGTTATTTACACAGTCCCGAGTATAAGTGTACATATACAGATGTACTTATACTTTATATTCTTTAAACCACTTCGACTTGTTGCGTATATTAGTAATCTTGACGGCGTAAGCCTCACGCATGTACCCAAGTACAAAATGTACATACCAGACCTGTCTGTTACATACAAACTATATACCAAACTTGGTATTGTTTAACTGAAAACATTTTTATCAAAAAATCATCGTTAGACAGCTGATCATCAACTTTTTTCCTCATTTCCGTTGGTGTTTTCGTCGCCAATTATGCCGGTTTGTCAGCCATCATTGTTTTGACTACATACACATTACTGTAGTTATATAAATCAAGGATCGCGGAGAAAAGTTCCGAACGGTAAGGGTGTGCTCTTTGTATGTAAAATTGGCTAACATTTGTGATATTTGAGCTTTTGTTATTGGACGGCTAAGGGAATAATTATTCTATAGTGGACGGCTTTACTTCTTTTTACATTTTAAAAAAAAATCTTCTTAAATACACAACAATATGCACAACACGCATATGTGTACACACTACATGGACTCCATGTAGACTAAATAGGTAGCTCACATAGGTAATTTATATCTGTGGCGATAGGTTTAAAAATAAATTCTATATTTAGGTACCGAAAATCCAATACTATTTATACACGATGCTAATCGTTAAATAAATCCACCATTTCACATCCTTTTTGGACCTATTTAACCAATCCCCTCAGTTGAAACCAGTGATTCGAAGTAAATTTTTTTATTATAAGTGTACAGTGATAACTTAAGTACTAGAAGTGTACGGTGATTACTTTAGTCCTAAAAGTGTACAGTGATTACTTTAGTCCTAGGAGTGTACAGTGATTACTTGAGTCCTAGGAGTGTACAGTGATTACTTTAGTACTAGGAGTGTACAGTGATTACTTTAGTACTAGGAGGGTACTGTGATTACTTTAGTCTTAAGAGTGTACAGTGATTACTTTAGGACTAGGAGTGTAGAGTGATTACTTTAGTCTTAAGAGTGTACAGTGACTACTTTAGTACTGGGAGGGTACAGTGATTACTTTAGTCTTAAGAGTGTACAGTGATTACTTTAGGACTAGGAGTGTACAGTGATTACTTTAGTACTAGGAGTGTACAGTGATTACTTAAGTCCTAGATGTGCACAGTGATTACTTTACTCCTAGGAGTTTACAGTGATAACTTTAGTACTAAGAGTGTACAGTGATTACTTTAGTACTAGGAGTGTACAGTGATTACTTTAGTACTAGGAGTGTACAGTGATTACTTTAGTACTGGGAGTGTACAGTGATTACTTTAGTACTAGGAGGGTACAGTGATTACTTTAGTACTAGGAGTGTACAGTGATTACTTTACTAGTAGTGCACAGTGATTTCTTTAGTCCTAGAAGTGTACAGTGGTTACTTTAGTCGTCCTAAGTGTGTACAGTGATTACTTTAGTCCTAGGAGTGTACAGTGATTACTTTAGTACTAGGAGTGTACAGTGATTACTTAAGTACAAGGGGTGTACAGTGATTACTTAAGTACAAGAAGTGTACAATGATTACTTTAGTAGTAGGAGTGTACAGTGATTACATTAGTACTGGAGTGTAAAGTGATGACTTTAGTCCTAGGAGTGCAGAGTGATTACTTTAGTACTAGGAGTGTACAGTGATTACTTTCGTACTAGGAGTGTACAGTGACTAATTAAGTACTAGAAGTGTACAGTGATTACTTTAGTACTAGGAGTGTGCAGAGATTACTTTATTCTCAGGAGTGTACAGTGATTACTTTAGTACTAGGAGTGTGCAGAGATTACTTTAGTACTAGCAGTGTACAGTGATTACTTTAGTACTAAGTGTATACAGTGATAACTTAGTCCTAGGAGTGTACAGTGATCAATTTAGTACTAATAGTGTACAGTGATTACTTTAGTACAAGAAGTGTACATTGATTACTTTAGTGCAAGGAGTGTACAGTGATAACATAAGTACTAGGAGTGTACAGTGATTACTTTAGTGCAAGGAGTGTACAGTGATAACATAAGTACTAGGAGTGTACCTTGATTACTTTAGTCCTAGAAGTGTACAGTGATTACTTTAGTCCTAGTAGTGTACAGTGATTACTTTAGTCCTAGGAGTGTAAAGTGATTACTTTAGTACTATGAGTGTACCTTGATTACTTTAGTCCTAGAAGTGTAGAGTGATTACTTTAGTCCTAGACGTGTACAGTAGTTACTTTAGTCGTCCTAAGTGTGCACAGTGATTACTTTAGTGCAAGGAGTGTACAGTGATTACTTTAGTCCTAGGAGTGTACAGTAATTATTTTAGTCCTAGGAGTGTACAGTGATTACTTTAGTCATAGAAGTGTACATTGATTACTTTATTCCTAGAAGTGCACAGTGATTACTTTAGTACTAGGAGTGTACAGTGATTACTTAAGTACTAGGAGTGTACAGTGATTACTTTATTATTAGGAGTGTACAGTGACTACTTAAGTACTAGAAGTGTACAGTGATTACTTTAGTACAAGGAGTGTACAGTGATTACTTTAGTACTAGGAGTGTACAGTGATTACTTTAGTAGTAGCAGTGTACAGTGATTACTTTACTATTAGGAGTGTACAGTGATTACTTTAGTACTAGGAGTGTACAGTGATTACTTTAGATCTAGGAGTGTACAGTGATTACTTTAGTACTAGAAGTGTACAGTGATTACTTAAGTACTAGAAGTGTATAGTGATTACTTAAGTACTAGGAGTGTACAGTAATTACTTTAGTACTTGGAGTGTACAGTGATTACTTTATTACTAGGAGTGTACAATGATTACTTTAGGTCTAGGAGTGTACAGTAATTATTTTAGTCCTAGGAGTGTACAGTGATTACTTTAGTACTTGGAGTGTACAGTGATTACTTTAGTACAAGGAGTGTACATTGATTACTTTAGTGCAAGGAGTGTACAGTGATTACTTTAGTACTAGGAGTGTACAGTGGTTACTTTTGTACTAGGAGTGTACAGTGATTACTTAGTGCAAGGAGTGTACAGTAATTATTTTAGTCCTAGGAGTGTACAGTGATTACTTTAGTCCTAGAAGTGCACAGTGATTACTTTAGTACTAGGAGTGTACAGTGATTACTTTAGTACTAGGAGTGTACAGTGATTACTTTAGTAGTAGCAGTGTACAGTGATTACTTTAGTATTAGGAGTGTACAGTGATTACTTTAGTACTAGGAGTGTACAGTGATTACTTTAGTACTAGGAGTGTACAGTGATTACTTTAGTCCTAGAAGTGTACAGTGATTACTTTAGTCCTAGGAGTGTACAGTGATTACTTTAGTACTACAAGTGTACAGAGTTCACTTAAGTCTCAGGAGTATACAGTGATTACTTTAGTACAAGGAGTGTACAGTGATTACTTTAGTACTAGGAGTGTACAGTAATTACTTTAGTACAAGGAGTGTACAGTGATAACTTTAGTCCTAGGAGTGTACAGTGATTACTTTAGTACAAGGAGTGTACAGTGATCACTTTAGTACTAGGAGTGTACAGTAATTACTTTAGTACAAGGAATGTACAGTGATAACTTTAGTCCTAGGAGTGTACAGTGATTACTTTAGTACTAGGAGTGTACAGTGATTACTTTATTACTAGGAGTGTGCAGTGATTACTTTAGTACTTGGAGTGTAGAGTGATTACTTTAGTACTAGGAGTGTAGAGTGATTGCTTAAGTACTAGGAGTGTAGAGTGATTGCTTTAGTACTAGGAGTGTACAGTGATTACTTTAGTACTGGGAGTGTACAGTGATTACTTTAGTACTAGGAGTGTACAGTGATTACTTTAGTACTAGGGAGTGTAGAGTGATTACTTTTGTACGGGGATTGTACAGTGATTACTTTAGTCTTAGGAGTGTACAGTAATTATTTTAGTACAAGGGGTGTACAGTGATTACTTTAATACTAGGAGTGTACAGTGATTACTTTAGTACAAGGGGTGTACAGTGATTACTTTAATACTAGGAGTGTAGAGTGATAACTTTAGTACCAGGAGTGTAGAGTGATTACTTTAGTACAAGGGGTGTACAGTGATTACTCTAAAACTAGGAGTGTACAGTGATAACTTTAGTACTAGGAGTGTACAGTGATAACTTTAGTACTAGGAGTGTACAGTGATTACTTAGTACTAGAAGTGAACAGTGATAACTTTAGTACTAGATGTGTACAGTGATAACTTAAGTCGTCCTAAGTGTGCACAGTGATTACTTTAGTACAAGGAGTGTACAGTGATTACTTTAGTCCTAGGAGTGTACAGTGATTACTTTAGTACTAGGAGTGTAGAGTGATTACTTTAGTCCTAGGAGTATACAGTGATTACTTTAGTCTCAGGAGTGTACAGTGATTACTTTAGTACTAGAAGTGTACAGTGATTACTTTAGTACTAGGAGTGTACAGTGATTACTTTAGTCCTAGAAGTGTACAGTGATTACTTTAGTCCTAGGAGTGTACAGTGATTACTTTAGTACTACAAGTGTACAGAGTTCACTTAAGTCTCAGGAGCATACAGTGATTACTTTAGTACAAGGAGTGTACAGTGATTACTTTAGTACTAGGAGTGTACAGTAATTACTTTAGTACAAGGAGTGTACAGTGATAACTTTAATCCTAGGAGTGTACAGTGATTACTTTATTACTAGGAGTGTACAGTGATTACTTTAGTACTAGAAGTGTACAGTGATTACTTTAGTCCTAGGAGTGTACAGTGATTACTTTAGTACTAGGAGTGTACAGTGATTACTTTAGTACAAGGAGTGTACAGTGATCACTTTAGTACTAGGAGTGTACAGTAATTACTTTAGTACAAGGAGTGTACAGTGATAACTTTAGTCCTAGGAGTGTACAGTGATTACTTTAGTACTAGGAGTTTACAGTGATAACTTTAGTCCTAGGAGTGTGCAGTGATTACTTTTGTACGGGGATTGTACAGTGATTACTTTAGTCTTAGGAGTGTACAGTAATTATTTTAGTACAAGGGTTGTACAGTGATTACTTTAATACTAGGAGTGTACAGTGATTACTTTAGTACAAGGGGTGTACAGTGATTCCTTTAATACTAGGAGTGTACAGTGATAACTTTAGTACCAGGAGTGTAGAGTGATTACTTTAGTACAAGGGGTGTACAGTGATTACTTTAAAACTAGGAGTGTACAGTGATAACTTTAGTACTAGGAGTGTACAGTGATAACTTTAGTACTAGGAGTGTACAGTGATTACTTAGTACTAGAAGTGAACAGTGATAACTTTAGTACTAGATGTGTACAGTGATAACTTAAGTCGTCCTAAGTGTGCACAGTGATTACTTTAGTACAAGGAGTGTACAGTGATTACTTTAGTCCTAGGAGTGTACAGTGATTACTTTAGTACTAGGAGTGTAGAGTGATTACTTTAGTCCTAGGAGTATACAGTGATTACTTTAGTCTCAGGAGTGTACAGTGTTTACTTTAGTACTAGAAGTGTACAGTGATTACTTTAGTACTAGAAGTGTACAGTGATTACTTTAGTACTAGGAGTGTACAGTGATTACTTTAGTCCTAGAAGTGCACAGTGATTACTTTAGTCCTCGGAGTGTACAGTGATTACTTTAGTCGTCCTAAGTGTGTACAGTGATTACTTTAGTACTAGGAGTGTACAGTGATTACTTTAGTGCTATGGGTGTACAGTGATTACTTTTGTACTAGGAGTGTACAGTGATTACTTTAGTACTAGTAGTGTACGGTGCTTACTTTAGTACTAGAAGTGTACAGTGATCACTTTATTACTAGGAGTGTACAGTGATAACTTTAGTACTAGGTGTGTACAGTGATTACTTTAGTACTCGGAGTGTACAGTGATTACTTTAGTACTAGAAGTGTACAGTGATAACTTTAGTACTAGAAGTGTACAGTGATAACTTTAGTACTAGAAGTGTACAGTGATAACTTTAGTACTAGAAGTGTACAGTGATAACTTTAGTACTAGGAGTGTACAGTGATTACTTTAGTCCTAGGAGTGTATTATGATTACTTTAGTATTAGGATTATACAGTGAAAACTTTAGTACTAGAAGTGTACAGTGATAACTTTAGTACTAGAAGTGTACAGTGATTACTTTAGTACTATAAGTGTACAGTGATTACTTTAGTACTAGGATTATACAGTGAAAACTTTAGTACTAGAAGTGTACAGTGATAACTTTAGTACTAGAAGTGTACAGTGATTACTTTAGTACTAGAAGTGTACAGTGATTACTTTAGTACTAGGAGTGTACAGTGATTACTTTAGTCCTAGGAGTGTACAGTGATTACTTTAGTACTAGGAGTGTACAGTGATTACTTTAGTACTAGAAGTGTACAGTGATTACTTTAGTACTAGGAGTGTACAGTAATTACTTTAGTACTAGGAGTGTACAGTGATTACTTTAGTACTAGGAGTGTACAGTGATTACTTTAGTACTAGGAGCGTACAGTGATTACTTGAGTACTAATAGTGTACAGTGATTACTTTAGTACTAATAGTGTACAGTGATTACTTTAGTACTAGGAGCGTACAGTGATTACTTTAGTACTAATAGTGTACAGTGATTACTTTAGTACTAGGAGCGTACAGTGATTACTTTAGTACTAATAGTGTACAGTGATTACTTTAGTCCTAGGAGTGTACAGTGATTACTTTAGTACTAGGAGCGTACAGTGATTACATTAGTACTAATAGTGTACAGTGATTACTTTAGTACTAGAAGTGTACAGTGATTACTTTAGTACTAATAGTGTACAGTGATTACTTTAGTACTATAAGTGTACAGTGATTACTTTAGTACTAGGAGTGTACAGTGATTACTTTAGTACTAGGAGTGTACAATGATTACTTTAGTACTAGGAGTGTACAGTGATTACTGTAGTACTAGGAGTGTACAGAGATTACTTTAGTCCTAGAAAGCTTGCAATCGTGAAGTGAAAAAACAACGAAGTATACCATGTATGAGATTGTCTTGAAATATTTTGAAAGAATTGAGTCCGCTAGATAAGTAGGTCTACATATTGGTACAGTGCCTGTACAGGGTTTGGATAGAAGAGATATACAGCTGGTATCACGCGAGACTATGTACCCTGTTCATGGAGACATAAATAGCTACATAACACAGGTACCTACCTATAACTGACTGGAATTTCAAATATAGGCAAAGTCTGTAGTAATAATTACGGCCACATGGCGTAGAAATTGTTTGACCAGAAGTGTCCACTGTAAGCTGCCGTGCAGGTAGGGTGTAAAAACAGTACCTGCGTTCCCCATTGCAGAATGTACTAATATGAGGCAAAATACGATGTGCTTATACCAAGACATAATGATCAAAAAAACATAAAATCACTTAAAGGGGAGAAAGTTTATGGGTTTACATTGATAACTTTATTATTGGCCTCTAACCAACGTAACGTTGGGATACTTCTGAAACATAACAAAATTTCAACAAAAATATTCTAATATTTATTTTTGATCACAGTTCTGTCGAAATATGCAATAACATTTGTTTCTACTTCGTCTACTAAAGTGAGACGAGACACGAATGTTATGAACGATAAAACTTACACTAACGGGGATCCCAAGCATTGTTCGCCTTAAAAAACATGCAATTGAACGTTCCCAAATTGCACCAGTTTCAAACACACACAGCATTTATCAACATATCTGAATGGTTTGTAAACAACCAAATAGTATGCAATCCGTTTGTGAAACCACGTACGGCTGTAATTACAATGGATTTGAATGCACATATGCTCATAACACAGTGTTTTGCATAGCGCATTTAAAGGTATTTTAGTAAAGAATGTTTGTAACGCCCGACCAGTGAGGTGTTTAATAGTAAATGAGCTCGCCACTCCTAGCCCATGTGCATAATTTATGTGTTATGTCGTTCTCGTTGACAAGAACAAATACTGTCAAACGATAATATTAAAGATCAATTCATATTTGCTAAACAACGTTATCGAGATAATTAGGCTTGTAATGTATTTTTTCTGAGAATACGAACATTGGACGTTTCTTCACGTTTCGACTTTATAGACATATAATATGTAATTGTATATGAAGCTGACAAGGCTTAGCAAATAAATCTTTGAGGGACGCTTACGTTGTTTGAAGACATATATTGTTGAATATAGGACATAAATTTCCAGACTTGATAATGTCCGCCTCGTAAGCTTCCTGCAGTGTTAAATTTTAGATATTCTTCGCAAACAAACGCTTATCAGTGTAATATTATCTTGCGACTTCCTTCAGTGACTAATAATTTCATTGTCACATAACTTTTAGTCATTGGAACAAATCAGTTATTCATTACACATCAAACAATCATATGATGACAGTTATTTCGATTATATTCTCTCCACTAAGATATCGAAAACACATGAAATTTAATTGTTATACAATGTCCAATATGTGAAATAAAACGCATTGCTACGTTATTGCCGTTAATTCAGGCCCTGATGATCACATATATTATGCATGTATGACCCAGGTTGCAGGGTAATATGAAGGTTTATATATTTACCCGATGGTATCATATATCCCGATGGCTAGTGAAATGGTAAAAATACTTTCATATTCCCATGCAACTAGGGCCATACATTGTTTATTATACCAAAAAAAAAACAATGATAAATGAGCATATTCTGATAGATTCCAGAAATATAATGTATCATTTGTATTACTTATCCTGTTCTGGAAGTCGCTCGATTGATACGATTCCGTGTACCAGATTTCTGAAACTCTCTGAACAAGTTGACTGCACATTTGTTCTTAAATATTATGTTATTTTCGTTTTCTGTTACACTTTCCCGTACACAAACTCCGTGACCACATCCTTTTCCTTTTCAATCACGAGACCAGCATTCCACTCTCTTCTTTATTTTTCAAAACCACCTTCTAACCGCGATCATTGACGCCAATTATCATAGTGGCACATTTCCCCTCTTTCTGAGATTTGCGAGACTTTATGTGGAGCACACTCTAGATTCTATTCCCCATACATTGAGCGATAAATGTCTCATACTTTAACCTGCAAACACGAATGTTCTCACGGTGTTCTGTAAGGAATAGCAATCTCTCTGTACGTTATATAAATCTGTCTCGCTGAAATGAAGGGAATACATCTCTTTCATTGCTATATGGGGATATAAAACTTTATTACAATTTTACCAGTGAAATATCAAAAATTATTCATTCTATAAAAGTGATATTTCATATTTTTCACTTTTGCTGATTTGACCAATCAAATTAATGATTAGAAAATACAAAAATAATTGACCAATCAGAAAGCCCAACATATATGTCAGCAGCTGGACAGGAGGAACTACTTTTTTTGTTAACAAATTATCGCTGTAGGCCTAGTTAGCATACGGGTTAGGTTTTTCGTTGATAAAAAATGTAATAAACAGAATATCTAACAGTGTCTTCAGTAATACCAAATATATTTCACGAGTGGGGCTAATATTTTGATATTTTTCACTCGTGCTGCGCGCACTCGTGAAAATATCAAAATATTAGCCCCACTCGTGAAATATATTTGGTATTACCGAAGACACTGTTAGATATCCTCTATGTCTTAGTGGTATCTTGGAGATATCAAACTATTTGTATTTTGTACAGAATATCAATCGAGACGTATATTTAGAGGTTACCCATTTTATCTTAGTTACAAATATATGATATTGAAATAATTGTCTTGTGATGTAATTTGGGAGCATCACTCTGTTGATATATTCACAAAGAACTTTCATTGTTTCTTATTGAGTTGATGGATATTAACAAATTAACATAAATAACATGGATGATCCCATGAATTACATAGTCGTTGAATGTATTGACATCAACCAATTTCTATGATAAAATAGGGCATCGCTATAATTGTCCTGATTATACCTGTACATATACGTTGTATTCAGCGAACCACGTCGGCTTGTTGTGTGTATATCGGTTATCTTGATAGGTTAGATTTGACGACTCAGGTATTGTTTATCTCTGGTTGACGTGTCCATTCCTTACAGAAATATTTTTAACATATCAAAAAGTAAACAACATGTATGTCAGCGAGTTATTCATATCTAGAACTCCAAGTAGGGTGCGTACATGTTATTTGTGTATATTGACGTCTACGCTGACTGTGCCGTCTAACTGGGTACAGCGTTTAAATCTATGACGAAATGTTAAAACATAACTTCTATATTTAGATATCGAAAACTTAACAGTATTTTTACAAGTTGCTAATCTTCAGAAACATTCAGATTCTTTTTATACTCCTTTGGCCAATCCACTCAGTTGGAACTAGTGGTTTAAAGTGCGATTGCAGATATACTCCAATGCATTTTCTTTATATTCCTGGAATGAGACATACTTATAACAGACATCAGGTGAGGCTCTCTACTCTGTTAATGAAGACATAAACAGCTACATGCTTGACACATGTATATATAACTATCTGACAGGAATTTTAAAATAGGCCACGTTTTTATTGATCATTGACAATTAATATCTCAAAGCGTACAGTGAAAATTGCTTGCACATAAGTTTATACTGATAGCTTTAGACCTAGTTGCCCTGAAGGTAGGGCGGTAGAATTGTCATGTGCCTCCCATTGTACATTACATTGTACTTATATGCGGCAAAATATTATACGTTTATACAGGCATATGTAAAATATAAAATCACTTAAAGGAGAGAAGGTTTATAAATTAGTTTTCCGTTCTATATGATCTCTTTATTGATGGTCTCTTTTTGCGCCTCTTATCAGCGTTAAGAGGGGATACAAATGATCAAAATTTAGAAATACTCTGACCAAGATTTGTATTGCGGGAATCGTTTATGAAGCAGAAGACGCTTACTCTTCAGAGCACCTGGTCGGATTACTTCTTTCAGGAGTCAAATCTATATTTTTGTTTACATTTTGACCTCCTTTTAACATATCACATCCTTGCACGCTTGTATTTTTCTTTTTGCACGAGTTTGTTTTTATTTTTTGAACTTTGAATAAATAAAGAATGGTACACTCGTCACTCTCAGATATAGACCTTTCGCAAATTATACAAACTAGTGAAGATGCACTTCTTATTCATATGCTTATTCATTAAGCTATGCGAACCTTTTAAGATTGCTTGAGTGATTGTTTTGTTCAGTACATGATATAAAGTTACTTTTACTTTGAAGCATAGTTGCTTTCATTTCACAAGATATACGGTATAGCACGAGAAATTTTATTATTTCCTACTATTTTGTATCATTTAAGTTTGTCTTGAAGCTTCTTTCAATACTCAGTTATTTCTCCATGGCCTCAAATAATTAAATAAGAAGTTCACGTTACCTGTACTTAAACACTCATACTTTGTTCTTTCTTGCAGGTTTTGCCAAAGAAAACAGTCAAAATGAATCGATTGAGCGCATTTGCTTCGATAGTGACAGCTATGATGGCATGCATAGGAACCTCCATTGATGCGAAAGTATGTAAATAAACACCTTCATTCCAATGAGTGTCTTCAGTACTTTTAAGCGGTCTCCATCCAAATTTCGACCTCATTTAATTGATAAGAATTGAGTTTTATAGTCAGTGTAGTGGATTTTTTATCCGATACTCTGCATATTTTAGGAATTATTCAAACATTTTGCAATAAACACGTCAATACATTCGCTGAGATTAAATTTCTGCGCTATATTTAATGACTGTGAATAGAGTCACTCCTAAGTATTTCTAATTATGAAAAAAATACATCGCCTAACAGAAATCAGTTCAATGGATCACGCCATATTCTTTATTATCAATTTACACGCCAACAGAATAATATATGTGCTATGAAAAGGATAATTATGTGTTATATAACAGGCATTAAAATTTATCGTGAACAATTATACGTCGGTTTATATTTCAGATTAGGTTCCCTGATCATTCTGGATTTGATTGTGAAGGTGAAGTCGGAAAAGGCACTGTGGCCCATCAAGTTAGATTTCCGAACGGGACCGTTGAAGTTTTTTGCTGTTATCCGCGGAACTGTACAGGAGGTAAAACGTGATCTCTCTTAATTGCAATCCGTGCGTGCGTTCGTGCGTGCGTGCGTGCGTTCGTGCGTGCGTGCGTGAGTAAGTGAGTGCGTGCGTGAGTGCGTGCGTGCGTGCCTGCCTGCGTGCCTGCCTGCGTGCCTGCGTGCCTGCGTGCCTGCGTGCGTGCGTATCTGCCTGCGTGTTCCTCGACACATATTTTGATGTATTGGATGTGGTGCAGTGATAAATAACCTATGGCTATTTCTGGCTATTTGGATTTTTTTTCTTTCTTTTTTTTTATTTCTGAAATTTGACAGAAGAAAAAAATGCAAAAAATCATAAATGAACAGCGTGCACCCTGTAGTTACCGAATACCTGTTTAATAATCTATGATTCTGTTACCCTACTTTTCTAGACGAATCTCACTATTTTTCCTGGAAGTATTCCTACCGATTGTGCTTGCCTAAACTTAACACAGGAAAGACATTTCGATGCTGAACAAATTTTTAAAGTCACTGAGAGTTCTTAAAAGGACGACCCGACCATTTCCAACTGATGCGGAACATCCCTTTACAATAATAATAGGAAACATATTAAGGTTCTGTCAGTATAATGCACGGTCCGTTCTAGTGATATTAACTTATTTCTACCTGCAACATTAAAATGTCAGTATTTTTTCTATTTCAAGGTACATTAAAATTCTGCAAAAAGGACATGGAAAATGATACATGTGTCCCTTGCCAAGATGGCTGTAATTACCATGTAATTACTTCGCACAATTTATTCCATATGGAAAAGTTCTGCAAAGACCCCTGCAAATACGGTAATTACAATAGATTGATCTGTTTTTTCTGTGTGTACATGTATTTCTATTTATTATTTATGTATCCTATGCTTGTCGACTTGTTCTTTTTGTTTTTTGGGGTTTTTTTTTTCTTTTTTTTTTAAAGACTGATTGCAATGCAGAGTTTATCTGAGGTTCATGTAGCAGAAACCGTGCAGAGATGTTCAATTTCATACATAATCAAGCTCTATCATTCAATCATTGTATAGAAATTATTCTATTATTACGTAAAATTGAATACATTCTATCGTTACGCATTTCAGCCATTCCTGTTGTGCATTTTTTTGCAACTCAATACACAAAACAAAGAGGAGATACAGTGACTCTTCAACCGAAAATATACAGTGACTACACACTCCAAGGATTATGTTGGAAACGCGAACATTCTAGTGGAAGCTATGATTTAGCTGGTTGTAATTCCACTGATTTTGATACAAGAAAATACGAGGTTGGACATTCTCAAGATCCCTTTCTGACAATAAAGGACCTAAACTTGTCTGATCAGGGGGTATATCAACTCAGTGTATGGAACGAGAATGGAGTATCCATCGTTTGCAATGTCACGTTAAATATCACAGGTGAGTGGCGTAATAACATGCGTTAAAGTGCGTAAAAGCATGTGATAATATAACTAAGACATACTTCTCCGGTGATGAATTAGCTGATTTATTTCTCGAGGTGTGTTTCTGTTCAACGCGAGTTTTAGTCCCCCTTGTAACAGGTCTGTTTAGATACTTTGAAAAGCCTTTCAGAAACTGTTTTACCGTGTCAAAATGTCGTAAGTTTATTTGCGGCAAAAGTTTGATTATTTAATTACACATTTGTTATTTTTACTAGTTGTATTGGTCATCTTTATTTGTGCAGGTCCTGTTATTGATACCACATATTGGTACTAATGATTCAATGTTTTGTTGTAGCACGTCCTATCGTGGATATGCAAAAAACCGTCTACGTCGATGAGGGATCAGTGCATACTATAAGATGTTTTGTTAAGGAAATTCCAGAACCTAACTACGTTAAAATGACATTTAGGGGCAAAGATGGGCAAAAATCAGAAAAACTTAACATTAGCATTCAACCAGACGGAGAGGTCACACACATCATTCAGAAGGTTTCTACGAAAGATAGTGGATACTACACATGCAGTGCAGAAAATACAGCAGGCAGTGGTGAAAATACCCAGCAATTGATTGTCTATAGTAAGTATGATGCTTTGCCTTTTTGTGTGTTTGTTCTTGTTCTTGTGTCTTACATATCGGACTGGAGGCTTAATTGGACTCATAAATTGTACATTGGTTCCCGATCTCTACATCTACAACTATAAGAAAAAATGATAAACACTGGTTTACATCCGAACTAAGACTTGAAATAAGGAAAAGAAATCGATTACACAGTAAATTTCGAAACAATAAAAATATTAATAGTTTAAAAACATTTAAAGATCAAAGGAATAAAGTGAACAACATGAAAAAGTAAGCCAAGTTATCCTTCTTCGTTAATGTTAATGGTTTGATAGATTTACTAGATGCCTCTGATTCAAAATCTTACTGGCGACTTATGCGCCGATTGATTGGGAAATCAGCAAAGGCAGAAACTATTCCTACACTGTTTAACCATGAAAAAAATTCTTTAGTACATGATGATGAAAGTAAAGCAAATGTTTTAAATAACTATTTCTGTTCAATAGCAAATATCGATGACGATCTAGATAACCCTAGTTTCCAATCCCGCTGTTATTCATCAATTCATACAATAACATTTACCAGAACCGATATTCTTGATATTCTGAAAACTTTGAAATTAAACAAGGCAACAGGGGTTGACTTTATAAGATACAACATGTTGAAAAACACTGCAGAAACAGTCTGTGAACCGCTTCATATATTATTTATCCTTCCGCCTGGAAATTGGCTACTGTTCTACCATTATTTAAGAAAAATGAGAGATTCTTACCCTCTAATTACAGACCTATTTCATTACTAAGCATTGTTGGTAAACTGTTTGAAAGAATTATACATAAATACCTCCATAACTATTAACTAGATAATAACTTATTATATAAATATCAGTCCGGTTTTGTTAAAGGACATTCGACTGTTTACCAGCTAATTGAAATATATCATAATATCTGCTCAGCATTAGAAAGAAAAAAAAAACATGTATGACTTTTTTTATATATCCAAAGCTTTTGATAGAGTTTGGCACAGGGGTCTGGTGATAAAATTGCATGCGTACGGTATAAGAGGAAATATTCTTTCCTGGATCCATAATTATTATAGTTTTTTCTGTTAGTATCAGATCAATTCTCGATTTTGATGTACCCCTTTTAAATGTATATTTAATTAAGTTTGGATTTTTTTCACGCCAGATATGTTCCAATTTTTATTTTTCCAAGAATATTTTCAGTTCTTTTTTACCAATATCTTCAGAGGTTAGTTGTGGAGCTCTATCTTTGTATCCGTCTAGGACACAATTAAAATCACCCATTACAATATTTTCATTCGTATTTTCCATAATAGCATTTAAGTTTGTTATGAATTCTTTTCTTTCTGCACCTTTATTTGGACAGTATATATTTGTAATAGTATATGTTTTATTTTCACATTCTATGGTACCCGCTAATACTCTGCCACATTGATCTCTATAGTTTTCTTTTATAGTTTTGATATTTGAAGTTTTTTTCCAGAGGATGGCAACACCTCTAGAGTCATGTTTTCCATTGTTCCATATGCTGCCACTCCCCCCTAAATCTTTCCAATTGTTACTCCATTTAACAGTATCTATATCTGTGCAGTGTGTTTCTTGTAAACATATCACATTATAATTTTGGCTATTGATCCAGCTAAAAATTCGCTCTCTCTTTTTATTATCTCTCAATCCATTGACATTCAAACACGCTAAATGAATACAGGCTTTCATATACAATACATGTATGTATATTTTGATTCTCTCTCTCTTTTCCCCATAATTACTTTGGTTTCATTCCACAATACATGTATATTAACATTTAGATAAGCAAATAGTAAAAAAAGTAAATAATGGTATCTATACATCTCTGTACAAAGGATCATGTTTATATTTATTTATTTCTAATGACAGTTTATTTGGCTACTGGAGCACCTGTCTCACCTCTGTTGTCATGTCTACTGGCATTTGAGCACGGTCTCTCAGAGGGAGGGGTAGATTGACTGCTGAGGTAGCGTTTTTTACTTTTTGCAGGAGTTTTGGAGGTTTCTATGTCTACTTCACCGTTCACGAAGTCTAGAATGGGACCCAGCAGTGTTTCTGCACCTTTATTGTTAATGTGTACACCACTTGGGTCATTCAGGTCATAGTTACCTTTTACCGGTGAGCCATTCTGGTCAAACTCACTGTGTGTATCAATCAATGTGAGATTGTCAGTTCTATTACACAGTTTCTCGATGAACTTGTTCGCGTTAACCGTGGCCTCATTGAGTTCGCGTATGCGGTTGCTTTTCCCTTTCCGTGGGATAATGTTACACACACCTACTGATGCGTCTGGGAAGGCGTTCCCCACTTGTGTAAGCGCCTCAGTGATGCTGATGTAAACATTGTCTATGTCACTGTAATGTTTGGTGATGTCATTGGTTCCTAGGCAAACCACCACATGACTGATTTCACTGTCACACGTGCGCGTTTCCGCGATTGCCTTGTCTATGTTATCCCCAATGTTATCGAAGGACGCGCCTGATATTGAGACGTTGGTAACATTTTTCCCACTCGTGTCAATTCGTTTGCAGTTCGACGCTCCAATAATTAGACCGTGTCTCTGTTGTTTGTTTTGCTGTGTCAGCTGACCATGATCAGCTGTGGAACACGTGGATTTGTTGTTGATATCCGGATCCTCTATTTCACCGGCGTACTCTCCATATTGTTCAAGGCGTGTTTTTTGTTGACAGTCACGTTGAATATGACCTGTTACGTTGCAAAAATGACACCTCCTCTCGTCGGATGACGCTTTAGGACAATCTCGGATGAGATGTTCAGGGCTGCCACATCGGTGGCATTTCCTGATTGTTTCATTCCTTTTCGGGCACTGATATGACGGGTGATTTGTTTGTCCACATCGGAAACATGGCGTACGATTATTGTCACGGAATAATCGGACCGAGAATCTTCCAAAATCTGTTGTTAACGGTAGGATGGACACACAATTCACTAGTGATACATACCGTGTACCATTTTCTATGTCGGTTCCCTTAATCTTTCCCCTTTTCATAGATCCGTTTACGATTTCTCCGAATTTTGACATATGGGTGCATATGAATTCATCAGACATTTCAACTGGTGCATCTTTTATAGTAATGTTTGTAATGTTTTTCTCCACACTAGTTAGACGAATAGTCTGGAGATCGATTACTATTCCTTCTGATAAGAGCACTGATTTCGATGTTTCATTTTTCAATGTTATCACACATGTCTTGTCAAGTATCTGGATTGATCTTAATTTTCTTTGTCTATTGTCTGTTCAACAGCGCTAAAGATTTTTTCATGAGTTAGTCCTTTCAGAAATCTGTGATAGAAGTGTACAGACATCGGTCTAGTTAGTAGATCGGACATTCTGGAGGAAGGTCAAAAAGTCTATATAAATACATGCAATTTCAAAGATAGTACGTATAGATGTACATTGACATGTAGCTGAGTAGTGTTCATCGTACAGGCAATTTACCATTAATGCACAAAGACAATCCTCAGAGATATCTGAGAGTTCATTTGGATAAATGTCGGTGTCAACGCGAGCTTTAGTCACCCTTGTAACAGGTCTGTTTAGATACTTTGAAAAGCCTTTCAGAAACTGTTTTACCGTGTCAAGTTTATTTGCGGCAAAAGTTTGATTATTTAATTACACATTTGTTATTTTTACTAGTTGTATTGGTCATCTTTATTTGTGCAGGTCCTGTTATTGATACCACATATTGGTACTAATGATTCAATGTTTTGTTGTAGCACGTCCTATCGTGGATATGCAAAAAACCGTCTACGTCGATGAGGGATCAGTGCATACTATAAGATGTTTTGTTAAGGAAATTCCAGAACCTAACTACGTTAAAATGACATTTAGGGGCAAAGATGGGCAAAAATCAGAAAAACTTAACATTAGCATTCAACCAGACGGAGAGGTCACACACATCATTCAGAAGGTTTCTACGAAAGATAGTGGATACTACACATGCAGTGCAGAAAATACAGCAGGCAGTGGTGAAAATACCCAGCAATTGATTGTCTATAGTAAGTATGATGCTTTGCCTTTTTGTGTGTTTGTTCTTGTTCTTGTGTCTTACATATCGGACTGGAGGCTTAATTGGACTCATAAATTGTACATTGGTTCCCGATCTCTACATCTACAACTATAAGAAAAAATGATAAACACTGGTTTACATCCGAACTAAGACTTGAAATAAGGAAAAGAAATCGATTACACAGTAAATTTCGAAACAATAAAAATATTAATAGTTTAAAAACATTTAAAGATCAAAGGAATAAAGTGAACAACATGAAAAAGTAAGCTAAGTTATCCTTCTTCGTTAATGTTAATGGTTTGATAGATTTACTAGATGCCTCTGATTCAAAATCTTACTGGCGACTTATGCGCCGATTGATTGGGAAATCAGCAAAGGCAGAAACTATTCCTACACTGTTTAACCATGAAAAAAATTCTTTAGTACATGATGATGAAAGTAAAGCAAATGTTTTAAATAACTATTTCTGTTCAATAGCAAATATCGATGACGATCTAGATAACCCTAGTTTCCAATCCCGCTGTTATTCATCAATTCATACAATAACATTTACCAGAACCGATATTCTTGATATTCTGAAAACTTTGAAATTAAACAAGGCAACAGGGGTTGACTTTATAAGATACAACATGTTGAAAAACACTGCAGAAACAGTCTGTGAACCGCTTCATATATTATTTATCCTTCCGCCTGGAAATTGGCTACTGTTCTACCATTATTTAAGAAAAATGAGAGATTCTTACCCTCTAATTACAGACCTATTTCATTACTAAGCATTGTTGGTAAACTGTTTGAAAGAATTATACATAAATACCTCCATAACTATTAACTAGATAATAACTTATTATATAAATATCAGTCCGGTTTTGTTAAAGGACATTCGACTGTTTACCAGCTAATTGAAATATATCATAATATCTGCTCAGCATTAGAAAGAAAAAAAAAACATGTATGACTTTTTTTATATATCCAAAGCTTTTGATAGAGTTTGGCACAGGGGTCTGGTGATAAAATTGCATGCGTACGGTATAAGAGGAAATATTCTTTCCTGGATCCATAATTATTATAGTTTTTTCTGTTAGTATCAGATCAATTCTCGATTTTGATGTACCCCTTTTAAATGTATATTTAATTAAGTTTGGATTTTTTTCACGCCAGATATGTTCCAATTTTTATTTTTCCAAGAATATTTTCAGTTCTTTTTTACCAATATCTTCAGAGGTTAGTTGTGGAGCTCTATCTTTGTATCCGTCTAGGACACAATTAAAATCACCCATTACAATATTTTCATTCGTATTTTCCATAATAGCATTTAAGTTTGTTATGAATTCTTTTCTTTCTGCACCTTTATTTGGACAGTATATATTTGTAATAGTATATGTTTTATTTTCACATTCTATGGTACCCGCTAATACTCTGCCACATTGATCTCTATAGTTTTCTTTTATAGTTTTGATATTTGAAGTTTTTTTCCAGAGGATGGCAACACCTCTAGAGTCATGTTTTCCATTGTTCCATATGCTGCCACTCCCCCCTAAATCTTTCCAATTGTTACTCCATTTAACAGTATCTATATCTGTGCAGTGTGTTTCTTGTAAACATATCACATTATAATTTTGGCTATTGATCCAGCTAAAAATTCGCTCTCTCTTTTTATTATCTCTCAATCCATTGACATTCAAACACGCTAAATGAATACAGGCTTTCATATACAATACATGTATGTATATTTTGATTCTCTCTCTCTTTTCCCCATAATTACTTTGGTTTCATTCCACAATACATGTATATTAACATTTAGATAAGCAAATAGTAAAAAAAGTAAATAATGGTATCTATACATCTCTGTACAAAGGATCATGTTTATATTTATTTATTTCTAATGACAGTTTATTTGGCTACTGGAGCACCTGTCTCACCTCTGTTGTCATGTCTACTGGCATTTGAGCACGGTCTCTCAGAGGGAGGGGTAGATTGACTGCTGAGGTAGCGTTTTTTACTTTTTGCAGGAGTTTTGGAGGTTTCTATGTCTACTTCACCGTTCACGAAGTCTAGAATGGGACCCAGCAGTGTTTCTGCACCTTTATTGTTAATGTGTACACCACTTGGGTCATTCAGGTCATAGTTACCTTTTACCGGTGAGCCATTCTGGTCAAACTCACTGTGTGTATCAATCAATGTGAGATTGTCAGTTCTATTACACAGTTTCTCGATGAACTTGTTCGCGTTAACCGTGGCCTCATTGAGTTCGCGTATGCGGTTGCTTTTCCCTTTCCGTGGGATAATGTTACACACACCTACTGATGCGTCTGGGAAGGCGTTCCCCACTTGTGTAAGCGCCTCAGTGATGCTGATGTAAACATTGTCTATGTCACTGTAATGTTTGGTGATGTCATTGGTTCCTAGGCAAACCACCACATGACTGATTTCACTGTCACACGTGCGCGTTTCCGCGATTGCCTTGTCTATGTTATCCCCAATGTTATCGAAGGACGCGCCTGATATTGAGACGTTGGTAACATTTTTCCCACTCGTGTCAATTCGTTTGCAGTTCGACGCTCCAATAATTAGACCGTGTCTCTGTTGTTTGTTTTGCTGTGTCAGCTGACCATGATCAGCTGTGGAACACGTGGATTTGTTGTTGATATCCGGATCCTCTATTTCACCGGCGTACTCTCCATATTGTTCAAGGCGTGTTTTTTGTTGACAGTCACGTTGAATATGACCTGTTACGTTGCAAAAATGACACCTCCTCTCGTCGGATGACGCTTTAGGACAATCTCGGATGAGATGTTCAGGGCTGCCACATCGGTGGCATTTCCTGATTGTTTCATTCCTTTTCGGGCACTGATATGACGGGTGATTTGTTTGTCCACATCGGAAACATGGCGTACGATTATTGTCACGGAATAATCGGACCGAGAATCTTCCAAAATCTGTTGTTAACGGTAGGATGGACACACAATTCACTAGTGATACATACCGTGTACCATTTTCTATGTCGGTTCCCTTAATCTTTCCCCTTTTCATAGATCCGTTTACGATTTCTCCGAATTTTGACATATGGGTGCATATGAATTCATCAGACATTTCAACTGGTGCATCTTTTATAGTAATGTTTGTAATGTTTTTCTCCACACTAGTTAGACGAATAGTCTGGAGATCGATTACTATTCCTTCTGATAAGAGCACTGATTTCGATGTTTCATTTTTCAATGTTATCACACATGTCTTGTCAAGTATCTGGATTGATCTTAATTTTCTTTGTCTATTGTCTGTTCAACAGCGCTAAAGATTTTTTCATGAGTTAGTCCTTTCAGAAATCTGTGATAGAAGTGTACAGACATCGGTCTAGTTAGTAGATCGGACATTCTGGAGGAAGGTCAAAAAGTCTATATAAATACATGCAATTTCAAAGATAGTACGTATAGATGTACATTGACATGTAGCTGAGTAGTGTTCATCGTACAGGCAATTTACCATTAATGCACAAAGACAATCCTCAGAGATATCTGAGAGTTCATTTGGATAAATGTCGGTGTCAACGCGAGCTTTAGTCACCCTTGTAACAGGTCTGTTTAGATACTTTGAAAAGCCTTTCAGAAACTGTTTTACCGTGTCAAGTTTATTTGCGGCAAAAGTTTGATTATTTAATTACACATTTGTTATTTTTACTAGTTGTATTGGTCATCTTTATTTGTGCAGGTCCTGTTATTGATACCACATATTGGTACTAATGATTCAATGTTTTGTTGTAGCACGTCCTATCGTGGATATGCAAAAAACCGTCTACGTCGATGAGGGATCAGTGCATACTATAAGATGTTTTGTTAAGGAAATTCCAGAACCTAACTACGTTAAAATGACATTTAGGGGCAAAGATGGGCAAAAATCAGAAAAACTTAACATTAGCATTCAACCAGACGGAGAGGTCACACACATCATTCAGAAGGTTTCTACGAAAGATAGTGGATACTACACATGCAGTGCAGAAAATACAGCAGGCAGTGGTGAAAATACCCAGCAATTGATTGTCTATAGTAAGTATGATGCTTTGCCTTTTTGTGTGTTTGTTCTTGTTCTTGTGTCTTACATATCGGACTGGAGGCTTAATTGGACTCATAAATTGTACATTGGTTCCCGATCTCTACATCTACAACTATAAGAAAAAATGATAAACACTGGTTTACATCCGAACTAAGACTTGAAATAAGGAAAAGAAATCGATTACACAGTAAATTTCGAAACAATAAAAATATTAATAGTTTAAAAACATTTAAAGATCAAAGGAATAAAGTGAACAACATGAAAAAGTAAGCTAAGTTATCCTTCTTCGTTAATGTTAATGGTTTGATAGATTTACTAGATGCCTCTGATTCAAAATCTTACTGGCGACTTATGCGCCGATTGATTGGGAAATCAGCAAAGGCAGAAACTATTCCTACACTGTTTAACCATGAAAAAAATTCTTTAGTACATGATGATGAAAGTAAAGCAAATGTTTTAAATAACTATTTCTGTTCAATAGCAAATATCGATGACGATCTAGATAACCCTAGTTTCCAATCCCGCTGTTATTCATCAATTCATACAATAACATTTACCAGAACCGATATTCTTGATATTCTGAAAACTTTGAAATTAAACAAGGCAACAGGGGTTGACTTTATAAGATACAACATGTTGAAAAACACTGCAGAAACAGTCTGTGAACCGCTTCATATATTATTTATCCTTCCGCCTGGAAATTGGCTACTGTTCTACCATTATTTAAGAAAAATGAGAGATTCTTACCCTCTAATTACAGACCTATTTCATTACTAAGCATTGTTGGTAAACTGTTTGAAAGAATTATACATAAATACCTCCATAACTATTAACTAGATAATAACTTATTATATAAATATCAGTCCGGTTTTGTTAAAGGACATTCGACTGTTTACCAGCTAATTGAAATATATCATAATATCTGCTCAGCATTAGAAAGAAAAAAAAAACATGTATGACTTTTTTTATATATCCAAAGCTTTTGATAGAGTTTGGCACAGGGGTCTGGTGATAAAATTGCATGCGTACGGTATAAGAGGAAATATTCTTTCCTGGATCCATAATTATTATAGTTTTTTCTGTTAGTATCAGATCAATTCTCGATTTTGATGTACCCCTTTTAAATGTATATTTAATTAAGTTTGGATTTTTTTCACGCCAGATATGTTCCAATTTTTATTTTTCCAAGAATATTTTCAGTTCTTTTTTACCAATATCTTCAGAGGTTAGTTGTGGAGCTCTATCTTTGTATCCGTCTAGGACACAATTAAAATCACCCATTACAATATTTTCATTCGTATTTTCCATAATAGCATTTAAGTTTGTTATGAATTCTTTTCTTTCTGCACCTTTATTTGGACAGTATATATTTGTAATAGTATATGTTTTATTTTCACATTCTATGGTACCCGCTAATACTCTGCCACATTGATCTCTATAGTTTTCTTTTATAGTTTTGATATTTGAAGTTTTTTTCCAGAGGATGGCAACACCTCTAGAGTCATGTTTTCCATTGTTCCATATGCTGCCACTCCCCCCTAAATCTTTCCAATTGTTACTCCATTTAACAGTATCTATATCTGTGCAGTGTGTTTCTTGTAAACATATCACATTATAATTTTGGCTATTGATCCAGCTAAAAATTCGCTCTCTCTTTTTATTATCTCTCAATCCATTGACATTCAAACACGCTAAATGAATACAGGCTTTCATATACAATACATGTATGTATATTTTGATTCTCTCTCTCTTTTCCCCATAATTACTTTGGTTTCATTCCACAATACATGTATATTAACATTTAGATAAGCAAATAGTAAAAAAAGTAAATAATGGTATCTATACATCTCTGTACAAAGGATCATGTTTATATTTATTTATTTCTAATGACAGTTTATTTGGCTACTGGAGCACCTGTCTCACCTCTGTTGTCATGTCTACTGGCATTTGAGCACGGTCTCTCAGAGGGAGGGGTAGATTGACTGCTGAGGTAGCGTTTTTTACTTTTTGCAGGAGTTTTGGAGGTTTCTATGTCTACTTCACCGTTCACGAAGTCTAGAATGGGACCCAGCAGTGTTTCTGCACCTTTATTGTTAATGTGTACACCACTTGGGTCATTCAGGTCATAGTTACCTTTTACCGGTGAGCCATTCTGGTCAAACTCACTGTGTGTATCAATCAATGTGAGATTGTCAGTTCTATTACACAGTTTCTCGATGAACTTGTTCGCGTTAACCGTGGCCTCATTGAGTTCGCGTATGCGGTTGCTTTTCCCTTTCCGTGGGATAATGTTACACACACCTACTGATGCGTCTGGGAAGGCGTTCCCCACTTGTGTAAGCGCCTCAGTGATGCTGATGTAAACATTGTCTATGTCACTGTAATGTTTGGTGATGTCATTGGTTCCTAGGCAAACCACCACATGACTGATTTCACTGTCACACGTGCGCGTTTCCGCGATTGCCTTGTCTATGTTATCCCCAATGTTATCGAAGGACGCGCCTGATATTGAGACGTTGGTAACATTTTTCCCACTCGTGTCAATTCGTTTGCAGTTCGACGCTCCAATAATTAGACCGTGTCTCTGTTGTTTGTTTTGCTGTGTCAGCTGACCATGATCAGCTGTGGAACACGTGGATTTGTTGTTGATATCCGGATCCTCTATTTCACCGGCGTACTCTCCATATTGTTCAAGGCGTGTTTTTTGTTGACAGTCACGTTGAATATGACCTGTTACGTTGCAAAAATGACACCTCCTCTCGTCGGATGACGCTTTAGGACAATCTCGGATGAGATGTTCAGGGCTGCCACATCGGTGGCATTTCCTGATTGTTTCATTCCTTTTCGGGCACTGATATGACGGGTGATTTGTTTGTCCACATCGGAAACATGGCGTACGATTATTGTCACGGAATAATCGGACCGAGAATCTTCCAAAATCTGTTGTTAACGGTAGGATGGACACACAATTCACTAGTGATACATACCGTGTACCATTTTCTATGTCGGTTCCCTTAATCTTTCCCCTTTTCATAGATCCGTTTACGATTTCTCCGAATTTTGACATATGGGTGCATATGAATTCATCAGACATTTCAACTGGTGCATCTTTTATAGTAATGTTTGTAATGTTTTTCTCCACACTAGTTAGACGAATAGTCTGGAGATCGATTACTATTCCTTCTGATAAGAGCACTGATTTCGATGTTTCATTTTTCAATGTTATCACACATGTCTTGTCAAGTATCTGGATTGATCTTAATTTTCTTTGTCTATTGTCTGTTCAACAGCGCTAAGGATTTTTTCATGAGTTAGTCCTTTCAGAAATCTGTGATAGAAGTGTACAGACATCGGTCTAGTTAGTAGATCGGACATTCTGGAGGAAGGTCAAAAAGTCTATATAAATACATGCAATTTCAAAGATAGTACGTATAGATGTACATTGACATGTAGCTGAGTAGTGTTCATCGTACAGGCAATTTACCATTAATGCACAAAGACAATCCTCAGAGATATCTGAGAGTTCATTTGGATAAATGTCGGTGTCAACGCGAGCTTTAGTCACCCTTGTAACAGGTCTGTTTAGATACTTTGAAAAGCCTTTCAGAAACTGTTTTACCGTGTCAAGTTTATTTGCGGCAAAAGTTTGATTATTTAATTACACATTTGTTATTTTTACTAGTTGTATTGGTCATCTTTATTTGTGCAGGTCCTGCTATTGATACTACATATTGGTACTAACGATTCAATGTTTTGTTGTAGCACGTCCTATCGTGGTTATGCAAAAAACCGTCTACGTCGATGAGGGATCAGTGCATACTATAAGATGTTTTGTTAAGGAAATTCCAGAACCTAACTACGTTAATATGACATTTAGGGGCAAAGATGGGCAAAAATCAGAAAAATTTAACATTAACATTCAACCAGACGGAGAGGTCACACACATCATTCAGAAGGTTTCTACGAAAGATAGTGGATACTACACATGCAGTGCAGAAAATACAGCAGGCAGTGGTGAAAATACCCAGCAATTGATTGTCTATAGTAAGTATGATGCTTTGCATTTTCGTGTGTTTGTTCTTGTTCTTGTGTCTTACATATTGGACTGGAGGCTTAATTGGACTCATAAATTGTACATTGGTTCCCGATCTCTACATCTACAACTATTAGAAAAAATGATAAACATTGGTTTACATCCGAACTAAGACTTGAAATAAGGAAAAGAAATCGATTACACAGTAAATTTCGAAACAATAAAGATATTAATAGTTTAAAAACATTTAAAGATCAAAGGAATAAAGTGAACAACATGAAAAAGTAAGCTAAGTTATCCTTCTTCGCTAATGTTAATGGTTTGATAGATTTACTAGATGCCTCTGATTCAAAATCTTACTGGCGACTTATGCGCCGATTGATTGGGAAATCAGCAAAGGCAGAAACTATTCCTACACTGTTTAACCATGAAAAAAAATCTTTAGTACATGATGATGAAAGTAAAGCAAATGTTTTAAATAACTATTTCTGTTCAAAAGCAAATATCGGTGACGATCTAGATAACCCTAGTTTCTAATCCCGCTGTTATTCATCAATTCATACAATAACATTTACCAGAACCGATATTCTTGATATTCTGAAAACTTTGAAATTAAACAAGGCAACAGGGGTTGACTTTATAAGCCACAACATGTTGAAAAACACTGCAGAAACAGTTTGTGAACAGCTTCATATATTATTTATCCTTCCGCCTGGAAATTGGCTACTGTTCTACCATTATTTAAGAAAAATGAGAGATTCTTACCCTCTAATTACAGACCTATTTCATTACTAAGCATTGTTGGTAAACTGTTTGAAAGAATTATACATAAATACCTCCATAACTATTAACTAGATAATAACTTATTATATAAATATCAGTCCGGTTTTGTTAAAGGACATTCGACTGTTTACCAGCTAATTGAAATATATCATAATATCTGCTCAGCATTAGAAAGAAAAAAAAACATGTATGACTTTTTTTATATATCCAAAGCTTTTGATAGAGTTTGGCACAGGGGTCTGGTGATAAAATTGCATGCGTACGGTATAAGAGGAAATATTCTTTCCTGGATCCATAATTATTTACAGGATAGGAAACAACAGGTAGTGGTCCTTTAAAAGCAGGTGTTAAACAGGGTTCTGTTCTTGGTCCTTTGTTATTTTTAATATTTATAAATGATATATCGGATAGTTTACATTCACTAGCAAGAATGTTTGCTGATGATACATCCTTATCATTTTCCTCTAATAGATTAATAGAAATAGAACAAGTAATGAATCACGATCTTGCGCTGATAGAAGAATGGGCTGATAAATGGAAAGTAAATTTTAATTCCTCTAAAACTGATGTCGTAGTTTTCCATTGTTCTACAACCCCTTTAAATATAAATTTGACATTTGATAATACACCACCTCAGATATCTTCAAACCACAAACATCTAGGAGTAACGCTAAATGACAAGTGCAAATGGATAGAACATGTAAAAAATGTAGGCAAATCAGCTTCAAAACACTTACCAGTCCTTCGTAAATTAAAATTTACTTTAAATAGAGATACATTGTCAAAATTGTACACTGTTTTTATAAGACCTCTTTTGGAATATGCTTGCGAACTATGGGATGAATGTAATAGTATAAATTCAGACAAGTTAGAGAAACTTCAGTTAGAAGCTGCCAGAATTGTCTCTGGTCTCCCTATCTTCACAAGTCGACAAAGTTTATGTTATGAAACAGGATGGGATACTTTAAGTAATCGTCGTAAAGTTAGAAAACTTACTTTATTTTACAAAATACGCAATAACCTTACCCCTTCCTATTTACATGACATTATGCCCAATTAAGTACACACTGTTTTTATTCTTCAGGTGATCGGAAATTGAATACCTTGCATACAAGGCTTAGGTATAAATGTAGCGCTTAAAGTGCAGATCTAAAACGTATTAAATTTAATCGAGTCGATGCTCTGATGGTATAGGGAATGCAGAACATGTTTTGTTAGAATGTCCATTATTTGTGGCTTCTAGAAATATATTGATACACAAAATTACTAACGTGGTGAATGTACTTGATATATCAACAGATATGTTGCTATTCGGTTCTGACATGCTTTCTGAAAACGAAAACCGTACTTTATTTTTATTAGTCCAAGACTTTATTGGCCATACTAAACGTTTTGATTAATTAATTCAGCTAACATACAATTAACCTAACATCTCGGTGGCATTGTGATACTAAGTTGACATGGTTCACCGCGTCCCCACCAGCAGGGAGTTTAAAGCTCGGAAAGCCCGGGGGACGGGATCTGTGATATGGTACAGAAAGAAAGAACATACATTCCTGGTGCGGTGCTATTTGTGTAGTGAGTTTCTGGAAGTGTCTAGCGGTCTGCGGTGCACTCTGCCAATTGGCTATTAGGATGCAATCTAATGATTAGGTTGTTTTTAATACGTTATTTACTGATAAAGGTATTAGTTATTACAGCACAAGTGCAAAAACTATTTTCCTTCTGTTAAATGTAATGTATTTCAATAGTTTATCGAAGCTAACAATCTGTTGGTATATTTATTCATATTATCTGGAATTGCATACATGTTTGCATATGAATATGTTAATCAGTAATGAAGTCATTTACTCTGATAATTTAAGTTTATTTGTAAAACATGTACATGCAGCACGTTTCGTGTATATGTGCAGTATACACTATTGTTGCTCTTAATAACAATGAGTTGAACATTCTATTGGAGCAAGAAATTTAGCTAAATGCACTTAATATATATATATATGAAATATATGTATCTCCATAGCTTTACATTGTAAATTAACTTATATTCAATCCAGACATGCGGGTACAGTGACTTCATAATATGACATATGTATATGGTAAATTTTATCTTATATCTATTTTGGACATGTTCATATCATCATCAATCGTCTTTATTATTTTCGGTCATGTATATTCATTTCAGCATTTATGTTATACGGGAAAAGACGGATTATAAGTGTTATACTTGTGTCTAATCCCATTTGTGTTTTGACAATAAAATATGTTTAAATCAAAATCTCTACGGACATGCTTAAGACTGGAGAGTAATCATTCCAGGCATGACTGGGTCTAAAGAGGGGCATTGTAGACATTTATCATAGACTCGTTTTGTACAGGCCAAATATCCATACATGTTATAATGTAATTTCACGTATTTTAAAATTTTCGATTGAAAAGGAAAAAAAAAAAAAAAAAATTATAATGTTCCAGAAACTACAATGTAGTTCATCTTACCCACTAGACTGTAAATACAGTCTCTCAGTGCCGTTGGCTCGGAGTAATTATCATTCGAAACGTTTTTGAAAATTGCAGATTCAAAATAAGATTGCAAAACTCAAGGCTTTCCATTAGTTATCTTTTATGTTATGCATATCATAATGAATCTCATCGGTATACCTTCGTATATTTTTGCATGACCTTTAAGCAAACCGCGCTTTTTAAGTATTTATTCACCTTTCTATGGTGCATGTTTCTATGGTGATATTTTGTAACATATTTGTTTCAGATATTATATAGAGTCGTCAGAATAAATATATTGAGTTAAAAGTATGCTGTTAACAGCAAGAAAATAAGCATTTTTATATTTTGTTTTTTGCAGCAAGGCCACAGATTTCCTCGCCTGAAGATGGGAAAATTCTGACATGTGATGCTGGAGAATATATTTCAACATCTGTCTCGGTAACGTCAAACCTGAATCCTTCGAACTTTTCGTGTCACCAATTAAATGGCAATTCAAAATTGTCGTGTAATATTACTCACAGAAAAGACAACTTGGTGACCTTTAACGTCTCCATTCAAAACATCCAGCTGTCTAATACTGGGAGGTATATGTGCATGGCTTCTAACCGGCTAGGGACGAACAACATCACCATAGATATCATCGTAGAAAGGACAGAACCCAGAGGTAATATTAAAATTCTAAGTTGCAGATTTTAATATAATTGTTTTCATGCAACATGCCTGTTCGTGAATATTACATGTATCACTAGCATTTGTTACATAAAAGTCACAGATGTTCTTTTTAAGCTCTTCTATTCTCTGACTATATAGAGCCGTATACCCAAGGACTGGTCTTATTTGGTTAGCTTATAATATACATTATATGTACGAAGCCAGGTTAAGTAATATACAATGTGAGGTATAGTGATATTCCATATGAGGTTTAGTGATATACAATGTGAGGTATAGTGATATACAATGTGAGGTATAGTGATATACAATGTGAGGTATAGTGATATACAATGTGAGGTATAGCGATATAAAATGTGAGGTAAAGTGATATACAATGTGAGGTATAGCGATATAAAATGTTAGGTAAAGTGATATACAACGGAGGTATAGTGATATACAATGTGAGGTTTAGTGATATACAATGTGAGGTTTAGTTATATACAATGTGAGGTATAGTGATATAAAATGTGAGGTAAACTGATATACAATGTGAGGTATAGTGATATAAAATGTGAGGTAAACTGATATACAATGTGACGTAGAGTGATATACAATGTGAGGTATAGAGATATACAATGTTAGGTAACGCGATATACAATGTGAGGTAAAGTGATATACAATGTGAGACATAGTGATATATACAATATGAGGTATGGTGATATACAATGTGTGGTATAGTGATATACAATGTGTGGTATAGTGATATACAATATGAGGTATAGTGATATACAATGTGAACCATAGTTATACACAATGTGAGGCGAGCTTTGTAAAAATGACGGTACTCTTGTTAAATCATATGATAATAATGATTATCAACATTTCTTCTTTTAGTCCCGGTGACAAATGCGAATGAAGGCAGTAAGTATTTTATTTAACTTTCGAATTCATTTTAATTGATATTAAAATAAATGCAAGGGAAGCGGGTGCTCACATGTATCCTTTTCCCCATGATCGCTGGAGCATAACCAGACGTCGCACTTAATTATGTTGTTTGTTTAAATATGAACTAATTCAGTCGAATGGTTAATGAGACCTACGTAAAAGCGAACAGACAAATGCCTTCGTAGCATGTGATTTTTTCAATATCAAATAATCGTTGATGTCATTTAGGTGCAAGAATGTTTTAGAGGTGGTCTTTAAACTGTAAGCTTGTTTTACATTGATAACGGAACACCTGGATTGGAATACCATACAACATTGGCATTGAAAATGTACCTTAATTGTAATATCTTGTCAATCAAATAATTTAAGACAAGGCAAGAATTTATTTTAAAATCAAATTGTCTTTTTCTTAACTTCGAATATTGTCTGGTATTGTCGGGTATTGCCGGGTATTGAAATCATATATCAGCTATAACCTAGAGTTATTTTTTTCAGATATGATCCTTGTATGGGTAATTACTGCAGTAGCTGTTATTTTCGTGGTTGGCATACTGATTTGGCGTTGTCGTAAGTTATATTTGTTTTTGTTGTTATTTGTTAATCTCAGATTAGAAAGAATAAGAATAATGTCTAGGGTTTAGATAATGCAAGGTTCTTATACCATTGTATTGTGTTTAATTCCTAGAACTATAGTTTTTGCCGGGAGCTGGAACAGGTCTAACTGCCAGCACGAAATATGATTTTAAAATGTTACAGGTTTGATATCACAAACACTTCAATTCAAAACGAAAATATAATTATCAAAATGCCATATTTGGCAAGTTATTGTCCTTTAATTCTTAATTGATAACAGAAAAGTTAATCATAGAGCGTTGCGCGTTATTTAATATGTGTGGAATCCTGTAAAATTTATAGGACTGTAACCTTCCACAAAAGGCAGGCTAATGCATACAATAAAAATGTACTTAATTAAATCACAAGTTTAGTTGAACTTTTGACTGATTTCATAATTTTATGTATATAGACATATTATTAATGTCCAGACACAATTTACTCCATTACCTAAAACTCCTGGAGAAAATACTGTGAGATTTAGTGGTTTTTTTTGTTTTTTTTAGATGTTCGAATTTGAAAAAAAAATACCGAATAGATAAATTTTAAACAGTACACAAAAGTAAATTCTATTTTCAGAGACAAGTTTCTCTCGTAAATGCAAGATTATATCTATATTATATAACTATATTGCTGTAACGACATTGTTATAACTTAAAGAGACGTTATATTTGATAACACTTTCGTTGTAACATTTTGACTACAACATGCAATTATGCTGAAAAAAGGGTGATTTCAGATTTTTAGGATGAAGAACAACAAGAGTTCTTAACAACTCAAATAGCATTTAAAAAAATTAAAAGTAGACAAATTTGGATGGCAGAGCCTACCAAATCAGAAAATCAAGAGCGCAGCTACAACCACCTGACTCGCCGTTAATCAAAAGGAAACGCAGGGACCTGCGAATAACAGTCCTTATACTACATTTTTAAGATTTTTAGATTATTTTTTTTGTCATTTTTTTTTAAATTATGCCACATTGCGTCTGCAAAATATGCTACAAAGGGCCAATAATAGGTCCTAATCAAATACATATAGACTTAAATTATACATCCCCCATTCCAAAAAAAACAAAACAACAACAACATGTAAACACCTTGTAGAATTAACTGTAGTATATTTCGTTATTCCATTATATTTAGTTAGAAATGTTAGTGTTAGTAGTTTTAGTAGTTCAGGTTTATGTTGACCATGAGTAATTAGATGGGGTGCCCTATTTGCCCTACTTTGCCCGACTTAATTATGTACATGCCGACCGTGAGATTTTAGGCAGCGTAATACACCGGTCATTCACTGATAACGCGTTAATTACCTTGATCCGTGGCTACTGGTCTACGTTTGACACTGTTTGGGATTTATTGCCCCATGGCTTCGGGAGATCACTCTGGGGGTTCTTTATAGGTCCTCTGTCTATATTACCCTATGGTCATCATATACTCATCCCTAATTACCATCTAAATGTTTACATGTATGTGTATCCACATATCTAGGTCAACGGACCGCCTGCTCCGACAGTTTGCCCGACTGCTCCGGCAGTTTGTTCGACTGCTCCGACAGGATTTGGTCAAGTTATGTCAGAAGGTCAGTTCAGGACACGTTTGCCCGATCGGGCAATCGTTGCCCGACAGACTTTAGTATATAAGGAAGAGTGAGAGAGAGCTCGGGGAGTTCGGATTCGAGGTGCCTAGGTGTTGCTTTGTTGGATTGTGCTGGATATGTTTGAGAGGGATTACCTCAAACTGTGTAACTGTTGTACATGTTGTCGATACTAAATACAAGAGTCTGAAACCGGGAGACGGTGTTGTTTTGTGATGTTCTCGACGGCCCACGTATACTAAATTATCCAAAACTCGGACATTGTAGCGAGTGCCCGACGCTACCACTGAGGGCATTGCCGAGTGACTCCGGAACTGTGACACGGTTGTTGTGTTCGCCGGGGGTTTTCGCGCTACAATTGGTGGCAGCGGTGTGGGATTTAAGTTGAGATTTTAAATATGGAACAACACAATAAAGCTCTCCGTCAAGAATCTTTGATTGATTCTGGACTTGATGTATCGCCGATAAATCCTAGATTTACCAGCACACCTAGAAGACCTAAGTCCATGGCGGCTAGAACTCCCCTACAAAGGAGGCGCCAGGATGATGTTTTTACAGACGCACACACGTCCGGTCGAGATGGATCGACACAGGAGGGATGCTGTTCGCTATTTGTGTGCGTGTCCTCTCTAGTAACTTTAGCATTAGGATTAACTGCTCTACTGGTGTATTGGAGTTATGAGTACATCTCCAATTATATCGCTATCGATATCGACGCCCTACGGAGACATGCTAAACGAGAAGGACAAATTGGGCTTGTATGTGTGGTACTGTTTACCATGGGTTTTTTATTCGTCAAGATAAGAAGAATGACGAAAAATGTTGTCAAGTTCGACCGGGAGATGAAAACAAACGACAACCACAGTAGTCGACACTCAGTAGTGGAGGATTGGCTGGATAATGTGCCATATGCCGACAATAGTGAGACGGAAATCTCAAGATCGTCAGAATCGCTAAGGGATTTCGGCCAAGCTCTGGAGGATTTATACCGACGAGCGTACCAAGATAAACCTGATTTAGTGGAGGAACACACACTCCAAGCATTTTTGGATAAATGTAATGAATCGGAAGAATTTCGCCTCGCGGTCAAGAGGACCAAACCAAGAAATATATACGAAGCTGTATCCAATGCCATGCAGGAAGAATGTCTACGTGTTGGAGAAAGGGAATTAAGAAGAGAAAATAAACCTCCTGTGAGGCCAGTGATGTGTGTCGATTTGAACGCACAACAAACAAGATATGGTAATCATTCACGTGGAAACCGGGAAAACTTCGGAAATCCACAGAGGAGAGACTTTCATGGAGGTAAGCGACAAAACACATTTGATCGTAGGGATTTAAACGGCAATCGATCGGGCGTGAGGGTCTAGGTCCGATCGAAGCAGTTAAACGATCCAGGCGAGGTAAAGGTCGGGCTAAAATGACAAAGTGGGGAACGGAGAATCGGGTAATAAGTAACAGTACCGGAAACACATTCAGATCCCCTCACCGGGAAACGGGAAGTGAGATCAGGTACAAACAGTTAACCAGAACACTCCAAAACACACTAAGTCATGAACAGCCCTTCAGTACCATTGACGGGTCACAAACTGCCGATGAACGGAACCAGTGCTCAAAATCGCCAGACATTCCGTTTGAAATCGGTAGTGAGAAGTTGGAGTTACCTACGAAAACCGTTGGGGAAACTAATACCACTTCTAGTGAACCGGAAATTGAAAAACGACATATTCCAGACACCACCAGTTTAAACAAATTACGGGATGGTGCGGTGCTAGTTAAAAATCATGGATCAATGATGATAAAAGGTGATGATGACGGAAGCCCAGTGATATGGAAAATAGATACTGGAGCAAAAAGAACATTCATTTCGGTGGAAACCTATAATGAACTTACTGAACAACCACTCTTATCACCCGTGAATTCAAAGTTTTGTGCCGCGGGAGGTAGTACTGTAACATGTTTGGGAGAGAGTGTCATGCAGCTCACATTCGGAGATAATATATACAACTTCACGGTTATCGTCGCGGAGATAAGTACCAACCTGCTGGGAGAAGATTTTATTGCACAATACCGGTGTAACTGGGACCACGATGAAGGTTGTTTCATTATCAATGGCGCCCGCCAGCCACTCAACGACAGTATTGACATACGATCCGGGGGGGGGGGGGGGGGGGGAGGGGGTAATTGCCCTGGAAACTGTAGTGGTACCAGCAGGACACGAGGCTATCATCAAATCTACCGTTACCAACAACCACTTCCGGAATACTGAAATCTCGATACCCGGAATACTTACCCCAGAGAAACGTTTTATGGAGCGGTATGGAGTAGCTATCGCCAGGACGCTAGTTGATGCTGCAGGATCCAGTATCCCGACGAGAGTCTATAATCTGGGTGATTCAGACATAACTATATACAAGAATGTACACATGGCATTATTTACCCCAGTAGCGAGGATTAAGGAGATATACCAAAGTGGAGAAAATGTATTACATGTACAATCTATGTGTGATGAGGATAAAGGCTTACCTGAACATTTAGTCTGTATGTATGAAGAAGGCTGTACTGGATTAAATGAAAAACAACGCAGAGAATTCAAATGTTTCCTAATAAGGAATAAGATTAGTTTTGCGAAACCTGGAGAGGCCGGTCGGACGAATCTGACTACACACAAGATTAGCCTAACGAACGATTCTCCAATTAAGGAACCCCCACGACGCATCCCGCTACACAAACGAGACGTTTTGGATGAACAGATTGAGAAATTGGAGAAACAAGGTCTGATTGAAAAATCTTCAAGCCCATGGTCTTCACAACTTGTTCTTGTGCAAAAGAAAGACGGAAGCTGAAGAATGTGTGTAGACTACAGGAAACTTAACGAGAGAACCGTTAAAGATGCATACCCGATAACTAGGATCGATGATAATCTCGACGCACTGAGTGGGGCAGACTGGTTTTCTTCATTAGACCTGGATATGGCTTACCATCAAGTCCCAATGGATGAGGAAAGTAAAGAATTAACTGCGTTCGCGACACCGAGAGGAGGCCTTTACCAGTATGTGACAATGCCATTCGGATTATGTAATAGCCCGGGAACGTTTCAGCGACTAATGGAAAAAGTCCTGACTGGTTTACAATGGCAAAAAGCGGTCTTATATCTAGACGATATCATTGTTTACGGCCGAACATTTGATGAACATTTTGCCAATCTTGAGAAAGTGTTAGAAAGAATCAATGGAGCAGGGCTGAAACTAAAGGCTAAAAAGTGCCATTTTCTTCGGAAAGAAACAAAGTTCCTCAGACACATCGTATCCAAAGACGGAGTACGCACGGATCCAGACAAGATAAGTACAGTTAAAAACCTACCAAAACCAGAGTCAATAACAGACGTAAGAAGCTTTCTCGGCCTTACTTCCTATTACCGGCAGTTTATCAAAGATTATGCTTCCATAGCCAAGCCATTGTTTGACCTCACTAAAAAGGACAACAAATTCCATTGGACAGCCGACGCTGATACGGCGTTTAACGAGCTGAAGCAAAGATTGACAGGATCAGAAATCTTGGCTTACCCAGACGTAAACGGAGGTGAATTTATTCTGGATACGGACGCTTCAAATTACGCTATTGGAGGAATATTGTCTCAAATTAAAGATGGAAAAGAGAGGGTGATTTCTTACGGAAGTAGAAGTTTGGATAAAGCAGAGAGAAATTACTGCGTTACGAGAAAGGAGATGCTGGCTCTTGTGTACTTCTCTAAGTATTACAAACATTACTTAATCGGAAAACCGTGTAAAGTACGTACAGATCACGGTTCCCTTACCTGGCTAAATCGCTTCAAGGAACCGGATGGACAGGTACACAGGTGGTTACAGCAACTCAGTCAATTCGACATGAAGATCATTCACAGACCGGGACAGAAACATGGTAACGCAGACGCGTTATCAAGACTGTGCAGAACTGATGGTGATATTTGTAAGCAATGTAAAATGCCATGGGAATACACCTATGAAACCCCAAAACCGGAAGTAGATACAGTACAGAAACACACCGAAGAAACTGAACAGACAAACGAAGAAAATGATGTCGTGTTTCAAACAAAATCCGGACTACAGATATCGATATATTCCAAAGATATCAGACATGCTGAAGTGGACGCGTTAGTTAACGCAGCAAATGAACACCTAACCAACGGTGCCGGTGTGGTGAGGGTAATAGCCGACGCAGCAGGAATCCACTTCAAAAGGGAGTGCGAAGACTACCTAAAGACCCATGGGAGGTTGCCAGAGACAGGTGTATTTACTACCACAGCAGGGGACCTTCCGTATCGCGGAATTATACACTGTCTTGGTCCGAAGTGGGACAACTACGGGAGAGACAGTAAAAATGAATGTATAAACAATCTAGAAACAACAATAACGAATGTTGCACGGGAGGCTGAAAAACAAGGTTTTATCAGAGTAGCTATATCTTCCGTCAGCTCAGGACTATTTGGAGTACCAAGGGAAATATGCGCGTAGGCATACCTTAACGGATTACTGAAGTTCTCAGAAAAATATAGAGAAAATGTACAGGAGATACACATCGTCGATATCGACCCTAACATGATAGGAATCATCAGAGATACATTTAAATGTCATTTCAGCAGAACAAACGAACCTCATCCAACTTACGCTATAGACAGTAGCTCGATGTCTGAGGGATCGGAAAATAATCAAAACTTAAAAAGTGTAGACGAAACACCGGGAGGCGTTAGGCAAAGGAGGGGGAGGAAACCCAACCGACCACATGTGGCTCGCACGAAACTTCCCCCGAAAGTTGACCTTACATTAAATGTTCTGCGTCAAAGACAAAAAGCGGATTCTATCCTTGGTGTACTTTACAAATTAAAAACAGAACGGACGGAGAAGCCTGTGTGGACAGACATATCTCCTGAATGTCCGGAACTTAAATACTGGATCGGTAAATGGAACCTTTTAGAAATACACAACGAAGTGTTGTGTTTACGATGGCACAATGATGATGGGAGCACAAAATGGAGGATTTGTATTCCGGACGAGATGGTGAACGAGATAATATGGTATCTCCACGACGCCCGTGTCAGCGGCCATTTTGGAATTACAAAGACGTTAGACAAAGCAAAAACCTGCCCTTATTATTGGCGAAACATGAGCACAACGGTACAGGACTATGTATCTTCATGTGAAAAATGTGGCGAATACAAAAATCCACCAAATTCAAAACGACATGCCATGAAACCGTATTTGATGGGAGGACCATTTGAGAGACTGGCAACGGATATAGCAGGACCTTTTCCGACCACAGAATACCAGAACAAATACATTCTCGTCGTCAAAGACTACTTCACAAAATTTACAGAAATATATCCCATGGCAGACATGCAGGCAGAAACTGTGGCGGACCTCATAGTTAAAGCGTGGATAACACGATATGGGTGTCCCTTAGAAATCCATTCTGATCAAGGCCGACAATATGAGAGCGTCGTTTTCACTGAAATGTGCAAATTACTAGAAATGCACAAATCCAGGACTACGCCATTACATCCTAGATCGGACGGTATGGTGGAACGCATGAATCGGTCTATTCAAGATATGCTGGCGAAATATGTGAAGACAAACCAGAGGGATTGGTACGTACATTTGCCGTTTGTCGCTATGGCCTACAACAGTACACCTCACAGCGGTACAAATATATCGCCGCGACGTATGGTGTTTGGTAGGGAGATGGTTTTACCATTGGACGTCATGACGGAACCACCTGTTCAAGACCCAGGAATGGAATGTTCTGCTGAATACGTTCAAGATTTACAAGAAAAACTCCGTGAGACACACAAAATAGCACGACAGCAGTTAAAAAGGGAGACAAAGCGACAGAAAAAACAATACGACACGCGCGTCAAAGCGCATTCTTACGAAATCGGACAACTCGTCTGGCGCTATCAAACCGACAACACTCCAGGACGAAAGAAGAAAATCTCACGACATTGGACAGGTCCCTGGGTAATAACAGAGAGATATGGAGACGTCCTTTTCCGAATACAGTGTAAGGAAACCATTCCCGGAGTGGTTATACATGGAGATAATATCAAAGCCTATCGTGGACCAAAGATAATCTCATGGTACAAAAACCCCATAGAGACACCACCATCACCGACACCTGTATTCCCAGACGTCAAACTGATGACGATGTCAGTGGTCTATCGGAGGTTGCGTCGGGCGGCGAGTCAACTGACCACGAGGTATACGGATCATCAAATTGTCCGTCACCAACAGAGGCGGTCGATCCAGACCCCCCAATACGTAGAAAACGGGCAGGGAAATCTGAACAAAACAAAACAGAGAGAGTATTGTCCACTAGAACAAGACAGATAAAGTTACCGGCTCGATACAAAGATTAAGCCACACACAAGATGGAAATGGAAGATAAAGGACATAGATGCGGCGACTGCGGAAAAATATACAAAAGCAAAAGAAACCTCAATCGTCACCGGAATGTTAGTCATGCCGATAACATCAAAGTCAAATACTGTCACATCGACGGGTGTGAACGGTCATTCACACGAACAGAATACCTAAAACTTCACCTAACGAGGGTTCATAAGTTATCCATTGAGACAGCTAGAGGAATGGCAAAAGATGCAGAGTACAATAATTTAGAAAGGGACAACCATGATAACACCACAAAGTCGTTGTTCGACCTAATAGAGGAAATTACCAGTCCAGAGAGTCCACCACACATCCCGGATCAGGTCATGGGCTATCCAACACCTGTCGGAAGTCCGAGGGACAATTATGGATGCGAGATTAATTCGGAGAGTGAACCAGAAGAAGAGTCTATGAACAGTACACCAAGTTCTCCTCATTCGCCGAATAATTTCGATGACGGTACGTCAAGTTTCGATGACGAGGAGGAGAACTGTAGTGTGTCTGACAGGAGAGAGATTCTCTCTGAGGAAACCTTCACAATCAAACTAATGACCCGCACGGTACGGGAAGGAAACTCTGTGACCACAGAAAGAAACCAAATTTTCGAGGCGAGGTGTAATGGTCGACAAGTTCCACCATACAATGTCGACTGGAACAGTTTTTTCACGTTCTTAAAGGACGAAATTAGTGAACATTCCGATAAACAATATTCCAGAAACGCGGAAGATGTTGAAGATTTAGACCAGTGAACTTTAATTTGAATTACATTCCTGCTATAGCTGTGACATTCATTGGAGTACATTTATTTAAAACACGATGTGAGAACTTTTTGGATTATATTAATTTGAAGAAACTACACCACTGTGATGTGAACATAAACTGTGACTTTCCGGATATCGTGCTGTTGTGACTTTAACTTTATTACTAACGTTAGTGTGTGAAAAACGTTAGGGTTAATACTTATCATAAAATACGGACATTCCATGAATTACATTACCGTGATTTGTGTAGTCACAAAATGTGTTTAAAACATTGGACTCGTACCTTATACGAACCCGCGATATTCCATCTATGTGATTATTATCGCCATATATGTACTTGTAAATTTCATAGAAATATAATATTCATCATCATTGTTGCTAGAGAATATCCTAAATGTTAATCTTAAAATGTCATATGCATTTACGTAAATGAATTTATGTTTGTTCCACTATTATGAATATGGTGTTAGTATTACGAATAGTTAGTTGGGAAATAGCGTCCTGAATGGGTTTGTTATTGGGTATTCTATATCCACACAAAACATAACCCCCGGGAACGCTAATAGTATGCTTTCATCGACGGGCACTAGTTGCCCATGCGATGTATTGTTCATAGAATAGTGTACATGTACATTTAGTTATCGTCGGCGGACACTTGATATCCATGCGACAAGCGTATGTATACATATCAAATTATAGGTTTTTTGTTTGTAATTTTATCTATCGCACATATTTTATATTGAGAGAAAAAAAGAGAGGAAGAATATGATCACTTGTTGAACAGTGGAAGTTCAATGTTCCAAAGGAGGGGGAAGTGTAGTATATTTCGTTATTCCATTATATTTAGCTAGAAATGTTAGTGTTAGTAGTTTTAGTAGTTCAGGTTTATGTTGACCATGAGTAATTAGATGGGGTGCCCTATTTGCCCTACTTTGCCCGACTTAATTATGTACATGCCGACCGTGAGATTTTAGGCAGCGTAATACACCGGTCATTCACTGATAACGCGTTAATTACCTTGATCCGTGGCTACTGGTCTACGTTTGACACTGTTTGGGATTTATTGCCCCATTGCTTCGGGAGATCACTCTGGGGGTTCTTTATAGGTCCTCTGTCTATATTACCCTATGGTCATCATATACTCATCCCTAATTACCATCTAAATATTTACATGTATGTGTATCCACATATCTAGGTCAACGGACCGCCTGCTCCGACAGTTTGCCCGACTGCTCCGGCAGTTTGTCCGACTGCTCCGACAGGATTTGGTCAAGTTATGTCAGAAGGTCAGTTCAGGACACGTTTGCCCGATCGGGCAATCGTTGCCCGACAGACTTTAGTATATAAGGAAGAGTGAGAGAGAGCTCGGGGAGTTCGGATTCGAGGTGCCTAGGTGTTGCTTTGTTGGATTGTGCTGGATATGTTTGAGAGGGATTACCTCAAACTGTGTAACTGTTGTACATGTTGTCGATACTAAATACAAGAGTCTGAAACCGGGAGACGGTGTTGTTTTGTGATGTTCTCGACGGCCCACGTATACTAAATTATCCAAAACTCGGACATTGTAGCGAGTGCCCGACGCTACCACAGAGGGCATTGCCGAGTGACTCCGGAACTGTGACACGGTTGTTGTGTTCGCCGGGGGTTTTCGCGCTACATAACAATGTATTACATCTATACGACTGAAATTCTTATGTTTGTCCTGATGTGACTAGCATAGTCTTCACATTGCATTGTCGGATTCCAGATGATCGCACATATATCATATCCGTGATTACATGTGCATATAATGACATAAATATTCAACTGCCACATTGCATATGCTACATGTACTAACAACGTAAAAGTGCAGACGATACAAGATTGGCATGATATATATATATATATAACAGGAAAGCGAATATAGTGCGCCTCCACAGGGGATCGAACCCGCGACCCTTACTTACTGGCCTGCCGCTCTACCGACTGAGCTAAAGGCAAAATCCCCCATCACCGACACTAGAAGCAATGCGGCCATATCACTATGTGCTCTATTAGCAATTAAAATCTGCCACACTATTCTCACTTTTCAAATGTGTTCGCCGCCATCACACATTAACCCAGGTTTTATCCCCAACGAAGCCTCTCATTTTCTAAAACTTGCTCTTGGAGTGGTCAACGGCACCAAATATAACAGAAAAGCAAGTGGTCTCCAACGGGGTCGAACACGCGACCCCCGGTTTACTAGTCAGCCGCTTTACAGACGAGCAAAAGGGCTAGAAAGCAACCGTATCACTATATAAACTACATGTATTTACGATTAAACTTGCGACGTATATGTATATTGTCTTTTGTTTTATGCATGTTTTGGGTTTTGGTTCTGTTTTTGTTTTGTTTTTGAAGCACGGACACATATTAGTATGTATATCTAAATCCGTGGTTGAAGTAATAAGAAGCAAAATCATTCACTTAGACTATTATTTGAAATATATTATAAACATCGAGGTTTTTAATTTAAAGTCAATGCGTATTTAACAAGTTGTGACAAACAGGTTTCGTTTTCCACACATAGAAAGAAATTACAAATGGTATACGTAACGTCCTCACTGTATGTTTAGACAATTGGAATTATAATGTGGAAGTTAGTAATAGAACATCATATAGATTTTGGAAAGATACACGTCTCTGGATAGACTAATACAAACAGAATGAAAACTCCTCATTCACATGTTTTGATACACGCTGTACAATGATAACTTGAGCTATATATTTTTCATTATGCCTTGTTAACACAATATCTAGTAATTTAAGGTCAGGGTGTAAAGAGATCGGCACAGTAAGATTTTGATTTGATTATGAAGTTTTGATAAAATTCTATGATAAAAAATGCAACAACTACTGAAGTTAATGCAATCTATACCCACTTAGAAAATACAGAAGATATTGCATTGTTTCCCTTAAATTATCACATATTTCAAAGACATCTGGAAGACAAAAAACTCTTAAAATATATGGGCTGAGAAAGGGCGGGAATCATTGGCGAAATCTTTGACGTTAAATTCTTATGACGTCACGCTTGATGACAACAGCACCATTCTGAATGGGATGTTCAACTCAGTAATATTTCAGGGTTTACGGTTGTAACCTGGAAAGTTGTGCTTACAATGCTGTTATCTAATGATAATACAATTAAAAACTGTTTTATATAACGCACACATGCAGCAAAATAACCTCTTAGTCCACTCTCGCATCCAATTATTTGATCAGCACCGAAAAAGGGAGGATTCAGATTTAGGTAACTAACAAAATATCTCAAGCCAATCAAATTCGCAAATACATTTACCTCGTCAGTCAAAAGAAAAATAGAAATGGTAACTTTTAAATGAATCAGGCCTTTGACATGGGTTGTGTGGATATTTCGAGAATTGAATAATTTGAACTAACTTTCAGTTATTTGTTTCGACGAGAGAGAAAAACTAGTCAGATCTCGCCGTGCAGGGAACGAGATTTCAAACATGGCTGCCTCTACTGGAGGCGCGCGACTTTTCCCGCGGGACACGATTTCAATGTTGAAAGGGTATAGATTTGATTGGAAATATAGCCTATACACGTGTTGTCTTAAAGAGAGCTTTGCTCTCGCGCCCTTCGGGCGCGATGAGCTGCGCTCTTATAAGGAGTAGATAAGCCTAATAGTTGTATCGACTTGATAGGGATATAAACAACTGGACAGCAATAAGAAATATGTCAAAAACAACGGTGGACTCAACAAGCCCCTGTGATTTACCCGATCGCTTGCATATAGACTTAGCTGATCGAAATAATTCGTACTTCTAAATGTGATAGGTGGCAGAAACAACCAAAAACCTTGCTTCTTTCTATCAGTTTATTTATCAGTTGACAGGAGCGTCGCCACATATATATTTCAGGAGATAGGGAAAAAAAACCTGGAAAATAAAAGCCATTATCTAGAATGCTACCAAGTTATAATTACATGAACAGACATTCTGTACCAGCATGACAAATAGTCGCGTAAAATTGTTATTCAACATTTGTCCGCGCAATATTAGGCAATTACAGGAATTACATACCTTTAACTATCGTGGTGACACGTAGTCAGGATAATGTCAGTCAATCGTAACTGGTATATATCTTGTATTTCGACGTGGTCCCGTAGAACGTACTTGTCCGTCGATAACATGGCTAGTGCGCCGCTCCCCCCAAACACTCCACTTAAATACACCCACAAACACGCCTTTTTTACACGTTCACACTCACTTGCATGCGCTTCACACTTTGACATACCTGGACACAACCGGACAAACAGGTTACAAATATAGACACAATATTACATGACCACTGAACGCACATGGACACTATAAATAGACACACAGGTAAACAGAGAACACTCTCTGTAACCAGTAACGCATATAAATACACTTGACAATACAATAAGATGACGATTGACCCTACGACATACTCCCCCTGTTTAAAAATGTCGTCCCGACATCCTTAATATAATTTCCTAGTAACAAGAATATTAAAAATCAATAACCTCCAACTTGTTACAACAAATTGGTATACACTTATAATTAGTGCCTGCAAGTAAAATTACATTTCAATAACTTGTACCTGCAACAATATGAAAGTACATTACTTAGAACATATCAAAACAAATGTTCCTGGAAGAAAACAACAAAAATTAGTATAACTTACATGTTCAACAAATTTCACTTCTCAGCATCAGTGATTTTCACCTGGTGTCCAACCTGAAATCAAATTCAAACATTTAAGTTATTAGACAGACAACTGAAAATTAAAAAAATGTCATATACATTTGTACATTCTAACACAAAACCCAGTCATCCTCAACCACTTGGCTCATCTGCCATTCCCCAAAACGGTTTGGCGGTTTTCGCACTCTAGTAGAGCGCCTTGGGCTCTGTTCCCTAACAGCTGATTCATACCTTACAGGACTTGCCTGCGTTTCTTCAAATTGACCTGTTTCCACTGTGTGACTAGTCCCTACACTGTCCCTATACTGACAAGTGGAAAACCCTTGAGAACCACTGTTCTCTACACTGACATGTGAATGAGAATTATCGCACAAATTTGTAGGTATCTTGATACCCTGCCGAGATGTCCTTGGCACATAACATGGCACTTCCTCCTCCCCCGAGCTCGAACTAGAATCGGACATGCTATCGTCCCGCAATGTTGCCCTATCAGAGACTTTACGCCGTCCTAAGGCCCTACAATTCGCTTCCTGAGGCTCCACCTCATTTCGTACCAAATATGGTAACAGCATGTTTCGATGAACAGTTCGAACTCTACCTGACTGTCCACTGTGCTCCAGCTTGACTCTATACACAGGAGTATCCTTGTGTGGTTTGGACAATATCCTATATGGAAATTTCTCCCACTTGTCAGCAAGTTTTGATTTACCCTTAAGGTTAACATTCCTCACTAAAACCCTATCCCCTGGCTTGAGGACAGAATCTCTAACCCGGAGGTCATAATGAGACTTATAGGTCTTAGCTGATTTCTGTGCATGTTTCTCTGCAGTTCTGTATGCAAATTGAAGTCTTGATTGTAACTTACTAACATACTCAGTCTTTGGTTGAAATTGAGAAAATTCTTTCTCATGTAGCCCAAAATAGGCATCCCCAGCAAGCCTGGGATGTCGCCCGAACAACAAATAAAATGGGGAGAAACCTGTACTAACATGCGTAGCTGCGTTGTACGCATGAACCATAGCAGACACATCTGCTTTCCAGTTCTGTTTTTCCTTTTCCTCTAAGGTACCGAGCATCTTTAACAAAGTCTGGTTGAAACGCTCTGTCATACCATTTCCTTGAGGATGGAAAGGTGTCGTACGAGACTTTTTCATGCCAGCTATTTTACATAATTCCTGAATGACTTTAGACTCGAAATTTCTACCTTGATCACTGTGTAATCTGGCTGGGAACCCATAGTGAACTATGAAATTGTCAAACAAAACTCTGGCTACTGTAGTAGCAAGCTGATTTCGGGTAGGGATAGCCTGTGCATAGCGTGTATAATGATCAGTGATCACCAATACATGCTCATACCCACCTTTGCTACGTTCCATCGACAAAAAATCAAGACACACTAACTCCATCGGCTCTGATGACTGTATACAGACCATCTCAGCTTTTTTGGTTACAGCAGTTTTCCGCCGAATACAGCAATCACAAGTTTTCACCCTTTCACCGACATCCTCCTCCATACCACACCAGAAAAATCTAGGTTTGAGAAGTGACAGTGTCCTGTAACGACCTTGGTGACCTTGATCATCATGATATGCACACATGACTTTTGACCTCCATTTCTGTGGAACAACTATTCGCCACACCTTTTCACCATCAAGAAGTAGCCTATGGACTAACATCCCATGCCTGACCTCTAAACGATCCCAATTACTCATTAATTTCCTCACTGACACAGGCTCTCGAGATAATTTCTTACCAGACATTCTAGTACCAAGGTGGATAAGTTCAACAACATGTCTAATTGTTGGGTCTTTCTGCTGTTCCTCAATCCAGTCAACTTGAGTAAAACTTTCACCCGATACCACCTCATCCTGCTCAGCTCCTGGTAACTGCATTGAGTTACTTACCACCAAAGTCTCAGCAAACGGTAACTCACTTCTACCAATGGCTGCAGCCATACACACAGCTCGAACTACTTCTGGAAAAATACATTCATCTCCTTGACCTGGCTTGCGAGATAAACCATCTGCATCCCTGTTGCTCTTGCCAGAGCGGTAGACAAGCTTAAATGAATAATTAACAAACTCTGCCACCCACCGATGTCCCGTGGCATCTAACCTAGCAGAAGTGGTGACATAAGTAAGCGGATTATTATCCGTATATACCTCAAACTGTTTTTGTCCATACAGATAATCCTTAAACTTGTCTGTTATGGCCCATTTCAGACAAAGAAATTCTAGTTTGTGGGCTGGATAAAGTTTCTCACTTGGTTTTAGACCTCGACTAGCATACGCTATAACTCGGTCTTTACCATCTTGCTCTTGGTACAATACTGCACCTAACCCTTCCAATGAAGCATCTGTGTTCAACTTAAATGGTTGAGAGTAATTGGCGTACGCCAAAACTGGTGGGCTTATAAGTTTCTCTTTGAGTAACTCGAATGCCTTCTGACAATCATCAGACCAGACAAATGGGGTTCTGGGGTTTCTAGATTTACTTTTAACCGTGGGATGACCTACCAGAAAATCATTCAAAGGCCGAGCTATAGCAGCATACCCTTTCACAAATTTGCGGTAATATCCTGTGAAGCCTAAAAACGTTCTTACCTCCTTGACTGACTGACATGGTTTCCAGGATTTCAAAGCTTCAATTTTCTCCTCATCAGCAGCTATGCCCTGCTCACTCACAACATGACCAAGATATTTCACCTCAGTTTTGAAAAATTCACACTTTGTGGGATTCAGCTTCAGACCATTAGCCTTAAGTTTTGTGAACACTGCTTCAAGTCTCTCTAAATGCTGCTCAAAACTCTCTGAAAACACTAACACATCATCCAAAAATATCAGACATTCACTCAAACACATATCCCCCATACAGCGTTCCATCAAACTTTGAAAAGTTGAAGGGGCATTACATAATCCAAAAGGTAACCTACGAAACTGGTAAAAACCTAAGGGACCAGCTGTAAAAGCAGTTTTCTCCTTGTCCTGCTCTTCCATCATAACCTGATAATAACCAGACCTTAAGTCCAACTTCGAAAAGAACTTTGATCCTACTAGAGTGTCAAGTGTATCTTCAACTCTAGGCAAAGTATATTGATCCTTGATGGTTTTAGAATTAAGGGTCCGGTAATCTATACAGAATCTCAACTGACCATTTTTCTTTCTTACAAAGACAACATTGGAAGCATAAGGAGACATTGAGTCCTCAATAACCCCAGAGTTTTTCATCTCCTTGAGATGCTGCCTCACTTCTTCATACATGGCAGGTGGAATTTTCCGATATGGAAGTCTGAAAGGTTTATCATCATGTAACCTAATGGTATGCTTCACTAATCCAGTGCAACCTATATCCATCTGACTTGTAGAAAATAAAGAACTCCAGCTACCTAAAACCTGTTGAACTCTCAACATTTGATCCTCAGTAAGGTTCTCAGAGTTCAATTTCACACCTAGAGCCTCTAAATCCAACTGCTCACCACTAGATTTGTCCTCATCACTGACTATCTGTGAATTGACTGATAAGTCCTTCCCATTCACCCCCGGTTTCCAATGATCTATGACCTTGACCTCACTAAGGGTACCAAGTTCCGCTCCAGGCGGTATGTGTATGGGGTAGGCCAACAAGTTACATATTCTCACTGGAACTCTAGCTGTCGTACCTGGATTCATATTAACCACCCTTGGGCAAATGACAACACCCTTAGGGGAATCGTCACTATTCTCTACTACAGCTGTCTCCAGCCTATGAGATTGCCTCTCTAAACCATGTATAGTTAGAGTCTCCCCTGGACCAACATTAACAGCCTTACTGGTAGTCTTCACAGTCAATGAACTACTGATTTCCAGACTACTAAGTGCTGTCTTCCAAACCTGACACACTCCTTCAGCCTCGCACATTGCAAATAATCTCAAGACATGTGTACCTATGATTACAGGAACCTTTTGGTTGTACTTTGTTTCAGGAACTACCAGCATGGGAACAGACAAAGTATCCTGCTTGTTTAAACATTCTATTTCAGCCTCGAAATAGCCTAGGTATGGTAACTTGTGTCCATCAGCACAATATACATCTATACCGAAATCATCCAAAGATCTCGACTGTACATCTCCTGTTAGAGACTTAAAGAATTTGTCACTACATGTAGACACCATTGATCCAGTATCCACTAAACACCTAACAGATGTACCACATATTTGTATTTCAGCTTCATTAGCCTCACCGACTAATCTATCTCTGACACATTTTGGGCTCCCTGTATCACCTCCCCCTATCTGCCCAACAACAGAGGAGGTTAATCTTTTGATTGGGTTTTGTTAGGACCCTTACCTTCATCTTTCTTCTTCTGTGGGTTTTCATCCTTTTCTTTCTTCTTGTAATTCCCAGCTCCTTTGTTCTGGTAATGGCCTTGGGCATTCCTGGAAGAATTTGTATCAACTTTAGTTTCTAGAGATTTAAGTCTACTGGCTAACTCAGTAACCTGCTCAACCAATAAATCTAGCTTTGAACCAAAGTCTTTCTCCACTTGCACTGGTTGGTGTTGAGTACTTTTTTTAGAGTTGCCTCCCTTGACCTTATCAGCGTTTTTTGATCTCTAAATCTACAGCCCTCACCTCTTTGACCAATGAATCAAATGTCCCTGCTGCATCATATCGATGTCTAGTTTGGTTCTTAAGTCGCTCACTACTCAGTGAAGTCCAAAACGTGGATCTTAGCATGACATCTTTAGCAGTATCCTCAATATGACCACTCTCTATGGCAGATTGTAATAGGGATTCAAGTCTACAAGCAAAAGTTACAACAGACTCACCTTCTTGTTGAGATTCAGAGTAAAATTTCTGTAATGTTGCCTCGTATGTAGCTACATTGCCAAATAACCCATTCAGTTTCTCAATAATGAACTCACAACTAGCATCCTCACGCAGAGTAGTCAACATTTGACGGGCTGTCCCCCGCAATGACTGGCGTACTGCCTGACGTACAGCAGATATGGGATAACTATCTTCCCTCATTAAGCATCTTACCTCAAACCTCCAAACATTGAACGTCACATCACCTTTCTGGTCATCTCCACTAAAAGGGGGTATCTTAGGAGTACGAGGTAGCATCATACCTTGATGGCCTGAGGTATTCAACATGGACTCCTCATTTACAGAAGATGATCTTCTAATACCAAGGTTTCCTACTGGAGGTTCCTCGAGCATACTCACACTCACCTTAGCTCTACCTCGACCATATCTCCTTGGAGTACTGGTTTGTCCAGCCTTACCCAGATTTAAGAGGTGTTCGTATTCCTCCGTGGTCAACACTTTATACTTTTTATCATCTAATTTGCTAATCAATTCACTCACCGTGTCTTTGGCTCCTTTAGGATTCCCTGATAGTCTCGGCAACTGGAAGGACTGCAAATCTTTATCCTCTCCGCCGGTCGCCATGATGGACCTTACTGCTGTGGATTTTATATCAACTATAGATACAATAACTATCTCTAGTAACCAAATCCCCAAAAATCCTAACATGAATGAAGATATATGTAAATATGGGTCAACACATAGAAACGATAAACATAAAACATAGAAATATAGATACGATTAAACACTAAACATGAAATATTACTCTCCCACATAAATCACACAATATATATTCACACCGAACACCCGACACTCATTCAAAACATTCCCCAAACCCTATACGATACAATGGTGGTAAAGTGACTACTACCAGGTCGATCCGTTCGCTGTTACACATTGTCAACCCTGTCACAAAGTTATAAAGTATGTCATACATAATATCCATGAATACAGTAACATTGTGGCGAAGACAAATACAACAAAAATGCATTGAGAAAAATGATTGTCATAGCACTCACTGTCCTAACACAAAACGTGTGTCCGTAGCCTTGACCTTGTCAATTGTCAATGGTGTCCTGGTCACTAGCGTGTTTGTAAGGCATTCCTCAACGTATCCATCAGTCCTGGTCCCGTAGACGCTTAGTCACGCACTGTGAACGCGATGTGCACATATAGAACAGCGAATACACAGCTCCGAACAAACATTTTAAACTTGCAAGATTTTACACACTGTAGACGAATAACACTATCCCGCGAGGTCGAAACTCGTAGGCCTACTGATAGTTTCTTCCAAAGGAAATGAAGGAATACATGGGCGTTGCCTCAATGTGAAACCAACACTGCCGTGTGCCGCTCGGGGTTTTCCCGTTCTGGTGTGGACGAACTTGTATATATTTCATACTCCCGTCTCGTCGTGGTCGCCATTTGTGATAGGTGGCAGAAACAACCAAAAACCTTGCTTCTTTCTATCAGTTTATTTATCAGTTGACAGGAGCGTCGCCACATATATATTTCAGGAGATAGGGGGAAAAACCCTGGAAAATAAAAGCCATTATCTAGAATGCTACCAAGTTATAATTACATGAACAGACATTCTGTACCAGCATGACAAATAGTCGCGTAAAATTGTTATTCAACATTTGTCCGCGCAATATTAGGCAATTACAGGAATTACATACCTTTAACTATCGTGGTGACACGTAGTCAGGATAATGTCAGTCAATCGTAACTGGTATATATCTTGTATTTCGACGTGGTCCCGTAGAACGTACTTGTCCGTCGATAACATGGCTAGTGCGCCGCTCCCCCCAAAGCACTCCACTTAAATACACCCACAAACACGCCTTTTTTACACGTTCACACTCACTTGCATGCGCTTCACACTTTGACATACCTGGACACAACCGGACAAACAGGTTACAAATATAGACACAATATTACATGACCACTGAACGCACATGGACACTATAAATAGACACACAGGTAAACAGAGAACACTCTCTGTAACCAGTAACGCATATAAATACACTTGACAATACAATAAGATGACGATTGACCCTACGACATAAATTAGAGCCATGCTATTATATAGGAAAAATAAAAAGAACGGTCAGCCCGTGTAAAATAATTCAAGCCGAAAACAATTGCGCACGCAAAACACGATGTTGATATCATGTGTTAATAATAGTGCACCGTATATACATGTATCTTGGCTTTTGTAGCATGGCATAACATACAGCCACAAATTATATATATTTGTACACAAATATTTGCTATGGATTATATAGAAGTGATAGGATTTATAATTCACTTGTTTACGGTAAGTTGAGTTTAGCATAGTATGTTACATAATATGTTGTACTCTTACGATATGGTAATAATAAAATAATGTTTGATGTACGTACAAGTTTCTTTCTTAACATGACATCTCTCTCTTTCTCTATATGTGCACTTATTGATATGCATGGATTCAGGGTAATCATTCACATACCCTTAGTTTACATTTATGTAGAATAATTATATATGTACAATGTACCGTGCACATGATGGTACAGGTATATAATAACGTGTAATATACACGGATATATATAATTATATATATAATATGTATATCGACGTCATCAACAAAACGATACACTCTTATACAATGTATATATACATGGGAGTTAATTACATGACGCAGTTATACACGTACTCTAGTATAGTGATTTAAAAATATATATATATGACAGATTGTCAATGGGGATATGCTATATAATGATATACTCATACTGCAGTTTGTATTCATTAAGCAGGTTAGAATAATCAAAATAAATACAGTTGTATTACATATAATTTTAAATTATATTTTATACAGTGATTACTACAAACATATGTATGTAACACATATGTACATTTGGTATACCAACTTGGGACATAGAAATAATATGTTCCATTCTACATCTTTTACATGTACATGTAGTAATTTTAATGTCAGTGAGAAAACAAAATTGACGCAAAGATAACGTATAATTTTTCACATATTTACAATACAGACTTGTGCAGACTGTGTATACACACACATAAACATGTACATTTCTTTATTCAGTTTAATCTGAGGATAAACAGACTGATAAACATTTTTTTTATTTATTAAGAGTGTCAAATCGGTTAGATGTGGATGGTTCTGTAGGGACCGGACGGATTCAGTACTAGTTTTCGTTGTGCTTTTTGGAAAGTTCTGACACGAGATGTTGATTCCTTTTCAGGGGGGTCAGGGTAACTATCTAACTCGCTGAGGTGGATGACTTGTGCCTTGGCACCACTGGTATGTCTAATGACAATTCTCCCATCGTTTGTCCATGTTCCAGATATGGCTCCTGTAGATTTAAGGTAACGGGCCTTAGAAAATACCATCGCTCTCTGTTTTGTAAGTGCCTCATTCACAAATAGTTTATAAGGGCGTTGTTGAGAGGAGGGGGGTGATTCGCTACCCTCAACAGTATCTTTAGCAAAAAGTGAAAATCTCGCAGCATATACAGAAGCCCGTACACGATAAGAGATGAAGCGTACAATAATGTCACGTGGAAACTGACCAGTCTTGGGACCAACTCTGTGTGAGCGGCTGATGTCATCCACTGTAACCATAACACCCAGAAATGAGTTACACGCATTAATGATCAGAGTGTCTGTGTTTTCATGTTCATCCTCGGTAATCCCACGAAACTTAAGGCAGTTTCTCCGAGAATATTGTTCTAGATCATCCTGTCTATTATTTAAATCGGCTAATTGCTTCTGAATGTCAGGAATACCAAGTTTTGAAATAAGAGTGTCCTTGAGAAGGTCATTACTTAGAAGCTTGGAAACGACTTCGTTAATAACTTCAGGATCAGTGATTGCATTTATGGTACTAATGCTTTTCTTTATAGCTGAATTCATAGTGAATATATATATACACAGGCTTTACGAGAATGATGATAATGGTACTTATACAGTTTATGCTAGCGAAACATGGCGGCTCATTAGTGACCACTAGTCATGTATAGGTGAAGGTACAGTGGATACGGGTATATGGATCTTACCCTGATTATGCAGAAATGTTTGTAGGCCTGGTGATGAAACAATTCTATTAACCTAACGTTGATTGATGTCGAATGAAATTAAATAATTCTTTAAAAAGATATAGTATTACTTAAGTATTAAAGTAGCATATAACAATAAGGAGGGATTTCATTATCATCCCAGGTTTGTTGTATGTCATATATGTTGATTAATTATGACATTTTTATCATTTGATAGATAAACGCCGAGCGGGTAATGATCGAAATGCTACAGGTAAGTTATGAGAGTACATACAATCAAAATTAAACGAGATACTTATATATGTGTTGATATTATCAAATCCGAAAGACCCGAGAAGGAATTATTTGTTGATATGCAGACTGTGTCTACTTTTTATCATGGAGACAGAAATTACAATCATCTTTAGCTCACCTGGTCCGAAGGACCAAGGTGAGCTTATGCCATACCGTGGCGTCCGTCGTCCGTCGTCTGTCGTCCGTCGTCCGTCCGTCCGTCAACAATTGACTTCTTCTTCATAACCGCTAGTCAGAATTTGATCAAATTTGGTCAGAAGCATCCCTATGGGTAGGGGACTCAAAATTGCACAAATGATGGGGCTGGCCCCCCAGGGGCCTGAGGAGCGGGGCCAAATATGGTCAATTTGGCTATATTGATCAAACGACTTCTTCTCTGAAACCGAGCAATGGATATCGCTCATATTTGCCTGGTAGCATCACTATGGGTCGAGGATTCAAAATTGTACAAATGATGGCCCCCAGGGGCCTGAGAGGCGGGCCAAAATGGGTCAATTTGGCTATATTGATATAAACGACTTCTTCTCTGAAACTGAGCAATGAATATCGCTCATATTTGCCTGTTAGCATCACTATGGGGTGAGGATTCAAAATTGTACAAATGATGGGGCTGGCCCCCAGGGGCCTGAGGGGCGGGGCCAAATGTGGTCAATTTGGCTATATTGATATAAACGACTTCTGCTCTGAAACTAAGCAATGGATATCACTCATTTTTGCCTGGTAGCATCCCTATGGGGTGGTGATTCAAAATTGTACAAATGGTGGGGCTGACCCCAAAGGGGCCTGAGAGGCGGGGCCAAAATTGGTCAATTTGTTTAAACAACTTCTTCTCTGAAACTAAGCAATTGATATTACTCACATTTGTATGGTAGCATGGTTATTGGATGGGGATTCAAAATTGTACAAATGTTATCCGCCATAGGACTGAGGGGTGGGGCCAAGAGGGGTCTATTTGGCTAAATTGATTTAAACAAATTATTCTCTGAAACTGAGGGCAGGGTCAAAAGGGGTCAATTAGTCTTAACAAGATCTTCTCTGAAACTAAGTAATATGGATATCACTCACATTTGTGTGGTAGCATCCCTATGGGGTCGCGCCAAAAGTTAATTTCATTTCATGAATTAATGCACTTTTTGGCATTTTTAGGTCACCTGAGACAAAGTCTCAAGTGGCCTATTCTAATCCCCTTTTGTCCGTCGTCGTGCGTCGTCCGTCGTGCGTCCGTAAACAATTTACATTTTCGACTTCTTCTCCAAAACCCACAAACCAAATTCTATGAAATTTGACAGGAAGCTTCTATGGCTAAAGATTAACCAAAACTGTAAATTATATGGTCCCCACCCCCCAGGGGCCTGACGGGCGGGGCCAAAAACGGTCAAATTGACTAAAACTTCAAAAATCTTCTTCCCTACTGTCAGATATGCTGGAATCAAACACTCTTCATTGATGGAAGGATCTTAAGGTGCTTTACCAAAATTGTAAATTTCATGACCCAGGGGTTTCTCGTTTGCCCCTGGGGATGGGGTACACTTTACTATAGTTTATATAGGGAAATAACATTTTTGACTTTAATTTATTTTATTTCTGTTGGAATTCATTCTAATTTTGTAAACATTTTCAGCATGGGATGACAGTTTGATGGCATGCACATGTTGGCCCTGACTGACCCCCAAGGGCTGATGGGCGGGGCTAAAAACGGCCAAATTGACTGAAATTTCACAAATCTTCTTCTCTACTCTCAGATATGATAGAATCAAATACACTTCATAGATAGCTGGGTTTGAAGGTTTTTTACCAACATTGTGAATTGCATGACCCTGGGGTCTATAGTTTGCCTCTGGGGCGGGGGTAAACTTTACTATAGTTTATATAGGGAAATAACATTTTTGACTTTTATTTGTTTTATTTCTATTTGAATTCATTCTAATTTTGTAAACATTGTCAGCATGGGATGACAGTTTGATGGCATGCACATGTTGGCCCTGACTGACCCCCCGGGGCTGATGGACGGGGCTAAAAAGGGTCAAATTGAAATTTCAAAAATCTTCTTCTCAAGACTGAAATAAGGTGGAATCAAATACTCTTTATAGTTTGAAGGGTCTTATGGTGCTTTATTGAAATTTTAAATATCATGACCCTAGGGTCACAAGTTTGCCCCTGGGGAGGGGGTAAATTTTACTATAGTTTATATAGGGAAATCACATTTTTGACTGATTTGTTTTGATTTCTATTGGAATTCATTCTGGTTAACATTTTCAGCATGGAATGAAAGTTTGATAATATGCATATGTTGGCCCTGACTGACCCCTAGGGGCTGATAGGGGGGGGGGCAAAAAGGGTCAATTAAATAAACTGAAATATTTCAAATCTCAGGTGACCGTTAAGGCCCATGGGCCTCTTGTTAGCATTAAAATAAAACCAATGTACATGTACCCATATAAAATGCTTACGATATATACTGACATAGCAATACCAGCGACAAATATACTGAAGCATCATCTTGTTTCATATCTCATGAAACCAGGTGAGCGATACAGGGCCCTCTGGGCCTCTTGTATTATCACCTATTCCACCTCCGATGTGTAGAAGTGTGACCAATAAAGTATATATGACGATTAGTCATCATTGAAGGGTCTAAACAAATGAGGATGACTCATTTGTTTAGACCCGTCATTGGTAATCAGTGTACAGTTTACATAGATATCCGTAATAAAAACAATGCATAACAGATAACAGTAAGGATTACATAAACGATTACATTATCACAACAGAAAACTGGCAATGACAACCAATATATTCAACATTAGAGGCGATAAGGGTAAGAAAAACCGGGATTCTGTCTATGAGATGAAAGGAAATACGAGCATTGTTGCACATTGTCTGCCAAAATTGTTTAATTAATATTACCTACTTAAGGAAAATGAAAACAATTAGGTTAGCCCAGGTTACCTCATTAGCCAAAACAATTGTTTGGAATCTTCACCGTAGTTGAGTACAGTACAATGTATTTCCATTTAATTAATGTTTCTCACAAATTAAAATGTAAAATGGAATCCCCTCGTACATGACGACACCAATTATACGTTCTTTTTTATTTTTGATCAATAAACTATTTGAAGCTGTAAAGAAAATCACTCAACGTTCATTACAGTCAGTTTCCTGACCGTGTCTTGTCCCTCCGTCAGTTTGATAAAATACCTCATAATATTGTCTCCGTGATGAAAACTCATTCTGTTGAAGAGGCATTGAAAATAAAGTATTTGCCATTTTGCATCTTTAGTTATAAAATCTAACATCCGTTTTCATGAAATACTGTTTACCTGCCGCTGATAATTGTTAATTACAATAATGATTTGATTATAGATCTTTGGTTTATTGTATGTCATATATGATAGACACTTTTCTTAAATATACTATTTGCAGGCGGAACATCTGATGCTGACCGTCAAAGTGAAAGAGGTACGTAATTATGTTACATACAAGTAAACGTTAACCGGATACGTATATCGGTGTTGTTATACTCAAACCAGAATGATATGAAAAACTGATATGAATACTTTGTAAAATGTATCTTGCATACGCTAGTATAGGTTCTCCTGGTTACTGTCAATTACAGGAGGCGAAGTACAAATGGGTCTTCTGCCTGCCAATGGCGAACATTAACAGTCCAATTAGGACATTGGGGTATCTAGTGATGACTCTCTATTGCACAATAGTGCTTCACAAGGTTCCGGTGATGACTCTCAACTGTCCAGTGGTATTACACAAGGTTCCGGTGATGGCTCTCAACTGTCCAGTAGTATTACACAAGGTTCCGGTGATGGCTCTCAACTGTCCAGTGGTATTACACAATGTTCCGGTGATGTCTCTCAACTGTCCAGTGGTATTACACAAGGTTCCGGTGATGGCTCCCAACCGCCCAGTGGTATTACACAAGGTTCCGGTGTTGACTCTTAACCGCCCAGTGGTATTACACAATGTTCCGGTGTTAACTCTCAACTGCCCAGTGGTATTACACAAGGTTCCCATGTTAACTCTCAATCGTCAAGCGGTATTACACCAGGTTCCGGTGTTAACTCAACCACACGGTGGTTTTAAACAAGGTTCCGCTGTTGACTCTAAACCACCCATCGGTATTACACAATATGTCGCGATGAACTGTGAACCGCCCTGTAGTATTTCACATGGTTTCGGTGATGACTCTTAACCGCCCAGTGGTATAATACAAGGTTTCGGTAATAAATCTCAACAGACTACTGAGGCTTCATTGTTATCTCATTGACTTGAGCTTTTAATAAGAAGTAAATGGCTAAATCTTAATCGATTCACAGAATGAAACTATAGGCTTCTAAATGTCCGATTTCGCCTAGGTGAAGGGCTTGTGTGCGTGGTCAGTTTTCAACACAATGTGACTCGATTAGGTGTAATGTTACAGTATCCGGTCGTGGCATTACAGTGTGATGACACTATAAAAGTGTATTAACTAACCCATCAGCAAAGGACCCCGTGTTTTTTGGGGGTTTTTTGTTTTTTGTTTTTTGGGGTTTTTTTTTTTTTTTTGTCTTTTTCTTCTTTATTTCTTTTTTTTGTCCAGCTACACGTCAGCAGATTCATAATGTATAGTACATATTGTTATGAAATATACTATTTTTCTTCAGAAATTAGAGTTGCGCTCTATGTTAATGCTATCAAAATCAGTGTATTTTAACCAAATATCTTTCATGTTGGAATCTTTTATACTTACATATATAATATCATACTCAAACATACATATAAAGAGATTTTTGGCGGTTTTCGGGCTGCATTGTCTCCGGTTTATCGTTAATGAGCTAATTGCTTATATTTAAGCAATTCACAAAGAAAATTTCAGTTACCTTTTTCGGATTATTGTGAACCAGATGAAATAGGTCTTTCTTTTTTTATCTTAAAACATAATCTTGAAAACCAAAATATAAACATATGAAAGTTACTTAACTATGAAATTTATATTTCCATAATGGAATGTCAATATTTTTATTGATGATCGACTGTTTTCAAAATGGTAGGATATGTTGAAATATTGATTATCTTAAATATCAAAGAAATCTGAAATACAAATTTGCAAGACTGCACTTGTTATAACCAGTACACGTCTAAATCTTGTGAGCTGTATTTTGTCACATACTTGTCATGTTATGCAATATATTGCCAAAATCTATTGTGCCAACATTTTTGAAAATAATTGTTTTAATAACTGTAATTTTAGCCGTTTATTTTTATTTGAATGTTTATGTATATGTACACAAACAGCCAATCACGATATTTCTACTTATGTAAAGTACAACAGTCAAATGATGGTTGTACCAGAACACCGGTGAATTTGTCCATACTTTTTTAGCGGCAGAAATCACCGTTGTCGGAACCAGTGTTAGAGGCAATCGACAATATGTGCTCGAGCATTGACAAGTAATCTCATACTTGCCTCGAAATTGTCAAGATTGAAAGTTTTCATCAAAAAGGCAATGATGTCAATAACACCATAAGATCCTCATTGTTATCAATATTTATAATAAATAAGTATTTTCCTGCATTGTTACTTCGATGTTTTCGGTTTTGTGACCCGCAATGTTAGAATCCAACCGTCCACAGGTCCAGTCTTATGTAAATATGTATATATAATCTTTACTGTCAATAATTGTCCGTGCCCATCAATTCAAGATCAGTTGTTTTACATCCTAGTAATAATACATAAATGTCCCTGTATATTAACAGATGGCGCTAAATATAGTGTTCTGTTGCTTCCTTTAAATCAGAAATCTAAAATATCCTTCATCAGTAATGGCCAGATAAATCTTTAATTTATGTAACAGTAAATGTCTCAATGTATGGTGTTATACATACAAAACACTATATTTTATTGATGTGAAGTTATAAGGTTGAGAGTGCATCATGTTTTCGTGTTATAAGAGTTCAGTATCATTTCGATGAAATCGGTATCTGTACTAATGTAATTCTCACAGTCTGACAGCATGTAAGTTTGCACTATGGTGATTAGTTTATATATTTATGGGCTGTTTAAATTCTAAGGTTAAGTAGTTTGATGCTAAATTATGTTAATGTGTCAGGTTGTTTTTTTCTATTTTGGAAATACTAATTAATGGACGTTTGGATTTAATTTCACTGAATACATTTTGAATAGTTGATTCCAAATGTGAGACAAACCCTTATTAATGAAGCCAACACATATATCCTTCTGTTGAAGTTATCTCCCTTTGATCAGGTTTATATACATCTACTGTATATGTAAAGCTTAAGGATAACCAAACTCTCTAAATAATTTCTGTCCTGAAGTCATTCCGAAATTCCTTCAAATCATTGAAAACATATTTAATCAAATATCAGATTGAACACCAAATGTATATGCGATTTATTGTAAATATTTTAAATGTAAACTTTATTTATTTTACAACACTCGGGAAACATGTTATATTAACTCTTATTGACACGGATGGAAGCGCACGAGGCTGCTAATGTGGGAGGAAACCTGAGTACCAGGAGAAAACCGACGTGGTCATTCAGGTGACCCCAAACCTTTTCACGTCCGATCGGGGAATCGAACCCCGGTCGCTAGGTGAAAGGCAAGTGTGTTACAACTTTGCCATCCGACCACCAATGTTTAGTTATAGAATAGAAAAATGAATGCTTTATATAGCTATATAAAATTAGCTATGTTCGATAGACGAAAAAGTTTCAATCATTTCAAGTGTTTGAATCTGTCTGTAATATCAATGATATTTTTGTGATTTACTGTGCCTTCTATACACGTGAGTATCCAAGAAGCAGCATGCGTTGCATTGCTCATACAGTAGCACACTTACATGTATTTTGATACACTCTAGTTTTAGAGCAGATGCTAATAATAAAGGTTATTCTGCCAAATTCGAGCGATTGACTTTCGTTTCATTGTACTCAATGATTGGTTTGTATAAAAAAAACTAAACGATCATTCAGCCAGTTTTCTTTTACGCAAGACAAAGCAAAACTTATACAGGCACTACATTAAATACAAGATAATAAAGACCATTGTTAAAGTCTATATATGTAGATGCATTTTCCAATTAGCTTATTTTCAGGAGAAATTGTTTTACTTTTGAACGAGTATCTAGAAAGCTGCTATTATCTACAACCTGGATAAACATTTAACTTTCCTTTCCAGTGTGGTAAGCTGTATTGCAATTGCACCTTACCTGTAGATTATTTTTTCCGAAAATATGATGCATCGATGACGGTTATCATTGGTACAACTGAACTTGTTTCCTGGAGAGCCTGCTTTATAATATATATTTTCATGTCATTTCAAGTAATCTTATTAATTTAACATATATCAACATTTTTTTTGTATCTAGCTTTATTCAAATGTATCAAAGGTATCTGTATTAATCTAAATGTCTTTCATATATACATCGCTTTTCGAATTAGACTGTACATGTCAGTATTTCCCAGTAGAAAATGAAATCATATGACTGATCATTTTACTTGTATTAACTTGAATATTACGATATTTACTATTTCATATTTTTGTCCAGATCTAATTCAAATAATTTCTTGATATTGAGTTATTATCTCCGAAATCATTTTCCGTCCTTGTTAAGCCCAGAGATGTGTTGGCATGTTGTATCCGGTGGCTCTACATAAGGGTGATCTGTTGCGTTTTCTGTGGTCAAAATCTTTGCCTGTAATGCATTAAACGCGAGATATTACGTAAACTTTAAATTAAATTACAAAGACCTATTTTTATTTTTGGATATTGAACTTTTCATGAAGGCAATGATATCCCCTGCTAATAGTATGTCCAGATGAACAAGGATGATACTTTCATATATAGAATAGAAATTATAATATTATATATAAAATGATAATAATAATATAACATAAAAGAATTATAATATATTTTTTATAAAACAAAAGAATCCTTTAATAAAGCATTTGACAATATAAAAGAAACAGGCAAAAATTGGAACTTTCAGAATTTAATGGATGAAAAACTTACCGCAAGTGAATCAATGTCTGCATACATGTAATGAATATACTTCGACTTTTCAAGAGCTGACCGGAATCGAGACCTTACTGTCGCATCCGTCCAGTTCCATGTCTTTATTATAGGTAAGACATTATCAGCGTCGTCAGTTATAGTGTCGTAGACCGGTGTACTTTCGCAGTAGGTAATGTGCATACGAGGGTAGTATAGAATGAATGCCTCGCACATCTCCTCCTGTGTAGACAATCCTCCCTTAAAACATGATAATGTAATCAATTTACTTAATGATAGTATGTAATTAAATAAATAAAATATTTAAAAAAACGTATATTTTATCGGTTATCTTATCTTAATGCTTTTCGCATTGAAAACTGAAAGTTTACTTTTGATGACGTTAAATAAGTTTCTTCATATACTTTAAGTATACTTATATGCTTTTTTTTCTGCTCAAATATTTTTCCTCGACCAGTAGTACTGGTGCTGATTCTATTCTTATCTACACTTAAGATAAGCCTAATTCTTCTGCACAATCTAGATACAAACGATATTATGCGTGTTTGTTGGGGAAATAGACACACAATGCATCAATGGACTGTAATAAAGTTACAACTGGACCTAGCATAAGTTATTAATTTGAAGGTTCATACCCCAGTAAGTGATGTCCTCCGGCGCATATCTTTTTTAGTAATGAGTTGTGCTCGCATATTTTTAGAAAAGAAATTCTCAAATTCCCATTCCCGCCGTTTTAGATTAATTTCTGAATGCATATTAGCAATGGCAAATCTTATACACCGTTTATTAAGCATGCTCACTGACACGACTACCCTTTCCGCTGACATTATACTTCGACATCAACTCCATAACAACAGCATTGTTACAACCACATTTGAATATATTTGCTTTACAGAGGTTGGTTCAGGGAAGGCCTATACAGTGTACTAAGGTAATACTGTGACAAAAGTACAAAACATTCAAAGCAATATATTGATAGCGAACGCAAGGGCAGGCATTGTGATTTAATTGAATGATGCCAATATTCGGCTAAAAAATCGAGTAACTCACCTTTGTGATATTCTGCTTATGGCTGGAATCGTACACACAGTTAAGCTCGAGCTTGTCAGTCTGTAAAATAGAAAATCCAACCAAGAAAACGTTGTTACGTTCATTACAATTTAATTAACAAATGCTACATATATTAAATTTCATTAATATGTATCTATAATTACTCTTTTGTTTTCATTATTGCATGATTTGCAAGACTTCAAACTAGTTTTGTTTCTAAGCACATTTTCTATTGTCTTTTACTATTTGCTTGTTGAACGTCAGCTAGAGCAAAGTAGAATGCTGACTTTGTTTGTGACTAACCAAAGCGGTTTAAAATGGATTTTTTACACTAGGTCTGAAGGTCATAGCTGAAAGCGATTTACCAAGTAACATACATTTCCTATTTTGTTATCAGTAAGATGTACTTTTAGCGGACGGGGTACTAGCCAATATAAGTAAGACATTGCATTCTAGTGTAATGGCAGTATAAACCCGCCTTTCCCTTGCCCAAATTGAAGAAGGCGCTGTACTTACACGGTCTTAATGCATTTACAGTGAATTAAAAAGTGCTGTTTAACCAATGTCACATAACATCAAAACGTGTCCTGCTAGTATATGTAGGTTGATTATTTTGACAGTTGCGAACATGTATATATGACAGCAGAGATAATGAAAATAGAGGAAACGTAGCCATGATTTTTTTCTTTGTCTCACATGAAGTTTTTTAATTATAATCCTGTATCTCGATTCAAAAAGATACGAAAAGAAAACGTTATATTTGTCTTTAATCTTTAACATGTTAGCATCTTTAAATTTAACTTGAGAGTTTGATAAAGATGAGCAGAAAAATATGAATAAAACTGTGTCACATTTCATTTTTTCCCGTCCCTCTTGAACTCGTCAGTGATGATATGGTTTAAAAGTATTAGCTATTTATATCTAACAGATCAATGTATTTCACACAATCACATTGACCAAGGTTATTATCATTTCCGATGTACCTTCAAATAATTACATAGTGATAGAAATTCGATCATAGAACATGAAGATTGAATATGAAATTTCGTTTTGATGCAATTTCTAACCACTGATGTTGCAGTTCAATATTTTATCTTTCAACAAATAATTTTTACCGGATATATTGTTCTCTTCTCTGAAAGGTAGCGCATGTCTTGGAAATCAAAATCGTAGTGCCTGTCGGTCACAAGTGGTTTTATCTCTCTGCCATTCCTGTGTATACGTGTAACCATTTGCTTCCCAAGTAGATGGGAGTGTTGTAGAACTGCAAATACCTGTATGCCCTCTGCTGGTATACCCTGTAATTATAATTACGGGAATGTATCTATTATATGCTGGAATCTATCAAAAAACCGCTTTTCTTTAGGACCACATTTTCTTTTCCGTTTTATCTTAACACGATTTGTCTATCAACCTTAGGTTGTGATTTTTCTAGCACCCCTAAGTAAGATTTGTCCCTAAGCATCAAGGGTGTTTTCTTTGTCATCCCTGCTAAATGAAATATTATGACGGAGAAAAATAAACCAAGTCAACCACGAATACGATGGTTTGGGTTGGAAATGTCTTAATTACTCATGGTAGGGGTTGATTTTATTAATCTCATCTAATCGTGCCTTTCCAATGATTTTTTGGGGGAATCTGTATATTTTTTAATTTTATTTTTGGGTTGTTTTTTTTCAAATTTTGAATTCCCCTTTTAAAGTTTAGTGACAAAAGATATACTTACTTGCGTTCGTATTTTTAAACAGGCATGTGGTTTATCGATCAAAGATCCAATAACATGCCGATATGACTCTTAGAAGGAAAACATTCTAGTGAAATCTTTCATAAAACACATATGTTCCTTTAAATTCACTATAAACATGGTTGACGTTAAAGGGATCTCGTTTATTTAATTGACATAAACAGCTAATTCCATGCTATCCACGCGTACAGTTTAGGCTAATAGATTGACTAAACAATTAATATGCCAATCGTAGAATGCAAATGGCTAGTTTAGGGAGTTTCAATGACATGCATGTACAATACTTTCTTTATCAGATGTTCGATTACTAAATTCTCCCTTAATTGTACCCGTTTGACCTTCAAAAGAAGCATTACAATGGGTCAACTCATGTCGATAACATCACGAAACATACTATTTCGCAATATATATATTGAATATAAAAATGCGTCTTAGAGGGATATTGTCGTCCTTGAACACAGTAAACATTCTAGGAGCCAAACTTATCGACAATGAAGAAGAGACGTCTGAAAGATGAAACTTCCCTATAATTGCGAATGTGAAGAAACATTGGACTAATAAAATTCTTACAGAACCCATTTTTAAGGCATTTATCAATTGTATCTTCCTTATTTGAACATATTGTACTGTGCCCGATCTGATCAATAAAGCTTATCAACTTGTTCCTTAAAAGATACAAAAATAACAAAACCATATAAACGGTTTTTCTCGTGTTTGTTATATTATTGTTGATATCAATTTGTTTTATTTTATACATATGAACTCCGTTTAAGATACTATGAATGTCATAATTATAAAATTACATGTATTATAATTAAATATGTATTATAAAACAAAATTTTAATGAAACAGTTTAATGTGTTCACGTTTTACATAGCTTTAATTACGAACCAACCTTTTTGAGAAAACTCGAAGGACAAAAAGCCTGTGAGACGAAGTTGGGTTCCATTGGAGGGATGATATGCATTGGGGAAACACCCATTCCTAAAAGAAGCAGTCCAGCATCGTGTTTCCGAAGTGTTGGTGTCATTGTTATTCGGATACCAGAACTATCAACAATGCCTGTACAAATTATTTCAAAAATCAACAGAGAATATATTTTTCAATTGAAACTATAATTTTTACTAAAAGAATAAGAAAAATAAGACCAGGTGTACCGAGGAGTAAGCGTCTTGTGGTACATCTACAGCATAAGACATTAACCAAGATCAGGTAAACAAATGTTCGAGTGCGCTAAATAATATAAGTTCACATTAAAACTATATACCGAATAAGTGGCATAGAAAACCATGCAAAACGTACGCATGAATGAAATGAAAAAAAAAGAAATTCAATGTAATGCATGCCTTGTTGAAAATCTTTTTCAAAGGGAAATTAAAAATTAAAAACAATAACGAAAATCTTGCTAATTAATTGAAAGTACATTGTATATGATATAGTGCTGAATTACCGTCAGAGAAATTAATAATATGAACTATCGTGTTAAGATATCTCGAGATTCGTATAAACTAATAGTGACATCACATACCTGCCTTAGCCGTTGGATTGTTGTAATGTGTCTCCATGACAAAGAAGTCTGGATCATTAGCAGTACCGAGTGAGAACCCTGCGTCTGGTGGGTAGTAAAACGTCTGCAGATCGAAAAAAGAACAGAGGCGATGTATATTCTGATTTCAATTTGAATGTAAAAGACAAAAAACTAAAACAAATGTGAGCAATATCATTTAATTATAAATGTATAAAGTTTGGAGCGTATTAAGTGATTACTAACAGTTAACTAACCAGAACCGAAAAACTCATTTCATTGTTGGTCTAATAATGGAAAGGTCGCACATCGACATCCTTGTGCCGAAATCATCTATGCATTATCATATTATTTATATAGTACAAATTGTATCATATAACATAAATCTTATACAATACATTACATTAATTCTTTCCTTTTAAACATTTAAAGCGAATAAAGCATTAATTGAATTCATTTTTTTTTTTTTTTTTTTCAAATTGTTTAAATACGCAAAAGAAGGGCTAAACATTCAAACAATGAGCATAACTGTTTATGAAAAAAAATGTTTTTATCATTTCTCTTAAATTCATCGTCTGGATAATTTCGGAAGGTCTAGAAAGTTGAAAGCCGCACGTACCTTTCCTCCTACAGCCCATGCGACAAATGAGTCGAGACAACCTTGAAGAGGTTTCGGTGTATTATAAACTCTACCACACCGAAATTGATCTCCACTGTAAGAGGCTAGTTCAGCAGCACGTTGATTGCAATGAAAGACAACCATATGGTGTACTACCAGTTCGTTTCCAGGTGTTATGATGGGCTCGTACTGAAAGTTAATGTAGAATTTCAACAAACACGTAATCCCGTAGATAAGTAATCAAAAGTCTTCTCTAGCTTGTAGTGAACTAAAGTTATATTTAACGTGTATGAATTATTAAAACTTAATGAGTATTTAAGTATTTTAGATAAAGAGCACAGGTGATGGTTTTTGACTTTTAATTTCCTTTCTTTCTTTTTTTTTTTTCTATTTTTTTTCAATATTATTTGTTTTGTGATGGGTGATCGAAACGAACTGTTCGCATATCAGTGCCATGTAATCGAACAAACACATGTAGGACATTTGTATGGACGATATGCGCACGATGTATGTATGACATGCGAAGGAAGTATGCCAATGTTGCGTTGTGAGATCCCACAACTGTGAATATCTTTTTAATTAAAAAAAGGTCCATAGACCTTTGTACATTCATAAATTCAGAGGTTTGCTGGTATACTACATACCTTGATCATGTGATGTTTGGAAGCAAGGGGAGGTAACGTAAATGTTTGGCAGGAGTAAACCGTGGTATCATTGGGGACATGGTACTGTTGGCATAGAAAAAAATATCAAGATCATCAACAACATCTCATTTTATAAAATATTATGACATTATGATCAATCGAAAACAAGAGAAGGCATTGTATATGTGTATACTATGCTATAACAAAACTTAGCATGATTACCACTCTTCAAATCACGAACTTTAATTTTCATATTTCGAATTTATTTGGTTTATTTTGCCTAATATCCATGGTCATTTACGGACAGGCCAGGCTTTGGAGGTGGAGGTTAAACGGAGTTGAGTTTCCGGAGGAGAAAACACCGGCCTACGGTCAGTACCAGGCGGGTTTATCATAATGTGTCGGGACATTTTAACCACTCGGCCACCGGGCCCATTTTTTTTTTTTTTTTAATTGGAAAATGGATAAATGATTATATATATTTCATTTTCCTTTTGCGATTCTTAAAAGGCCGCTGTTTTATGGATTATTAAGCATTGTATTACATTGTTTTAATATGGTATTAATGGGCGATTTGAATGCCTGATAAATTCACCATACACTGGCGACCCGCCATTTGCATACGACCGAGTTGATTGTGGAATAGAACGTATAGCTTTAAATATCAAAAGACTTATTCATTTATTGCATAGAGACATGGCGAAAGTGTTCAGTTGCTACAACAGTTTTATTGGGTGAATGCGGTCCGATTGATCAGTCATATCGGAGTAGACGTTAAAATTGCTAACGGTCGCTCGCGCGTACTGTACAAGAAATATATTAATACGAGTTGGGTGTTAATCATGCTTTCATAGACTACAAATATATCTAGATAGTGGAATGTTAATTCTACTGTACAAACCCTGGTTAAAATTAAATGATTTAGTTTACACGGGGTTTTTTTCAATGTTTCGTCATTTGAAACCATTTAATATTTTAACCATAGTTATGCAGGAACTGCATCAACTACTACCCGTCGTCACTTCCTTAAATAACATCTTAGAAATCAGGAAGCGAAATTTAACAAATTAAATGATATCTTCAGTCTTACATTGTTCTGACGGAAGTCAAATGTGACTGTGTCGCTAGGTATATTGACGTCATCGGCTGTCAGGGAGGAAGACAATAACATGACGCTCTTTGTTCCCCGCCTGGTGGCGCCATGGTAGGGGATGCTACCCGTCACGTCTTCCGGATGGTAGGAGAAGATAATCCGAATGGTATCACTCTAGAAAACAAAACGTTAACTTATTCTAAAGCTACTAATAAAAACATATACACTATATTATACACTGTTGAACATCCATAATCTCCACATTGTTAAACTTTATTTTTATTTAATTTGATCATGTCTGTTTTGATATCCTTAGCTTTCCGTCTGCATATGCCGGTTTTGCGGCCGCAATTGTCTCTGAAGTATCCTATAAGGACCCGAACAAAATGCTCTTTATCCTTTCTTCGGCAAATACTTACATATTAGTCAATTGTACTACACTCAAACCTGAACAGAATAAAATAATATTTTCAATTTTTCAACTGAAAAAAATATATATGTACATTTGACAACTCTCAATCATCGGGAAATCGATGAGAACTGGTCTGGAGTCGCAGGTCTGAGAAATTTTCCGCTATTGATTGATTGACTAATTGAGGAGCTACATGTACTTGATATATTTTAAGAACGATTCTCCGTGCGCTTACAATCTTGTAGATAACTACGAAAAAAATACGTTGTTAGTTTATTTTTTTAAGTACCGAAACAGCTAGCCGGAATTAAAAGAACTAGTACTGTTCCTCCTTATATACCATCATGTGGTTGATTACGTACCGTAATAACCATATCATCAGCACTATCACATGTGTTGAGTTTTCGCACAAAGGTAAGGACAGTACCGGAAGCAGTTTCCTTGCCAGCAATGGGGAACCAGTCTTGTGATTGGTCAACAATTGGCGGTGCATGTTGGGTAGTGTGATAATCCTAGATAACAAGCATTACAATGATATGCATTAATGTGAACCGAAATAAAAGTGCAAATATGATCAAATTATGGACTATTACATGATAATCGACTTCCTTTTAAAAAAATATTCATACATGTACGTTATCGAAATATATTTGATGATTATCATTTCACTAACTGCCTTCAGGGCTATATCGCTGAGTATGATAACATTGCAAAAGACAAACCTTAAAATAGGTTTGGCCATCCTTGACTCCGCCCACGATGACGTCAGCTGGGAACATCTTTCCGTTCGGGGAGATTCCGAATCCAATATATCCCTGCGTGTTCACGTGAGTCTCAAAGGTAATATGAGTGTCATTGGCGGTCCAAAATAGCCAGTATTGACCAGTCGTATCCAGCTGAACATAATGGTCAAAATGGCGCGTTGGCGTTGGCTTTTGTTTCTGTAAATATCATTTGAAACAGATCAATATTGTTAAATACGTTTTCTCCAATTATGTTGAGGTGGATTATCTGTCTTAATGACCTACAAAAATACGCAGCTTCTATGCTATGAGCGTGTTAATGTGTACGTAATTCTCAATTAGCTTTATATCTTTTGCAAAGACCTAGGCGCTCGGGGCTCGATTTTCCGAACAGACTTGAAGGACTCACACAACTAAATCAGCCAATCAGCTGATGTTTCACCTGAACCAAGTCCCTGAGGAAAATGTGTTTCTTAGGTTTGTAGCTGTTTTCTTGAGTAAATAACATATGGAATGGATACTTTCTATATACGAGAATAAAGTGTAGGGTCTTGAGGTTTGGAAAATCAAAAATATACACTCCTACTGCAAATAGAATGGCGTAGGATTCGAGGTGTAAAAAGGCGGGAATTCCCCAGGTGGGGATACCCCATTGTACTGTTAATGTCAGGGTTACTGTCTTTCGAGTACCCGTGTGCTCTAATATGCCATTAAACCTATACAATAACAATATTTATCCGATAGAAAAAACTTCAAACTTTAATTTGATATATGTTTCACATCATTTGAACTTCAAACGAGCGAATAAAGGGATGGGGTCACTAGTAATAACATATAGTAAATTAGTTAGTTGTGTGAGTCCTTGAACATGTATTGGGTCACGCTGCCGGACCACATCGGTCTTCTCCGGGTACTCCAGTTTTCTCGAGTAAGGCCGAAAGCGCGCCTAAATACAGGCCAACAAGAGTAATTAATATAAGCTGACATACCTTGATTCGAAATTATTTATTCATTTATTTGAAAGAGGCTGTCCATAATGCTTGATCTGAAAGTATGTCAATAATCCGACCCTACTAGAAACAAACATTTGTAATTGGCTAAGAAATTGATGTTACTGTCGATTAACACAAATATGGCGTCGCCATTTGTAACGTCGTTTGTGATTGGCTAGAAGAGTAGCGAAATATTTTTTTAAAGGAATGAGTCCGTAAGAGAGAGTAAAAACTGATATCGTTAGAGATAAAATAATTAAGAATATCTTTGATTGTATTCACACACAGAGCTATTTAGATTTGTATTTGAATGTCCCCCTTTGTTTCTAAAAAGAAGTATGGTTAAAATGTTGAACTATGAATCGACCAAACCGCTGACACTTAAGAAAACATGAGGAAAATTCCTATGCTCCCAAGCCATACAGCTTTACTTGACAGCCAAAATGTAAACAAGACGACACACTTCTACAGGGCTCAGGTCGTACAAACACATTTGTCTTGGCAATATCCTTAGTGATGAGTCAACAAACAGTGATATGTACACAGTGTTATCACAGAAAGTATAGATAACGAAAATGCACTATGTTAACCTCAAATACAAAATCATATAGCGTTGTAAATTTGACTGAATTGACTCTGAGTAATAAAACATATCTTTAATACTTTTTCCAAATAATATTTGGTCTTATATATTTGGATTACAGCATCAAAATGGTGTTTTCCTTTATGTCCCCACGTTTTGTGTACGTGTATACGCCACATTTATACCAAAAAAGAGATAATAAAATAGAACGACACTTAAACCGATGATAAAGATAATCACCTGCAAATAGTTTTGTACTAGCTTTTAAAATTATAAATAATATTTTTTCGAAAACATTAATTCGAATTATGAACTTCTTTTTATTATATCTAAGCTATTTCAATGCTATTTTCCAAGTAAGAATTTCCTTTTTTCAACATTTACACAATATTTTACGAAAAAAAATCAAAATGAAACTGTGTCTTTAGTATAATCCTTATAGGCAGTATTCCAAACTGGTTATACGCTTTTGATTAATGTTTAAAGCATATATTTTAACATTGTTGATGGTACGTAAAGCGAGATTCACTTTTCACTGTAAACTCCTTAACGTCATTACACAGTGTAATCCTAGATAGCTGGTTGGCTGATTAATAAAAAGAATAACTTTTCTGAAATCTGTCGAATGTGTGTTGCAGAAAATTTGCATAAAGTCAAATGCGATATCAATCCGTAATACTATCGGTGCTAAAATATTATAAAAATATGCCATTGTTTATATAAACCACACTAAAAAGTAAATATTTTATCTTTACTACAATGTAGTCTTATTCAGAAATAATATCAACGGAAAAATATCCATTATCAGGAATCGCATTTCGAAAATAAACTACAATTCAGAATTAGAAATTGTATCTTAAGAACAATATAATTTTCATTCCGAAATAATATCAGTGAAAAGGTTTATATAAATTATAGTATTGCGTATAAAGCATATTACAATTTAGACATTTTACCTTAAGTACATTATAGTATAAATCAGAAATTGTGAAGTGTGAATTAAAATATTCTTATAGAATTGCGTATATCAAAACCATATTACAAATAATGGCATTAGTTAATCAACTGCTGAAAGCTGGTCTATTCACATTATTTAAACTACATATATTGTATGTATCGTTTATATTATTACATTATTATTCAATGCGCCACTGTTTGCATGGGTATTCACACACTTGGTTTTTTTTTTTGGTTTTTTTTTATCTACATATATAAACATTGGAAATAGTACAGCTAATATAGTTCTTACATTCAAACATATATTTCATATCGATCGGTGAAGAGTTCTTATGTATATCAGTTTATAAATGTTCACCAGAAATATTATATAGTCTAGAATTTCTAATACGGCAAACTTAAAGTGAACTAGAGATTTCACATGAGAGGATGCTATGTGTCTTACCTGTTCTTTTTAATTAACTGTGGAATACTCACGTGATTGACAGGATCTGCCGCCTGAACCAAACCAAACGTCACAAATCCGACCAAAATGGTCAATTGTAATCTAAAGGTTGTCATCTTCACATTCGTCTGTGTCGTTCGCCTTTCATTATTCAAATGCTACAGGGAGATTGTGATACACTAAGCTCAGGTGAAGTGCGATAAGATTAGGTTGTCATTCCAAAAAGTACAGGTCAACCATCTCCCAGTTTAATCGATATTCGAGAGCTCGTTTCATGTTTCGCGATTTATGTCGGCTCCTGACAATTAAAATCTTAACAATAAACTGATTGAAATCATGAATATATAGATGGAGGTTAATGAAGATCATAAAAAGATTTTAAGGTCGAAATCATATATCTTAAAGTATCATACTTCCTTTTGCGGTGTAGATTGAACATGTATATTAGTTTCGTGTTTTGAACATTATGTTACAAGGAAATGAGGAGGTAATTTAGAGGCCAATCCTCTCGGAGTATCTGGTCATTTTATCATTGAATGATTTCACTGGCATCTGTTTCATGCTGAACATTACATATATAGCCGCAGCCATGCTCATTCACAAAAGAAGCTGCGCAAACATGTACATCCTTATCCGATATTCTTTCCTTTAAGTATTATAATATTTACATTTGTGTTGCAGTGACATTACAAACCTAGAACGCTTCATTTTGGTTAAAAGAACGATGAACGAAAAGATAATTCATACAAACGCGAGGTCAGTGAAAAACAAACAATGCAAGCCGTGACACTTGTCAGACACTGTAGAAAAAACATAGTGGTTTTCATTGTCGTTAAAATTATCAGTTTTAACGGTTCAAGGTGAAAAAGCCAGAGATCCTTAGAAGGGATGCACGAGCCGCGGGCTGCTCTGTAAATTGAAACATTCCAAATCATCTTGCAGATATGTTTTATTTACTTTTGAGAACAAAAAGAGAACAAAAATAAGGTCAAAGTTCAAACCGCCTTCGGGCTTGTACATGATATACACTTTATTCACCTTCGCCAGACAATATAGATGTAGACTTAGTCTTATATTTTGTGTCTGTTTCAGTAATTTTCCTTTTTAATGTAATCATTGATTGCTATTCATATGTCTTCGTATGTATTCTCAGATAAACAACCGCGTCTAAAGATGTGTCGGCGAACATTTTATTTACAATACACACTCTAATATCTTCGTGTTGGTTTAAGGCACAGCTTATCGAGCTGTCCCATGGTACCAGGCTTACTTGGCAGATTTATAGGATAGCTAATATCAACACGACCACCAGCAGCAATACGGGGGCTTCCTATTATTACATGTACATGCTTGTCTTATAGAATGTTTTTCTCGCCTGGGCTCACAGGTACTTGATATATATATATATATATATATGCAGGAGGGGGGGGGGGGGGGGGGGGGGCTTTATCGATCACATTGTCGATCAAAAGTCACATTAATCACATGATTGTTGGGAGTTCAACAGGTTGGGGTACAACTATATTTTTTGTAAGTTATTTGTTGTTGTTTTTTTTTTTTTTTTTTTTTTTGTCACTACATATTGATGGATCATAACTTTCCATATTTCAGTTGTCAAACGCAACAATGTGTGTATGGATTTTATTTGTGTTCCTTCAGACTATGAACACAAGCGCTTGCATAGAAAATGTGATTTTCAATTATTTTTTTTTTATTTGACAGTGGTATTTGTAATCTGTTCAGCTCAAGGTTGACAACTCCGCCACGAGCGAAACGGCACCCCATCTCACTTCAATCGACTCAAAAACACATTTATTCACAACGACACGGTGCACACTATATGCGACCGTCACCAGGAAACATTCATCTTTAACTAACCGTGTCTCTTAATAAGAATTGTTACATCCAAAACACAATAATCCGTGAAAACATCGCCGAATTCCTCTCTCTGAACGCCATTTTTCAAATGGCTCCCTCAGCCTGTCCAGATTCTTCATTTACATACGGGGTTGAAAGGTTATGCGATTAAATAATCGTCAGTCGTCGGGTGCACTTTTGGGGGTCACCTCCGCATGCATTTTGTCCGGAAAACGCTTCGACTCGCTGAAGAGTTTCGTCTAATTTACGATTATTTGAATGTCAATGAATGATGATTTATAATCATAAACTATTTATCATTTTGAACGTGAGAGTACCATGCACCGTATATGACAGTACACAGGAAAAGCAAACGAAGTCAAGAATGCCTATTCTGCAATCACATTCACGTAGTAGGCCTAGACATTTTATACATGAAAATAATAATAAAAAAAAAAAAAAAAATGGGAAATGGATTCGCATACTTTTGTCACAAAGGTAGAACAAAATGCTTATTTATAGATTTACTTTTGTCAGTTTACTGAAATCTGGACGAACAAAAAGAAAAGTGAATCACGAATAAGACTGTCATCGGGTTACCGGAACGTATACATGTGTACCAACATTACTTACTTCAGACCTGTTCATTTCTTTCTACACATTTTACAAATATCATGTCGTCGTCAAATACGAAGATCATACTTCAGACCTGCCAAACGATTTGTACGTTGTGATCGATGATCCATCTACAATTTGTTTTCATTTCCCACAATGTTAGATTTAATGTTTGCCATAAATTCTTCGAGTTCAATCAAAATTTTATGAGTACATACAAGACTCGGGACTTACCTATAGTGACAATGTCAAAGAGTTTAACGCATTGTAAAGTATTCTTCGTAATACTGATTATCTATGTAATTCCACTTTACATCGCATATATAATATTTAAGTTATTGATGAATTATCTGAATAATTGAGTGTGTAAACATCCAACGCTTACTCTAATAATGATGATCAAACTGGCTGAAGTGCTTACAGAATAAAGAAACTGAATTTAAATGAGAAAGAAAAGATAATACTTGAGGGGTAGTAGTAGTTATTTTGTGTCAACGCCAGAATTTTATAGTATTTAGGGCTAACGCCAGAACACCCAGAATAACCTCTTATTCTTACCGATACGTGTATTGTGTGTGGTCTATATATTTTAAACTAGTCATGTAGAGGTCCATTTTTTTAAATTGAAGATAGGCATAACCCTAAATAGATGGTAAGTTCAATAAAAAACAAAATATCAAACAACTATCAGCTATTACCCCATCCAAATTTTAACTTCGAAAAATTTCAACTGAAACTGCTAGTCATGGTATACTTGATAATGCCCCGGTCCTGCTTGAACAAGTTACTGAGCACCGTTACATGCAATCTTTCGATTTCAAAACGAAGTTCAACAACTACCGAAATGATGCAGTTGAAGAAAAGAAAAGGACGATCTCATCACTGGCATTAAAACGTGCTATCTTATTAGTCCGTGATCTCGCAAACGACGTCCTGTACATGCCAAGATGACCCCAAAAAGTGCACCTGGCGGCAGCCGATTATACAATCACATGACCTTTCAACGTCGTATGTAAATGAAGAATCTGGACAGGCAGAGGGAGCCGTTTGAAAAATGGCGTTCAGAGAGAGGAATTCGGCGATGTTTTCACGGATTATTGTGTTTTGGATGTAACAATTCGTATTAAGTGACACGGTTAGTTAAAGATGAATGTTTCCTGATGACGGTCGCATATAGTGTGCACCGTGTCATTGTGAATAAATGTGTTTTTGAGTCGATTGAAGTGAGATGGGGTGCCGTTTCGCTCGTGGCGGAGTTGCCAACCTTGAGCTTAACAGATTACACATACCACTGTCAAATAAAAAAATACTTGAAAATCACATTTTCTATGCAAGCGCCTGTGACTATGAACACATCAAATCACCATATTCGTACCCTAGTTACAACCTCACTATTCCCTTGATCCGACATCCAATTCGCGATTTCGATATCTTAATGTGGTAATTTGCGGGATTGATCCACTTATTTGTAGTTCCAGATAACGCAAATTGATATCCAAGTCATGCGCGTTGGGGAAAGTGTTGCGATCAAAAAGACTCCGCGTAATTAGCGTAAATTTTCCCCACACGTTAATTTCCAAGTTCACAGTAAGAGTGTTTATATATAAATACACGTAAATGTCCACGTTAACAGTAAGAGTGTATATATAAGTACTCGTAAATTTCCACGTTAACAGTAAGAGTGTATATATAAGTACTCGTAAATTTCCACGTTAACAGTAAGAGTGTATATATAAGTACACGTACATGTCTACGTTAACAGTAAGAGTGTATATAAAAGTACACGTAAATGTCCACGTTAACACTAAGAGTGTATATATAAGTACACGTAAATTTCCACGTTAACAGTAAGAGTGTATATATAAGTACTCGTAAATTTCCACGTTAACAGTAAGAGTGTATATATAAGTACACGTAAATTTCCACGTTAACAGTAAGAGTGTATATATATGTACACGTACATTTCCACGTTAACAGTAAGAGTGTATATATAAGTACTCGTAAATTTCCACGTTAACAGTAAGAGTGTATATATAAGTACACGTAAATTTCCACGTTAACAGTAAGAGTGTATATATAAGTACACGTACATTTCCACGTTAACAGTAAGAGTGTATATATAAGTACTCGTAAATTTCCACGTTAACAGTAAGAGTGTATATATAAGTACTCGTAAATTTCCACGTTAACACTAAGAGTGTATATATAAGTACACGTACATGTCCACGTTATCAGTAAGAGTGTATATATAAGTACACGTACATGTCCACGTTAACAGTAAGAGTGTATATATAAGTACACGTAAATGTCCACGTTAACACTAAGAGTGTATATATAAGTACACGTACACTTCCACGTTAACAGTAAGAGTGTATATATAAGTACTCGTAAATTTCCACGTTAACAGTAAGAGTGTATATATAAGTACACGTAAATTTCCACGTTAACAGTAAGAGTGTATATATAAGTACACGTAAATTTCCACGTTAACAGTAAGAGTGTATATATAAGTAGTACTCGTAAATTTCCACGTTAACAGTAAGAGTGTATATATAAGTACTCGTAAATTTCCACGTTAACAGTAAGAGTGTATATATAAGTACTCGTAAATTTCCACGTTAACAGTAAGAGTGTATATATAAGTACACATATATGCACGGCTCCTGTTATTTTCCTGTTACATACCGTAAAACTCGAATCGGAATGCAATACATTGTTCGAATAATTTGACTTATTTAATTTTACGCTGCCACGCAGCAAAATGTTATGCTTTCTTTCTTTGTTTTTCGTTTCTTTCTTCTCGTATTTGGTCTTTCTTCCTTGATGTATCACTGACGCCTGTCATTTCATACTTTGTAAAGTCTTAGGTGTTTTTAATGTTGAAAAGCCCTAAGTGATTGGGTCACTGTTCTAGACAAACGGAGAAGGCAAACAGAACAAAAATCAAGTTGAATGTACATGTATGGTAAGAAGAAAGCCCATGCTGAAAACAATTACTATTATGAAATCTTACATGTGAATTCGATCCTAATGTGTATGGTTTTATCCTAAACTTCAAACCGTTAACAACGGTTTACCGCATACCGTATGTCGTTATACCAGTCGACAGACATAATTATCCTTTGCCGTGATCCAAGTTTGCAGTCATTAATTGGTATTCTGAGAACCACTTGTCTTGTTATATCCTCCAGAAATTCAAATGTAATATATCTGTCCTTGTATACCTTTTGTTGCCCTTTCTCTTTTGAAATGTGTAAAACTTTACACTCGAATGTTCAAATTGAGCTGGAACTTCATCGGATGTACAAATGTATAGCAATCTCTGATTGTGATGCAACAAAAAGATATTGACATATTGTTTGGTCTTTTCATGCAACTGTACAATATAAAATGTAAGTTTTCGAATCTCTAAATGCGACAATTGATGTTTGTTTCTCTTGTTAATTACCAAGTTCAGAGAGACTAAGGTTATAGCTTTCCAACGGCGGCATCTTTTAACTTTTTCAAGGGGAGGGGGGGGGGGGGGGGGGGGGGCTTAACGTATAGCAAAATTAGAGTAAATATTTTTAATGCAATGCAATAGATGTTTTTTCATGCGTGCGAAATTTAATATTTGTTTTGCAAGCCATCTTTATTGTCTATGGGTATAAAGGGTGCTTATATGCTATCAAGTGGATTTTTTTTTGCCAATAATACTTTTTTTGTGAATTTCAGTGTTTTCTTATTTACCTATTTGCATTGCGAGTGTTTTGGATGTATTAAGAAACGTTTTTGGAACAATTTGGATGTGACCTAGATTTGCACGGCGAGTGTTGTCGATATAGCAGGAAACGCGTACTCTTTCGGAACACATGGTCGTATTCTTGTTCTAGGGTCCCATTCAAAATTATGTACGTGGTAAGACTGATTGTTCTGCTTTAATTCGTTTTTTTTTTCAAAATGAAAATGGTACTTATCATGCAACATACAAAATGTTGTGGAAACTCAGGGACGCAATTTGAACCACCAGCTGTATTTATATACAACCCTTAGATATAAGTGTTTGAGGAAACTCGTTATGTCATCAGAAGTAATACTTACTCGACAAAAAGCCGGTTTATATCAAACCCAAAAGATAGATAGGAAACATTGAATTAAGAAGAATATTAACATTTGATATTCGCGTTAATGAAAAAAGTGATTAAAAGAAAAACATATGGTGATAATCAATTTCATTTACTGCAAAACCTTAATTTGGAGTGAGTACATTTTTTTTCAAATTCTATATTTTACAATCACAATGACAATACACAACGCTATTCGTTAAATCTAATCTATTTTTAGAAACCTGAACATGCTTCGTTATCAGTTTAAACGTCTGTTTATACGATACATTTCAACAGGTCTAGACTCAGGGCAACTGCGATTGTGTCCTTTCATTTCAGGGTCGTCATCAACATCACTTCCGACCCACAACAGGAGCGGGCAGGTGCTGGCATGTCGTATCTTTGGGTTCTACATACGGGTAGTTTGTTGCGTTGTCTGTTGACGTTAATCGTGCCTGAAAACGTGATCACGGTATAGTTTATAAGAATCGGGGTACATACATATACTTTATGTGTGCGATAGAAAATATAAAAATAGTCTTTTGCACCAGTTCTGATTTGAACCCTTTACATAATTGATGCCACCTTGTTGAAAATTGTGAATTCTTCCATACAAATTCGCTTATTTTTCAGGTTATTTCTTCATGTAAAAAGTCATTTTTGGGTATCCCTTCGCCTTTAATATGAATTTTGATATTACCTTTCTCTACAGCATTTAAAACGGGGTATTGTCAGTCACCCTTAAGACAATTCTGTTTCTATTCTGAAAACCTTCATTTAAATCTTACATTTACTGCCGCGGTGCCTCCAATAGAAAAGTGTATATGTTGTGAGTTGTCAAGCGCTGTCCTGAACTTTTCCCTAACAGCAGCATCAGCCCAATCCCATGAGCGAATCATATGAAACAGTACGGTAAAATTGCTTGTTATGGTATTGTAGATTGGCACACTGCCGCAAACGTCAAGCTTTATACGTGGATAATACAAAATGAATCCCTCACACATCTCCTCGTGCGTCGAATATCCTCCCTTTAATAGAATATTTATGTCAACGACAACAGTCTATAACAACAATTGCATAGAATAATGATATCATTGATAAAACATTTAGTGAAGTTGACAGCGATATGTTGGAGTGCATACCTTAGCTATTAGCTAATTATTTAGCAGACTTCATGCTAAAGTCCAACAAAGTAAACTGAAAACAAATCATTCCTTTGTTCATTCCCTTGAATTTTGTTAAATTCTTTGGAAACAATTACTTAACCATACTTTTCTTTCAACCCCATTATCTCTGCAAAATACTGCTGTTAATACTACACAACAAAGGTTCACACATATGTGTATATGACTGTTTTTTTTTATTATTTATTTATTCATTTTTTGTTGTATTGTTTTTGTTTGTTTGTTTGTTGTTTTGTTTTGTTTTTGTTTTTTTGTTGTTTTTTTTTTGTCAGCCTAATGTTTTGAATAGCATTGTCTTTGTTCAGATAGAAGTAATGTAGACTTCATTCTTGTATACAAATGTACACCAACCTCACACATAACTGCTATATCCACCTTAAGAATGAATAGTGTTTTACTTACGTATGTAATGTTTTGTCTGTTGCTGGAATCATAAACACAATTCAACTCGAGTTTGTCAGTCTGTAAAATAAGAAAACATATTGCATTGAAATTCATTTCGGTGAAATGTTGCTAAAGTAGAAATGATCCATATCTAAAGATCTGCAATTAAACGTCTGCGCTTCTATCAATCCCCATTAAGTAGGCTACGTGACACAAGGCCGAATAATTTGAGGTTAAGATACAAATTTCAACGTTTTTTTGAGATAACGATGGCGATTAGAACCTAGTTCATGTTTCCATTTTTCACAACGAAATGGATATCGCTAAACAAACTTGATGTTGGTGCGATGATCTTGATTTTGCACAAAACGATTGTTGACTCTTTCGAAGCAATATATGTATACATTAATTCTTCTCCACAGTACTCACTAAACCTAAATCAACTTTTAGAAAATAAAAGCATTCGAGAGACGACTCATATTGAAAAAACAATAACAAAAAGTTCAACGGTCGACATTACTTCTCATCAGGAAATTTTCATTTTGCACTTACTCGTGTTAAGTTCAATGCTGATTTATGTCTAGTGGTTCAACTTTCACTACTTCGACTGCCATTTTGAGGAAGTGCAATTAATTGAATTTGGCCTGATTTTGTTATCTTCGGATGGCAAAGATGAACAGAAGATACTTCTGGTTTCATTATTTAAATCCGTGTAGTCAGCTTAAATTGTACCTACTTTGTACTGATTTGTATTAAGAGTAGTGTACCCATTTAATATGACATCTATATTGTAATATTCGTCCCCTTATCTTAGTGTGCATTGATGCGGCTGGTTGCAGTTGCTCTGGCTCTAAATATAGGTACATTGTTTGACATTCAGATAAAGAGAACGATTAAAAACATTATACTATAAATATATATATTTCATGACGATGTATTGAAAATGAAAACGTCGCCTTGTAATACCGGGTAGATCATTCTTTCCTCTGACAGGTAACGTGTGTCTTGGTAGTTAAAATCATAGTGTCTGTCGATCGCCAAAGGTTTTAGTTCTCTGCCATTCCGGTAGTGACGAGTAATCATTTCTCTGCCCAATAGATGGGAGTGCTGTAGAATGGCAAATGCGTGTATGCCCTCTGGCGGTATTCCCTGTAAGAGCAATGGTGTACTGTTTAGCTGTTCATATCTGGGGGTCTTAATTTCGCTATATTCGCATTCATTTGATAAAGCGCGAAAATTTAAACAATTTATTATTAATGCATAGTATAAAGTTTGTATAAATACACGAACTAATTACACATGTTTAGATATTTATACGTAAGAATAAAATTGATGTTGAGGAAAATTTAAAAAAAAAAAAAAAAAAAATATACAGTTAATATATTTTTCGTATACCGATCATTTACGCAGAAATAGGCCGGTAATGTTAATGAGTAAGTTCTGAAGTTCTACCATTACATGAATTAACATATGTTTCCAAGATAAGAAATGGAATTAAAGGCAAGGAGAAAGTCAATATTTTGTGGTCACGTGGATGCGATCTTTATATCAATATTTTATTAAATGGAGTTATCTCTTCTGGTGGATGGTAATCACTTATTTAATATACTTATTTAATCGCTGAATAAAAACTGCAATAGTATAGCATTTTGATACGTACTTTTTCTAAAAATTGCGAAGGACAAAATCCTTTGGAGACAAAGGCTGTTTCCATAGGTGGAATTATTTGCATTTTCGATACTCCTACTCCAATGGTTAGGGCACCGGCATCATGTCTTCGGAGTGTTGGTGTCATGGTGATCCTGATACCAGAACTGTCTACGATGTCTGAAGAACAAATAACAGCAAATGTTTTATAGGACAGCAGCTGTAGGCTTCGAGTTCAAAACTATCTTGGTCTTAAAATCATACATCTTTAACGTGCAAATGCCAGTAAATTATTTACGGAGGCAAAAGAGTAATACAAATAAATTAGATGCTTTGATTGTGAAAGGTCTTTACAAACTATAAACATATCCGGATCCGATAAACACATGATGTTTAAATTGAAAGTGTATTTCTTTAAAATGAAATGATTAACGATAGCATATTACTTCATAACTGAAGATAAATAACTGGATATCGCAAAAAGTAACTATTGCAAGCTCGTAACTGGAGACTGTCCTGCATATACTGTAGTGCTTTGATATTGCAATTGATGTTTCCGTTAAATCATTCCTAAGAAGCTATTTTATTTGATTCCTAACATGTCCGTTTGTGGTAGGATATGTTCATTCTGATGCCTCACTTTACACCGATTCGGTTCGCTTTTAATTGTTGATTGCCCACGTGAAAAAGGTTATGAGTTTTCCCCAAATGTGGCGACTTACAAAACTCCATAAAATGGGTAGTTATTGCTCTGTATGATACATGTATTAAGCTCAAACGTAAGTACTAGGAATGGACTCTCTCATTGTCAGTATACTGCGGCTCGCTATCGTATCAAGGTGTTACATTACAGAACGATACACTTATATAAACAGCGTATGTCTTCGGCTCCATCATTGTTCATAGTTAATTTGTACAAAACCAAATGTGTTAATGGCACGTAAAGCAAAGCTGAATAAATCATTAAAAAGCAAATCATATCAAATGGTAAATGTCACAAGACAGATCGCATTAGAAAGACTACATTAAATGAACAGAAACAATGGAAATATAATTTACAAAATATAAATGATGAGAAAAACTGGGGGAATCATTAAAAAGCAGTATGCACTTCCATTACAAAAAGTCATAGATACTAACGGTTTTAAATAGTCTAATGATCTGTTTAAACGTAATACAAGGTTGTATACCTGATTTCCTGAGTGGATTGTCGTAATGAGTTTGCATGACGAGAAAATCCGGGTCATCTGCAGCGCCGAAAGAGTAACCGGCATCCGGGGGATAGTAAAATGCCTACAATGGACATGGCTGATTTATTTGATATGCAAATAGGTAATTCGTTTAAAGACTTTTTTAACTTTATTTTTCGTTTATTTTTCAATTTGTCTTATTAAAAAGGACATTCTGATGGTTTAAGGTTCGATATATGTTTGGAGAAATCCATTATTTCTAAGAGCCAACAGCATGTAAATCGCGCTCCGATTCTTAGAAATGTTTTGCTACTAATAGTATGTAATTCAGAACTTACGTTTTTTGTTAATACAGTAATAATAGTCCGAATCTTAAGGAAACACACACCTATTTAATACATGGTATATACGTTTTTATATATTTTGCATTGTATATAATTTTATATAGTATCTATGATGTATACTTTTATATATATAGAGGTTACACAACGAGTGGTTGTTGGATATGGAATTTATTTCACACGAGTAAGTTATTTTTTTAAAGTTACAAAAGACACGAGCTTTAGCGAGTGTTTTTTGCAACTTTAAAAAAATAACTTACGAGTGTGAAATAAATTCCATATCGAACAATCACGAGTCGTGTGACCTGTTTCTACCACAATAATATCGGCTTGAATCAAAGGGAAACGTGGCCAAGTATAATTTTCGCGTATGCAAATAAAGTGTACCAGTGACGTCCGGGACCCGGTGATGTGACGTCATTAGATTATTGATGACGTCAATAACAATTGCAGCTTGGGTCAAAGTTCACCGTGTTAGCCAATCAAAATGCGTACAGAGTTTATACCACGTGTGGTATAAACAGATTGTTAATCAACAGCTGTAATGATTAACTGATGGTCTGAGAGTTGAATAACACGGCGTATTGTGGTAGAAAATGTATTTAATTTACAGGGCATGCACTTTTTTTATATATAGTATATGATTCACAGTGCACATACTAATACATGTAAATTGTATATATGGTAAATTATTTACAGTGTATATACTTTTAAATATTGCATTTAAATCAGAGGGTTTATCCTTTTATATATTGTTTATAATTTACATGGTATATACTTTACAGGGTTTATGACGGCCAGGTTCATACGTACCCCTCCACCGACGGCCCATCCTACTACGGCCATGGAGAGACAACCACGAAGTGGTATCGGTGCAGTATCTGCTGTTTCGCACTGAAATACTGAGCCATTGTACGACGCCAATTCAGAAGCCCGCTTATCACACCTATAGACGACGATGTGGTGCACGTTCAACTCGTTCCCATGTGTCAAAACCGGTTCATACTGAAAATTAAAAAAAAAAATACTAGGTATTTTCTTGTATTTATTGTCTTTATAAATAGAATGTAATATTGGCATCGTTGAAGGACGAAACTGTTGTATAATGTACATGTAGTTGGATTAATCATTCGTTCACTTATATCTGTATATAAATAAGAATTTATTTCGACATGACCTCTTTCATTTTTGTACAATCCACCGAACATTTTTTGAGGGAAAATCTTATTCTGCGTTTGCTAAGCTGTCACATCTATTAGGACGGACACGTGACATACTTTGATCATGTGATGTTTGGAGTCCAGGTGAGGTAACTTGAAGGCTTTACATGAATAAGTCGTACCCACTGCTGGAACGTGGTACTGAAAAGAAACCATCATAGATTACAAATTGAAAAATGAACATCAATCTTGTCTACACTGGAAAATAGAGTAGATCGCTATTATTTAACACTGAATACAATCACACTATTCACAATTATCAATTCAACAATTTATTTGCTTAATATTTAAATTCCAATATCAGGACTTAATAAGCCTCGCTGTGGATGCAATAAATAAAATGATCTTGACAACCCAGACATATTTTGAGGATATTTGATAAATTACCATTCATTTTATGAAGAAACTTTAAACGAGCGATCTACAGTACGCGTCAGGTGTTATGGTTCTCATTCACCCTCAGGGTTGCGAGTGTCACTCGAGTGTAGGGGATTAAGTACGCCCCGTGTTTCAACTCGGGTGTTTCCACCGGCCACCACCGGCCGGGGCCTGGCGAGTGTAGGGGATTAAGATCGTAGGAAAAGGTGTGAAGACTCACAGCTGGAGACGTGATCGTGGTCAGAGTTTTGCGACCTTTCACCTTTACCTGTACTGATTGTTTTACCATGTAACAATTCATTTACATGCTCCTTCGGATTTTGAGAAAACGTAAAATACAGTTTAGCCGTAGATTGGCTGAATGATCATGAAGTCATACGTAATTTTTATTAATTGGCAACGAACTTGTGTCCTAGCTGCTATTACTCTCACGGACGTCAATTATCACAAGTATACCTAGTAAGGCATCAGTACGTGGGATGATTATCAATTCAGGACAAAATATTTCTGGTGTTTTCAAAACAAGCACTCACTCATAGAGTTTTCGTACCCGTCTCCATCGCATCACGCCACACAAAACGTCTGAACCTCGTCTTGCAGTACAAACTCTAATGCTTTATACACATGTAAATGCAATAAAGAATTTGTATATCGATCCAAGGGTGAGCAAATGGTATTGATTTGAACTGTGTAACCATAATTATGTTTTAAACATTTGATCGCTGACACGAGTAATATTGTCAACGCTACGAACCAATCACAATCCATGATTCTAAAACCACGCCCACAAATGGTGCAATGAGTGTCAATCAACGCATCAGAGAAACGTGTCACATATCTTCACATTGTATTACATCCGCAAACATAATTCAAAAATAAATAAAATACTCTTTTTACTTATATCTTATAGAAACATCAGCACCCGTAACCAGAAATTATTATCAGCTAAGCTATTTGTTTTTTATTTAATTTCATCGCACGTTCATTTTAATACTTGTTTAGGTTCATAGTCTCGTGAACCGAATCAGACTTTAGTTGGTTCATATAGCGACAATGCAGCGCAAATGTAAATATTTAAGTTCGTATTCCGTATTGTATCAAAACGATATTTAACTAGTTATTGATGCATGCCGCGCTAACAAAAATGTATCGTTTGTGTTCTTATTTTTTTTTAATTGCACACATTTCCCTTAACTTGTGAACAAATCAAAAATTTTAATGAAAAGGTGCCACAATTTGTTATACCAGAAACATATATATAACAGAGATAAGTAGCTCTCTATTTGCCCCGAAGTGATACCCTCATGAGCAAAGACCGATTTACCTGTGCTCGCGTGTGTGATAAGGGACAAGGCCTTCTCGATAAGGGATATGCTTGACTGGTCACGAATAAAAGGAGCCATGCACCAGTTGTACGGGTAAATAGCGATTTTATTTATCCCTAATACGCGTTTCTGGTTATACGTCCAAATATTTTTTTTAGTTTACCAGAAATTAATATGAATCTATGTAAATATATTATATACGTACATTGTATCTGCCTGTACATTGAAGTAACCGAGGCGTGTGATAGAGCCGCGGTCGTGTCTGGATTCATGGGTTAATATACTAATTATATAATTAGCGTCCGGTAGTAAAAAGGCGGTCATGAGCATATATGGCTTCATCAAGTTTTCATAATGATACCATGACAACTCTTTGTTTATTTAACATTCGGAAAAAAATACTTTAAAACTCTACTCATACCCAAACTGTCAAATTGTAATAATTATATCGTGGCTCTTATACATATTATAGGTGTACATGTACGTGAAGTCAGCACACTCGATACACTAGTACCGATAACATATTTTCTGGTCAATATGCCACCTCGGAATATTACGAAAGGATTTCAAACTGTTTAGTTACATTTCATCAGAGACTTGTGTATATCAGGATATATACGTCTCAGATTTCATGATACTAGTTTAGTTGTTCCGAGATCCAAGATTCTTTGTGATGGTAGTGTTACGATATGCCGGGTATATAGTGTTCAATGGGGACATAAACAGACAGAAGTGTCAGATGGTTTTGTTTTTGTTTTAGTTAAGTTATTATTATATTAATCATTCAAGACTTACTTCAAAGTCAATCGAAAGCGGAGCGGGATTTACTCGCTAGCGCTCCAATCACAATATTGCTATAAATAACACAAACACCAAGGCGGCAAAATATCGTTAAATTTTACAGTGCTTTGTTTTCTCGATTTCCCGGTAAACATTTTTGGTACTCATCTAGCTAGGATTTAAAAACTAAAAACGTACATAATTTTGAGCGTAGATGTACCGTACATTTACAACACAATACATCTGTAGTATCGCTAGTATAGATCGTGATTTCATTACATAAAAAAATATCTCCGTTTTCTCAACACCGGGCTGGGATACTGCAGAGACGTGTATATCCGATATATCACGTTTCTGGATACTGTAAGTACAAAATGTAAGTCCAGCTACAGAGTACCTGTACTGTACGACAAGGTATGTTCCAACAAACACACCAATGTATCAGGCAGTGTACCTGTCAATCATGAGTCAGGACCTTTGTTCTACTAATCCCCAACACTCTTCCACACCGTGTCGCGCGGTGTCAGTAAACAGGTGACCACTCGGGTTTTGAGCCGGTGTCAGCCGGTGTTTTCAGATTCAGATTATTTTATTTCCTTGTGTTACGAGACACATTGGAGAGTAGACATATACATATACAATAATACAATAGTACAGATAGTGATGGACAATCATATCATTATATCAATCAAGAATATATACATCTTGATATAGAAGAACACATTGCATGGTATATCATTAAAAAATAGCACAATGCATTACATTTACTTAAATTCATATTAAATGATAATCACAGTGTTTATGCACTGATATTTTAACATTCACTACGTTGACCACAAAATTTTCAGGATTTTTTAAAAGAAACTCTTCATACAAATCCTCGATATAAGCCCCAGGATAAAATCTATATGAACGCTGACATATTTATTATGTATAGATAATATTCATATACATTTATCATAAATGCATAATAAAGTAATATAGTATACAATATGTTTCATTGATAATACAAGCATGATATAGTATACTAGTACTATAGAAACGGTAAATAGTGCCAATCCTTACTTTAAGTATATACATATACGATTTTACATATTAGCTTTATAAGGACCACTGATTTGTAGACAGGAAGTACACCGATATATACCTTTTATCCTATAATTATACAATCTCAACCATTCGACATGTCTTTTAAACCGATATAAAATTTAAATGAAAGTACAGGTCTGATATATTTGTATCAACCTATCTTGAGGCAAAATTAGATATAATTATTTCGGCGCTTAAAACACAAAGATATATATTTGCCTAACTTATTTAATTCTCCAATATTCCGGGTATTTAATAGAAGGATCAACTTAAAAACACTGGGACGTCTGTAATAATATGACTTAATGTACTTTTGCCTTAAATCAGTATAACAGTTACACCTTAGAAGAAAATGAAATTCATCCTCAACATCATTAGAATTGCATACTTCACATATCCTATGATCTCTAGGACGGTTTCTATACCGTCCTTGTTCAATATTTAAATTGTGTGAACTAAGTCTAATACGTGCTATATTCTTTTGGTAAGAACTACTAATAGTTTTAGTTAAATACAATTGTAGTGTAAAATTATCGATAAGATGTCGGTATAGAAAACCCTTTGGAATTGCTTGTATGTTTGATAAAAAAGTTCTTGACGATAAACGTCGTAAAATCTATTTTCAATAATTTTATAAGCTTTCCTATCATTGCATGTTATATTGTTCCAAAGATAAGATAATCCTAATTTATCTAATTCAGCTCTTATGTTTAAAATCCAACTGTCATTTGATCTTATCCTTTCCTCATAGCAATTTCTTAATATACAATTATATGAATTTCTCAGTTTCAACCAGTACTTAATTATACGAAGTTTTCTGAATGTTGACAATGGTAATCTTCCGAGTTCACAATATACTAAATTATTACATGTACTTTTTTTCACACCAAGTACTTTTTTACAAAAATTAATATGTATCTTTTCAATATCTAAGGCTTTGTGGAAACCCCATACCTCGGCACTGTAACTAAGTATGCTATTTACATATGTGTCAAACACAGAACATTGGGTATTAATGTTGAAATCATGATTTTTGAACTTATTATATATAGCGTAATATGCTTTATTGCCCTGTTCAGCCACATGCTTTTGGGTAACATAAAATTTACCATTATAATTGAAAAGCATTCCTAGATAATTGAATTGGTCTACAATTTGTAGTTCAGTTTCATTGTAAAACCACTTTTCGTTATTTTTAATATTCCCGCCGTTTCTAAAGACCATTATTTTCGTCTTGTCTGTGTTCAAAATAAGACTATATTTATTGTTATAAGATTTGAGAGCATCTATGACCTGTTGCAAATTCTCTGGAGAGTCAGCAAATAACACTGTATCATCAGCATACATAAGAAGAAAAATACTGATTAAGTTAAGTTCAATTGATGGACAACATTCACTTATAAAATGCATTTCACAGTCATTTACAAATAATGAGTACAAAATCGGGGAGAGGATTTCTCCTTGGAAGAGACCGATTGTGTTGGAGAAGAAATCAGAGTAATAACCGTTATGTTTCACACAAGATTTAACTGAATTATATAATGATTGAATGACTCGTAACATTTTCCCCCTCACACCTTGTCTTATTAGTTTACTCCATAATTGAGACCTTTCAATAAGATCGAACGCTTTCTTGTAATCGACAAAGCAGCAGTATAACCTTCCGCCCTTTTTATTTAAATACTTGTTAATAAATGTTTGAAGTACAAATATTGCATCTACGGTAGAATGATTAGCTCTGAAACCAAATTGTGCATCTGTTATGATATTATTCTCATTACTCCACTTGACTAAACGCTCATTCAGTATGGATGTAAACAACTTACCCATACAACTAACAAGAGTAATACCTCTGTAGTTATTTGTATTATCAGCATCACCTTTCTTAAAAACAGGTGTAATAGCCCCAGTAGACCAAGCCTCTGGAAATATCCCCGATTGAAAAATAGAGTTAAAAAGTTTAATAAAAAATGGAGACAGTATATCTTTACAATCAATAAAAAGTTCATTAAGTACTTTATCCTCGCCACAACTTTTGTTTCTTTTCAATTTACGTATAGCCAATAACAGCTCTTGCTCGGTGATATCTACATCCAATTCTTCAAATACACAAGACATATTGTTTTCATCATCGTCAATATTACCTTGCTCACTCGCTGTGTTACTTTGACCTGCGAGATTTTTAAAATGTAGGAAGAAATCATCAATTGAAATTTTGTTATGTATTTTTGATCGCCGTTTGCCGAAGAATTTATAAAAATGTTTTGGATTATGTTTTCTAAGGTATTCCATCATATCACCCTCTTGTCTCTGATATTCTCTTTTAATTCTTACCTCATATCTTTTATAATCTGTCTTTTTTCCTATAAGTGATCTATAATTAGTCTCACTTTTCTGAACATTAAAGTTATGCAAAGCGTTTTTGTATTCTCTGTATTTCTGCCTACACTGAATATTGAACCAAGGTTTATCATCTTTCAATTTAGATTTCTTCCTTTGACATATATTGGTTTCATGTGATTTACAATTAAAAACGTCACACATTGGTAAAGAAATATTACATAAAAAGGAACAAACTTTGCCAATACATCTTTCAATATCTAATTCATTGATCAAGGGAGTTCCAATTATATCATTTAATGAGTCGATGTTTTGTAAAAGATTCTGTCTGATTACTTTTACATTTTCATTCTTCCACCGTACATCTTCACATACACACCTAACATGAAGATGATCTTCCACTGGCCTTACTTCAGGATCTTGTTCTATTATTAACCTGAAGGATATGGGTGAATGATCAGAAACTGTTTCAAATTTTCCAGATTTAAACTCTACTATATTTTGAAAGCTATGTTTTTCTACTAAAAGGTAATCAATAAGGCTGGTTCCATTAGCACTACAAAAAGTAAAACTTCCATCAGGATCACCAGGATGGCGTCCATTCATTATTCTAAAACCAGTGTTCTTACAGAATGACAATAATTTTCTACCAAAAGAGTTAACTGTTTTATCCATATTGTTACGTACTGTTATATCATGTATATCATCAAAACGATAGTCAACAGATTCGCTAATATTTATAGCTAAATCATCATTTTCTATCAAATCGAGTTTACCACCAGTTCTCGCATTCAGATCTCCGGTTATATAAATTTTGCCATAATCTCTATATCTAGCTGATGCATCCTGTAGGTTTTGAAACAAATCGATGTCTTCAACATTCTCATAGAACACACTATTTTCAGGAGGAAAATAACAAAAAGCTATATAACTATCGATCATATTTTCAGCGATCTTAATCCATATAATACTATCATGTATATTTTCAACCACGGATATTCTATTTTTAAAACAGGTTTTGTACAATATTACTATACCTCCACCAATATGACTTTTCCTTGGAAAGACCAATTTGGAATAACCGTCAAATTCAAAATCGTCTTTATCCGATATCCAACATTCGGATAAACAAATGAGATCATAGTTGACAAGAACATCTAAAAAGTCACCATTACATAATTTACTAAGGAGACCTTTTCCTATGTTCCAAGATATGACCTGAAGTGATTGACGAATAAGGCTTGTTGGTACGTCACCCTCCGCGAGTCCCTATTTGCGTGTGGTAGTTCCGGTAGAACTTCCGGTAGCACTTCCGGTGTTGCTTGCAGCTGCACCACGCCTCCCGCTATCACCGACTGTCTCTGGCTCGTAAGGCTTGCCGTTGACATAGAGCTTATCCCTTACAAGTCTAACCGTGGCTCTCTCCTCAGACTCCTTGATATGTTTCATCACTGGGTATAATATTTTACGTCGCTCTTCGACCACAGGAAGAAATTGTTCGTGTATTCCATACCGTGTTCCTTTTAGCTTATATGAACTTCGTTTGACTCGCTGGAGATCTTGATAGAAGATGAACCTCGCGACAATAGGCCTGTTTCTACCACTTATATGTCTACCAAATCTATGTACATTTCCAAACTCAATTCTGTCATGAATGTTGAGTTCATTGGAAAGAAAGTCCCGTAGCTTGTTCTCCGTTAACTCCTCTCTTGACTCCCCACCAAGTCCAGTAAACACCAAATTATTCTTCATGGAGCGACACTGAAGATCGGTTACGGTTTCGGACAGTTTATTCCGTTCATCCCTGAGTTTTTCCATTCTGTAATTAATTAGATCTATATCATTTTGCTGTTCACTCAATAACTTTGATAGTTGTTCTGTTTCCTCACTCTTGTTCTCAATAACCTCACAGCGATGGTCAATAAAAGCAACTGCATCCTCAAAATCTGCAATTTTCTTTTCAAATGCATTTACTCTTCTAATGGTCTGAGATAGAGTAGCGTCAATGTTCTTTACTTGGTGTTCAATGATATCAAGTTTCTGAATTTTTGACACAAGGAAGTCTAGTTTTGCATGCACTCCATGTAAATCAGTATTGCTAGGCATATATGTGGATGTTGCTCGATCAGATGAAGGTGAAGGAGTTGACACACAGGGCCTGGGAATTGTCTCATTGATGATTTCTCGCGGGTGTAAAACCTCATTTGCTTCCTTCAAAATAGTGCTAACAGAAAGTGTGTCCGTGCTGTCATTAACGCTACTTTCACTACTACAACTGACATTGCTCTTCTTCTTACGCTTTTTAGACTTATTGCCCATGATGAATGATAGAATGCAAGTCCGTAATGCAGTAGACCGTGACGGAAAAAAATGTCAATAGGGACACCTTACCTGAGCACACAGGTGAAAGTCTATTTATAGCACAAGTGTACCGCAGGTATCTCACATGTAAACAAGGTGAATGAGCAATATATGAACAGAATCAAAACATCAACAGAGGTACTTTTGAGTTGAATGACTACAAACCTCCGACACCACACGTCCAGTAATATCCTGTAATGGCACATTACGAGTTTTCAGAAGTGAGTTCAACGAAATGCATGGCAAAATCCAAGAAAATTCGGAGCAGGTGAAAAAACAACGTCCAACACTATCGCACATGCGCACTAACAACCGACATGCAACCGACTGAGTGAGTGGAAGGGATTAGACCTCGCCACTGTGGCGGTGATTGGGGACCATACCACCTGACGCGTACTGTACATGACTAATACGTATGCCACAAAACAATGTCAAACATGATTAAACTAAGAAATAAACAATAAAAAATGGCTACCTCCGTTTGATTTTGTCCTTCAAATTAGTTTACTGACTTATGTGATAAAAAATATCTTTTTGTTTTTATTCCTAATAAAATTGTATCACTCTCTTGTCTCGTAGATTTAATTTTTGCTAGCCTTAAAAACTTTTTTTTTAAATCTCATACGAGGTACAGACAAACATTCATTTAATATCCTATATTATCAAATCGTAGTCGAAATGTGTAATACAATTTGTGACTCATTTATCTTACATGGTCATGGACTAAATCGTATGTAGTTATATCGCTCGGTAAACCGACGTCATCGGCTGTCAAAGAGGAAGACAATAACATAACACTCTTTGTTCCCCGCCTGGTGGCGCCATGGTAGGGAATGCCACCTGTCACATCTTCTGGGTGGTAGGAGAAGATAATCCGAGTGGTGTCACTCTAAAAAAGTAAAATGCAAATTTTGGATTTGTAAAGCAAAACAGTAGCAAGATATTTCGAAATTTCTTGAATTATCGAACCATGATGAAAATTCAAGACAGAAAGCGAAAATTTGTTTGAAAATAAAGACAAATTTTATTGTACATCAGTTTATACTTTCAATCGTCTCTTTCGTGTGTTCCTGTATGTAGTTATTGGTACCATTCGACCTTACCCCTTGTCTTCGTGAATAATACCATGAGAGCTGATGTTCGAACTCCTAATTTATTAAGCTTAGGTCCAACAGCAGATGAGAAATTCATGATGTGTCTTTTATAATCGATCATCGGATATATTGGACGAGTTTGTTAACTTAAAATGAACATGTTCTTTTATAACAATTCAATATTACGTCGATACGAGTTTTTCATACTATTTATCATTTACTAGAAAACCTGATAATATAAAACATATATATATAATGCTTCTTCATTCTTTATATGGCATGCATGAGCAGAAAGCACATTTTCACTAACGAGACAATGAAGTGACATCATTTGCTAATAACGTCACAATATCATTTCCGAAGTGGATAGGGTGATTTGCACGTCTCTTCTAAGTGTGCCAGGTCGTCAAATCGTTATTAATGAATGGTGCTATTACATAGTATATGATATATGACGATAAATTAAACAATTGATAGGTAAACCATACATGTATATATTGCTCTAATTTGAAAAAAAAAATATTCAAGACCGGTAAACCAAGCGTGTGTTTGATTGATTTGATTGTGAGTTAATGAACCTCAATTGTCCTTTATCATTCAGTTGTTGAGTTGTATATTATATTCTGTTCTGTAATATGTTATCCTTCATACAATATGATACACAGTACATATTGTATTCTCTTAAACCTTCATATATCAGTAACATTTCATCCTGTAGAATGACTATTCTGTATGAGAATAGTGAAAAGCATTTTCACCTGAAACGATGGAATATATACTTATGTATTCAACAAACATTTTTGTGGTAGTTCAAAATATAAAAGTCATTTCAATTCTGCTACTTCAAATTATTTTACTAGAAATGGTGAACTGTGATTGGTTGTTAGATTAAAGTAATACACATTTTAAATAACAGGAGGTTTATCTCTAAAATGACAAAACATGTTTTCGCGTTTGCTACAATACGTACCGTAATAACTATATCGTCAGTACTATCGCATGTGTTGAGTTTGCGCACAAAGGTGAGAACAGTACCGGAAGCAGTTTCCTTGCCAGCAATGAGAAACCAGTCTTGTGATTGGTCAACTATTGGTGGTGCATGCTGGGTAGTGTGATAGTCCTGTTAAACAGAAAATTGGTGTTTATATATCAAACACAAGTTATATTCTTTGAAAAAATGACAGCGATACAAGAAATACACCAATTGTGAACCAGATCCATACCTTGAAATAAGTTTGCCCGTCCTTGACCCCACCGACGATGACGTCAGCAGGGAACATCTTGCCATTCGGGGATATTCCGAACCCAATATACCCTTGTGTATTCACGTGAGTCTCAAAGGTCACGTGAGTTTCATTGGTCGTCCAAAATAGCCAGTACTGACCAGTAACATCAAGTTGGACATAATGGTCAAAATGGCGCGTGGGCGTCGGCTTCGAGCTCTGGAAATTTAAAAAGGAAATATATTGTAGGAACAGTTGTTAAGATTTCAAAATTAAAAAAAAAATAACGAACGGAAATGCAATTACTTTTTTGTTTGTTTTTGTTTAACGTCCTATTAACAGCCAGGGTCATTTAAGGACTTGCCAGGTTTTGGAGGTGGAGGAAAGCCGGAGTACCCGGAGAAAAACCACCGGCCTACGGTCAGTACCTGGCAACTGCCCCACGTAGCTTTCGAACTCGCAACCCAGAGGTGGAGGGCTAGTGATAAAGTGTCGGGACACTTTAACCACTCGGCCACCGCGGCCCCTAAGGTATCAAAATTACACAGCAGATTATGGTATTGCTCCCCATTTTGTAAATAATATTTTACATGCACCGTTTTGACAATGATGATGTGAAACAAATTTTTGTCAAACCTATTGCATAATACATCAACAATCCTTTTAGTTTAATCAAGGGTTTGTTGCATACCGTTAATCGTGTTGTTTATGGAGCGTAGAAATATATCTTACGCTTTATTATCCCCCGCCCAACGAAGCCGGCGAGGGATATACAAATACATTTCAGTATATTAATGTAAGTACTCTTATTGTTAGCCCGGGTTGAAGCATGCGGGGAGGTGACCCCAATACCTTATCAAGACCGATCGGGAATCAAATCTCGGCCGCCTAGGTGAAAGGCAAATGTTTCATTACTGACCATTATATCATTATACCCATAATTATCTATTGTCATATCTCTTGTAGAATGTATAAGAAACCTTACCGTATCGGTTGCGTTCACCAAAACGAAGGTCAGCCATCCAGTAAAAATGAGCAGTGTAAGGGCGGCCATCTCCTTACTCGATAACTTCCGTGAACAATTTTATAATCTCCAAGAATGTATGTACATACAATTGTATATGTAGGAGTTGGATTTCGCAATTATATATATATATATACCGTGTGATTATTGCGTAAGGGAATGGCGTGACAGTAGTATGACCAATGTCCTCATATCTCGTGTTAGAAATCATGTTAATGTTACTTTGTCGTCCATCACAGAATACCAAATCAGTTAAGCAACACTAGTATGTTATACTATCTAACATTCGAACTAAAGGTCACGTCACATGAATGTATGTTTATGTTTAAATTTATTTCTCAACACAATATAATGCATGCCAGTCTAACTAGAACGATTTTTTTAGATTTATGTTGTAATGGGGAGGGGGTTAACTCCTAATGTATGCAAGTATCGTTCTACTAAATTGAAATGCTAAGACCTGGATACGGTGGCATGAACACCTACCTGATCAGATCATACTGGCAACAGGTGAAGTAGACTTTATTTAAACTCATTGAATGATAGACCTCTAAGTGATAGCAGTATATACTTCGGTGTATTTCGGTCTAGGAATAGAACTGTGAATCTTCCTCGGATGGGACCAGTAGACATAATATAAATGTATCAATTGAAATTATAGAAATTTAATATTTGAATTCCCACCAATAGTCGATCATCATAATGCCACGGATTATTTTAGTATTTTTATTAATTTAGTTATTTATTTATTCTATTGTGTAAGTGACCACAATGAAGTTCATTAGAACTGTACTAGCTGCCCGGCATTGTAAAATCTCTTCTTTTAACATTTTGTTACCAATGTGATGTGACCTCTGACACATAGCCAAAATAATTTAAAATGGTACGTGTTGCTTTCTGCCTGACGCTAAGCACTGTAAGATGCCCGAGGAAACGTAGCTAGCCATGTTAAGTGTAATAGACCGGAAGTGATGTCATTTAACGGTGATGCGACATGATATTTCAGCGAAAGAAAAATTATTAAATTGGCCTTACGTAGTGTAAATAATTTATTGATTGGAAATTAGACGGTAATGTTTACAAATGAGGCTGGTGTGACTCATGAGAGGTCAGACATGCCTCAGTTATATAAAATATGATATACCTTTGATGTTCCACACCAAATTTGGTAGAAGGTCATTCAAAAGATTAAGAGGAGTAAGGTTTAAAAGCACTACTACAGCAAAGTTAATCTTTAGAGTTCCCGCCACTCGGGCCCAATGGGTCAAACCAGCCTCATTGATATATATTAGTATTGCCTTCATCCCAATGAGGCACGTCTGATCCCTCACGAAAGGGGAACAGGTCCCAAAGGGAGATCTTTGCTGCGGTTTAAAGGTGAGGTATCACCGACCTGGCTTTAAGTTTCTAAACACACAAAAGTTCTATACAAAATTATTTATTAGACAAGCAGTATACATTGTAGTTAGATCGTGCAATATCTTAACGTGTCAATATTTGAACCTATTGATCAAAATTATTGTTTGATCACACTTGAAGAATGCCATCAGTGGTAGGGAATCTATGTAGTGGAGTGGCCCTATGACAATGATAGAGATTTAGTTATTGTATCTTTTGGTGTAATTTAATTGTCTCATTGTATGCAGATTGTGTTAATGATATAGAGGTTTTAAACACTTCCTAATAAATACTAAAAGATATGAATGAAAGTATTAATTTTGACTCTATGGACTATTTACTGTGTTAGATCCTCTAGATATAATGGTTAAATTGTCAAATGACTGATAAGGTCCATGACTCTCTTGTTTTATTTAGTTACCAGATATAACAAACGAACCACTGTTCAAGTTTCCTTCTTTTATCCTCTTCATTCGCGTAGCTCCCGTGTGAGTACATAAGCCCGTGCTTGCACATTATTATTCAAAGTATATGTCCAGACATGTCCTTAACAACTCTTTTGAGCCGTCAGATGTATTGACAAGTACGTTTGATATTTTACCTGTGTAGCGGGGGATGTTATCGTATATGTACTGACAGGTTAAGCTGACAGGGTTAAGCTTAACGCTAACTATATGCCATGCCTATATGTCGTGTCTGTACTATGTGTACCTGTGTCACCTTGACCTTTGCTAGTCCTCTGTTCACGTGTGCTGTCTCTGGTCGATGTTTTTGTCGTGCATTGTTCGTAGTCGCTTGCTTTTTCGTCAGTGTCTGTCGTGCCTGTCGTGCCTGTGTATCCTCTGTCGTGATTGGTCCTTATAGTTTTGTATTGTTAAAAAGTGAGATAAATTCAGGGTGGTGTATCGTATACTGGGCAGTCTGATGCATTAGTTTCCTGTGTGCTGTCACGTCTTTCTCGCTAATACTAATGTAACGTTAGGGTATGTAGGGTCTTGGGTGGGTAGTATTAGTCGGGATGTTGGGTTTAGCTAGGTCGTACAGGTATGGGGGGTGGTTTTAGGTTAGGGTGTTATATATAGCTAGGCCTATGCTGTTGTGTGTTTATATGTAATTTTATGTTGTAAAATGTTTATATCGTCATTAATAAATGGTTAATTGTAGTTCAAGGCGTTTGTTCTCTCTCTATACGACAGATACAAGTTACCCATCGAACCTGGGTTGTTGGTCCACAAGGGCGAGTCGGGTGCAGTTTGACGTACGCAAACTGGGCCCCGACACGCTCCTGTTACAAAAGTGGTGTCGTTTTGACCAGAGCTCGTTCTGTTTATAGAGAGGAGGAAGTGTCTGGTACACCAATGGCACAGGGGCGCGTCACTGTAAACAGTAATGGCGGAGAGCCCGATAATCAGAATGTTCGAACAGTCGATAGTATTTCGAGCCTATACAATATTGTAGGGACGATGGCAACATAAGGCAATCGTAAATGTTCTGTAAAGAAGGTATTGAATTACCTGTAGAAAAAAACAACCTTCATTTAACATTTAATAACCCAACACAGACAACACAAATTCTGTTAATTTTTATTAGTCTCTAGTCAATAAGTATTATGGGACACATGTAGACGTAAATAGAACGTCCCGTGAAGACTTGTCAAACGAAAAAATGCCTGTAATACGTGCTCGTGTGTTTGATAGTCAGGTAAATGTTACACGAAAGGGAGAGTCGGAAACCACAAATGTGAGAGGAGTGGGCTCAACAGGGATATCCGGAAATGACACTAGGTATTATTTCCCATATAATTATCTCCTAACAGTGTAGAAATGGGAAGTTTAAGAGGGTATGTCATAGTGAAGGTGTATGAAAATAGATGTAAGCCATTGAACTGGTCAAGTACCGGTGTAGGAGCTGTATGTGTCAATGGAGGGGCAAACGAGGCTATCGGAAACATTGATTGGGTGAAGGGGCCAACAAAAGTGTATACATTCCTGCAGGTGGATCTTTGGTCTCTCTCAGATCAACCAAAGTGTGGATAGCAGTCAATGTGTACATATAGGAGGATAAGTCGCCATGGGAGTAGGCGCACGACTGCTAGGTCTGACTTGGGAGAAATTGACGCTTCCACGGTGCATCGTTGTAGGGAAAAGGAGTTCCGGTCCAAGTTTTAAAAAAAAAGGAGATGGATGGCCTATTGCTACCAACGTGACCATGGACGAGTAAGCGGGGAGGAATCAGTAATCAACACCGATGACTGTGGCTACCACGACCTGATGAAGGAAGACCTAGGATGTGTAATTGAACTGTGCTAAAAATGCAATATTACCCGAGACATTCCGGAAGTACTATTCGTTCGGCTGTTTTCACTTTCATATCTATTTCAGAATTACAGACTTTATAATTGAAAATGTGTATGCCATAGTGATATATTTTTTGTTTGTTTTTAACTCTCAATTATATTTTATATGTATTTAACTTCATACAAACGGGGGCTAACTTTTTCAAAGAAGGGAGGTGTGTAGCGGGGGATGTTATCGTATATGTACTGACAGGTTAAGCTGACAGGGTTAAGCTTAACGCTAACTATATGCCATGCCTATATGTCGTGTCTGTACTATGTGTACCTGTGTCACCTTGACCTTTGCTAGTCCTCTGTTCACGTGTGCTGTCTCTGGTCGATGTTTTTGTCGTGCATTGTTCGTAGTCGCTTGCTTTTTCGTCAGTGTCTGTCGTGCCTGTCGTGCCTGTGTATCCTCTGTCGTGATTGGTCCTTATAGTTTTGTATTGTTAAAAAGTGAGATAAATTCAGGGTGGTGTATCGTATACTGGGCAGTCTGATGCATTAGTTTCCTGTGTGCTGTCACGTCTTTCTCGCTAATACTAATGTAATGTTAGGGTATGTAGGGTCTTGGGTGGGTAGTATTAGTCGGGATGTTGGGTTTAGCTAGGTCGTACAGGTATGGGGGGTGGTTTTAGGTTAGGGTGTTATATATAGCTAGGCCTATGCTGTTGTGTGTTTATATGTAATTTTATGTTGTAAATGTTTATATCGTCATTAATAAATGGTTAATTGTAGTTCAAGGCGTTTGTTCTCTCTCTATACGACATATACAAGTTACCCATCGAACCTAGGGTTGTTGGTCCACAAGGGCGAGTCGGGTGCAGTTTGACGTACGCAAACTGGGCCCCGACACGCTCCTGTTACACCTGTATACTTAGACTTATCCGGGTGATTACAGACTTCATTTGTATATGAACGATATATCTTCAAAGACATGAACAGGTGTTGCTAAACCCGCACGGCACCCAAAAAGCTGCTGGATTCAAGTTTTATCGTCACTGAATAAAGCATTGAGACGGATGATCTGAACTCCAAAGTGAACTCAGAAAAAATACTTTTTGCTGATTATTCAAGTTGACATGAACGAAACAATATCTGTTTCGTTTGTTTACCAGAATCCCGTCAACTTAAAAACTCCCTCGAATTGTCTGTTCTTTGGCTTTAATTCATCCAAACATACAACGATTTTCATAAATATCCTGTAACAATAATCGTCGAACAACGATATCTCCTCAGCTCTCATGATTTTTTGACACACTCCTAGGCCCTCTACTGCGTTGATGTAATAGCCAGCATTTTCTTTTTAGTCACTCAAAGTCAAACCCGCTTGAAAATCTGTCATCACAACCATTTATTCCTATCCCATCCTATCCTTAAATCTGCCATTACAACCATTTATTCCTACCCCATCCTATCCTTGAATCTGGCAACATTACGATTTATTCCTATCCCATCCTATCCTTAAATCTGTCAACACAACAATCAATTCCTATCCCATCCTATCCTTAATGCATTAAGAGATAACTCTGCAATTGTCCTGATGTGCAACATTAGTGCGACAGCAACAATGTAGGCAACATTCTTTCTCTGAAACAGCTTACTTCTTCGTAGCTGCATTTGTGATAAAGTCAATCCAGGAATTTGCAACTAGAGTTACTATTTCTTTCTTACGAAGTACCGATAAGATTCATGGTACTCTATTCTTATCTGACTCACGTTCCAATCAATCAGGTAAAGAGTGTTGTGTTATTTAAAACTAGCATCGGCAATATACATGTACATATACATGTAGGTGAAATTGAAGGAACACAAGAACACATCTAGCCTTGTCGCTTTGTTACACTCATTGTGAACACTGCATACTTTGTAATATTCACTCTGATTGTTGCCCTACCTAAAAGTTTTATGTTTTTGCCTTTTATTTATTTCTTGTTTTTTTGTTTTTTTTTTTGTTTTTTGCCTGTTCCTAGAACCACTGTACCAATTTCTTATTATTGTTACCCTCTTCAAGAAAACAAATACAGCTTATGAAGAACTAATAGAATACATATATTCTCTTCTTGGACTTGATTTGTACAATATGCGCTACTATGAATTATACTAAATGTACGATTTCCTCATCTGAATGCTTTTCTTTCTAATCTTTGACGGTGACCACCGAGGGGTGAAAATTCGGATCACTTGAATAATACGTTTCGACACATAATGTTTTTATTTAGATGGTATATATACAACTTTAATATCCATTGTCATTTCAGAAGGAACGTTTGACTATTCAATATGTCAACACAAAGTAATGACTTATATACAAAAGATATATACAGAACAAGCAGAACACAAAAGGCTATATCAACATCGAAAACTTAAAATTCAATGAAAAGAAGGAGCCAAAAGTGCCTTTGTTGAATCTAATTTATTGTAGTAAATATATATTTGAACAATATCATTTTAAAATTAAATAAGCATACAGTTTTATTTACAAGTATTTTTCATGTAATCACACAAAAATCATACTATAATTAGCGTTTCAAATATAATAAGTCACTTTTCCGGTTCAGATTATCAGGTATGACAGCGGTTGTGAAACTTCAGCTCACAGTCGTGAACAACATCACTTCCGGCCTACGATTGGACCAGGCACATGCTGGCAGCTGGTATCTTGTGGTTCTACATACGGGTACAATGTTACTGGTTCTGTTGTCATTACGCTTGCCTGTAAACATGAATTCAATGCAATTTACTTGGAAGGGCCTCACTGTCCACAGGTAAACATAGATACAAAACATACAAACAAACCACATTGTTTGGAGAGTGATATTCCGTAACTAATTCACTAGCAGGATGAAGTTAGCTGCGGATTCGTTATTTGTTATTGGGGATTCGAACAACGAATCCGCTGCTATTGGAATTGGAATAACGAATCAGCTGCTAACTTAGCTCTGACAGTCCCGTGCTCGTGATATTAACTACGCATAAAGAAATGTTCATTACAATGTGATCAGAACGTCGTATCATTATGTTTTATGTATTTCATTTGAAAGCACCATGTACTGTCTACCATTATTTTACCATCGGACAGTTTCTTAATAATAAACACTATTGAAAATAGGATTCCGAATGTGTATGTGAGAAGTAATTTGGTAAACAGGTATGAGCTCGTCCGGACGTCTTAAGACAGGATAATGAGTGAATTCATATTGGTGGCTGGATTTCAATTATTTTCTGTGAAATTGTTGATATAGAAAAACATGCGAAAACATTATATTGAATATTTATCCTTTTCTTAATAAGAATCTGCCTAAGTGATAGTTCAGTTGGTTAGAGCGCCGAACACGTAACCTCAGGTGAAGATCCGAGGTGCGTGGTTCGACACTGCGGATTGTGTTTATACGTTAATTACTTCGACACATTTTTAGTTACTTTCCGTTTTTAACTGTTATTGTAAGAGTTGACTTGGTTATGTAAAATATTGTTTTTCAGAATTTTCGCCAAATTGACTAGATAATAACTAAGCCAATTATATTGATGTAACCTCATCGGACTGAAATAGATACATGAATAAATAAAGGTTCATCCTCTTAGAAGTACATTTTCCAGCTATATCATTACCGGATAAGTGCCTCTTTTAAACTAAATTGAAATAATTGGATGTTTGAGAAAGATTCAGGCTTAATGGTACAACGGAGTATATTCAAGTCATCTTTTGGACAGTTCTGGAGATTATCAATATTAATTTCATTGGAATCTTACATTTACTGCCGTGGTGCTTCCCATAGAGAAGTGATAATAAATCGAGCTGTCTAGCGCCGTCTGGAACTTTGCCCTTACTGAAGCATCTGTCCAGTTCCATGAGCGTATAACCTTATAGAGTTCGACAGGATTGTTCGTTATGGTATTGTAGAGTGGCAGACTGCCGCATATATTAAGGGGAATGCGAGGGTAGTAAAGAATGAATGCCTCACACATCTCTTCGTGGGTAGAAAACCCTCCCTGAAATAGAAATAGACATGAAAAAAGATCACGTGTATAAAATTAGAATACAATTGCTAAATCAGATTATTTTTCAATATTGCTGTAATGTTAGCGTACATGTTTGAGCAGTGACCTCATTTTAGCGCAATGCAAGTCACCAAAATTAAGTTAAATTATTAGTGTCAGGCTATTATCGTTATATCCAGTTTTTTTTTTATAAAAGTATAGTATTCTTGGTACTCTGATTTATCTGCTTATCTGGTAAACTTCGATAATTTGCTATAGAATGTACAGTGTTAAAATAAGTAGCCATACAATATTGCAAACCTCCTGTACAATGGTATCAATATCATTATGGCGTTTTTTAACATAATATGTGTACAATATCTATGATATAATCAATTCGATATTCGGCAATACTGATCAAACAATTTTTTTTATTATTATTCTTCAGCAGATGATATTTAATCAGCCATTTACTTAGATCAGGTAGAAGTTCTAAATGAATGACATATATGTAATAGTATTTAAGTGATAGAAGTACATGTACCATACCAAAATAAAAATATTTCACGTATTTATTATAAATACATTTCTAAACAAAATGTCGACGTCATAATTATATATTATGATTTGTTTACAACTTAATGTCTTTATAACGTGCATTAATTCGCATATTTGTACCAATGGTTAATTGGTTAATGATTTACGGAATGTTAAACAGGAAAAACTCATATGGTGACAAATTAATATATTCGAGATAGTCAAGTTTAAGTCTGAGTGATAATTTCTGAAGTACACGGTATTTATTACAATAGCAAATAAAGAAAGCCAAAAATAGTGCAACGGCGCCGATCATTTTTTTAAAAAGTGTTACGAACAACTAAGTACTGAAGTAGCATTATCTTTGATACCTTATGTAGTCTTATACCTCTTGAATACAAAGATATAATTGTTGTTGCTTTATACCTCATGAATACAGAGACGTACATACTGTAGTTTGAAACCTCCTGAATACAGAGATATAACTGGTGTAGTCTTATGCCTTATGAATACCGAGGTATGTTATTTGATATCTTCACTTCACTTCTGTAGTATGTATCAAGAATGCCATTTATTGAAATAAATCACATTTACGTACTGAATACTTTATCCAGCGAAAGAAAAATGTTTTACTTACTAATGTGATACTCCTTTTGTGGCTCGAATCGTAAACACAATTCACCTCCAGATTGTCAGTCTGCGAATTTAAAAAAAAACTTATCATGTTGTGACCTAATCGTGACCCGATTTCAGCAAGGATCATCACGGCTGAAGTTATTGAATTTTATTTAAATATATCTTTGATAAACAAGATCTTGTCCATAATTTATTTGAATATTATGAAACATTTTCTTCGGGATGATAGATATAAATGTGAATAGACTTTGTTATATCATGACTAGTATTGAAATGATTAAGCGTTAAGTTTTGGTGACTACACTTTTTCACCTTAATTGCTGTTAATGGTGACAGTATACACACCGGATCGGCATGCCTGTGAATTGTCAGTCTGCAAAACGCTTTTAATGGCCGTTAGAAACAATCGATGTCCATAGCTATGTAACAAAACATTGTTCGGTTGTCCATTTTGTTCAGTCGGGCAGGATGTTTGATAAAAAGGAAAGTTTACCAGTTTGTGTGTTACGTTGAGTATCTAGTTTTTCAAAACTAGTGAAAATGATAATTATCCATTAAGTTATTTATAACTCTATATAGAGACAATAAATCCTATTTACTACATTTATTGGTAATGTACAGAAACTGTCGGCTACTGATACCGGATAGATTGTTCTTTCTTCCGAAAGGTAGCGCATGTCTTGGTAATTGAAATCATAGTGTCTGTCAATCGCCAGAGGTTTGAGCTCTGTGCCATTCCGGAAGTGACGTGTTCTCATTTCTTTGCCCAGTAGATGGGAGTGTTGTAGAATTGCAAATGCGTGAATTCCCTCTTGTGGTACTGCCTAGAATACACAGCGAAGGGTAAGATGATATGTGGATGTTTTCTTTACAAGTTTAAGCATTATCATAAAATTATTATAATATTCATAAAAGGCCATAAACGTTCATGAGAAGAAACCAACTAAATCGAGATAGATGTAAATTGAATGCATTATTCGGGGCTGGCGTATTAAACAAAAGGTGTGTTATTACCATTTGCTATATGAATTCTTAAATTTATTTGAAACTGTAAATTGATATAATTTTGCATTACGAACAAATTAACCTGGATAGATACTGGAAATGGAATACGCGAACCTCCATTCATATCAGCATAAATATACCTACATTAATATATTGAGGAAATTATATTATATTCCCAAATGCGTCAAGCAATTGTTCAACCTCTAACAAAGATTTTGATATACGCATCAAAACTTAATCAGAAATTGTTTGAAAGTTAAGGTATATCTGTCTCATTAAAGTAATACCTTAATACGTTTCCCTGATACGTACTTTCTCCATAAATTGTGAAAGACAAAATCCTTTAGAGACGAAGGCTGGGTCCATGGGAGGGATTATATGCATTTTTGACACACCCATTGTAAGGGAAAGAGTTCCTGCGTCGTGTTTCCGGAGTGTGGTTGTCAAGGTGATTCGGATACCGGAACTGTCTACGATATCTTGAGAACCAATCAAATTTCACATGTTGTTAAAGGAGACTACTGTCTGACCAGAGTTCAACAGTTACGTAGTGTCCATAGTTTACAATATTAAAAGGCTAGACATTATTTATTTAAGGTTGATCGACAAATGAAAAGCTATCTTGTGGTCTGCCAAGAATCATTGTGGTTCATATACAACTGTACCTGATTTCCTGAGGGGATTGTCGTAATGAGTCTGCATGACAAGAAAATCTGCGTCATCTGCAGTTCCGAAAGAGTACCCGGCATCAGGTGGGTAATAGAATGGCTACCGACAGAAGAAAAAAAAAAGTAAACAAATAATTAAGATTGTATCAATACTTTACTCTGACATTATGAAACGTTTTCTTCGGGATGATAGATATGAAAGTGAATATACTTATATATACTATAACTTATATTGAAATTAGGCGTTTTGGTGACTACACTTTTTCACCTTCACTGTCTGTTAAAGGTGACAATATACTTACCGGAGCGTCATGCTTAAACAAAGAAATACAGGGAAAACCTCCCCCTTCTCCGAGAACGGACAAGCTCTGTTGGAAATTTAAATATTTTCTTGTTTGTCTCCAGCATAGAAAACATCAAATCTGCTAACCATGATGACTGTTGTTTCCCTTACTTCCAAGTATGAATTATATACATGTACAATGTTTTTACTACAGTTATAAGAATATCTGTCATCCCTTCCAAGAACCGTCTCGGTGTAGTCTCCCTAAACACCCTTTTTATTATATGATAATAGCGAAGCTTAATTTGGTCAAACAGCTTATTGTCTGCTATTTACATAAGCGATTGAGACCAAAATACACAGAAAATTGTGTTCCATTGTTGAGCAGTCATCATCAGAAGTAAATTTTAACAATTCAATATTCAAAATTAAAGATAAAATTGAAGTAAACCGAGGTTATTTTTTGGCGATTGAAATTTAGCCTTAGTCTGTTTCATAATACTTTCACAAGGTTTTTTACGCACCCCGCCTCCGACGGCCCATGCCACTTCGACTGCAAGCAGACAACCACGAAGAGGTTCTGGTGCTGTGTCGGATGTTTCGCAGGTAAAGACAGTGCCATTGTAAGTGGCCAGCTCCGAGGCACGCTTGTCACATCTGCTTACAACAATATGATGCACGTTAAGTTCATTCCCAGGTGTAAGGACCGGCTCATACTGAAAAAAAATGACGTATTTCAATGTCGATTAATGGTGTATGCTTAGATGAACATTTGGTGGAAACAAATTCTATAATTCCTATTCTGTGCATAATCAGAATATCATTCAATAAAAGGGACACGTGACTTACCTTGATCATGTGATGTTTAGTGGTAAGATTAGGTAACTGAAAGGCGCGACACGAGTACGTTGTACTGTTTGACGGAACTTTGTACTGAAAAGGAAGAAAAACACCATTAACAATTAGGCAACGATATATCGCCTAGGTCAGCAATAGAAAACAAAGTTAGCGGTAAACATGTGTTTAAAAAAGAAAACAAGCACACTAGTTAAACTGTGAACGTAGTTTTATTTAGTGCCGTTAAATTTCCAAATTTGTAAAGATTAGCGCATTGATTGCTATTGCGCCAAAATAATTTTATATTAAAACAATATATAAAAAGTGCAATAAGCACAATCATAATCTAGCGTAATGCTTCCAGTGCGATTAGTGCTTAAATAAGATTATCGCTAAAATATGTACACGCACGTTAACAGTATCTTACGTAGAAACTATAGATAAAACAATGTAATGAGCAGCTGTTATTTGCTTTCTCTGTATCGTTTATTATCTGTTCAAATGGCAATATGAAGATCCTTTTTTTATTTTAAAAAACCTTTTTACAAAATGTTAATTGATTGTGATAGTCATTGCAAATTTAGAAGAAACAACCAAGCGAAATATGAAATGTTTTAATTGACAAATCTGTATCATAACATAGAACATAATAAATGACCGGAAAGAGGTTAACACAACAGAAAACAGGGGGGGAAATGGAAGTTTTAATACAGCTGTTTTTCTGTACCACACATGTCTCCATTACTAAAAAAAAAAAAAAGCTATATTTTGTATTATCCTGTTACATTTCAACTTACATTGTCATGCACTAAGTCGTATGTGATTATATCGGAGGGCAAACTGACGTCATCGGCTGTAAGAGAGGAAGACAACAACATAACACTCTTTGTCCCCCGCCTGGTGGCGCCATGGTAGGGGATGCCCTCTGTCACATCGTTTGGATGGTAGGAGAAGATTATCCGGGTGGTGTCTCCCTGAAAACATAAAATGTAATCTGCATCATACTTGATAATAAAACAATATGAAATTAACCATTTTTTCTAGTAACTATTACAGGACATGTTTACACTGAGATACAGAATTTTGCTCTTTTTTATAAATCTTAATTATAATGCCAGGAAGTTCTAAAAGTAGAAAAACTGAAAAACGATGATAAATATTGATATACTTACAATGTCATTACTGTTTACCTAATGCGACTTATATTAAGCAGGTTAAAATGAATGGTTAGGTCTACTTCCGTACTCAAACGACTACCGGCAATTTCCCTAGAAACTCCCAACATGTTTATAGGTAAGTTTTCAACACGTACCGTAATAACTATGTCGTCAGCAGTATCACATGTGTTGAGTTTGCGCACAAAGGTGAGAACAGTACCGGAAGCAGTTTCCTTACCAGCGATGAGAAACCAGTCTTGTGATTGGTCAACTGTTGGCGGGGCATGCTGGGTAGTGTGATAATCCTATTAAACAGGAAGTCTTAATTGTATATATACTGAAACGAAAAAGAAACGCAACTTCAAATTGTAGGTTTAATAAAATAATACTTGTGAGCATTATGTTTAAATTTCATATGCAATAGTTAATATTGAATATTGGTGTAACATCCTTTAAATGTTTAGAGATTTTTAAGAACAGGTCACTTTGCTAGAAGGTCATGATTGGTAGTACCCTACGTGAATCCAAGTTGAAATGGCAGCAGTTTTGAAACCGTGCCCTGATATCGTGTGTGTCCTCCTCGAACAGTTATCACATCTCTAATTCTTTGTTGCATTGAGTTCATCAGGGCATTGACTTTCCGTATTGGAATGTTATTCCATTCTTGGACGAGTGCATTTGCTAACTGAGGGAGGGTATTTGGGGGGTTACGGCGATTTCGAATTCTTCTGTCTAATTCATCCCACAAATGATCGATTGGGGACAGGTCGGGGCTATATGGAGGCCAATCTATAGGAACAATGTTCTGTGTCGCAAGAAAGTCTCTACAGACTCTTGCAACGTGTGGTCTCGCGTTATCTTGCTGAAAGGTTAGATGATGCTGCCTAACAAACGGCACAACATGGGGCCTAAGGATCTCATCCCGATAGCGTACGGCCGTTAAATTCCCATTGACTATCACCAAAGGCGTCTTCAAACCATGGGAGATTCCCGCCCAAACCATAACTGATCCACCCCCAAATCGGTCGTGTTCCAAAACACAGGCGTCAGCAAAACGTTCGCCTCGACGCCGGTACACACGTTGACGGCCATCTACTCGAAATAACGTGAATCGAGATTCATCGGTGAAGAGCATAGACCTCCAACGTCTCATAGGAAAACGTCTGGGCATATGTGCCGTTGCCCATTGCATACGACGTGCTCGACGTTGCGGTGTTAGTGGTAAACCAACGTACTGTCGCCTTGCACGCAAATTAGCCTCACGCAGTCTGTTGATCACTGTTTGGGGATGAATTCGACGGTTATGATTACCAATCGTATTCCTTGCCGTTTCAGCGGCCGTTAATCTCCTGTTACGCAGGTGTGCCAACCTAAGAACCCGGTCTTGACGTCGCGACGTTACGCGTGGACGTCCCGATCTCGGCTGGTCATCGACTCTTCCTGTTGCGTTAAGACGTGAAACTAATCGACTAATAGTCGATTTGTGAACTCTGAATTGTCGAGCGAAGTGAAGTTGCGTGTTCCCTGCCAGAAGCATCGCTATAGCACGTCCTCTATCAACCTTTGATAACCGTGGCATAATTGTAAAAGGAATTATTGTTTGCAAAAGTATTGGCGATGATGTGGCTCAATGTTAGTGATGAATTGATACTGGTTTGAATGAAAAAAGAACGCATATGTTTGTACAGGCACGGTTTTTGATGTTTTTACCGCGCCGGAAGTGCATAGGTCTCTAGTCACACTTGGGTGATTTTGAAGATTGGTATGGGTGTTAGGCAGGGTGCATGTTTATTTCCGCGAATTTTATACAGATATGTATATTTAATACAAAATTAATCACAATTTTCCATGTTGCGTTTCTTTTTCGTTTCAGTATACATTAAACAATAAAGAGATAATGAAGAGTGAAATCAATGAATCTTCGAATTCTGAATCTACCTTAAAGTAGGTTTGGCCGTCCTTGACCCCGCCCACGATGACGTCGGCGGGGAACATCTTGCCATTCGGTGAGATTCCGAATCCAACATACCCCTGCGTGTTCACGTGAGTCTCAAATGTCACGTGAGTGTCATTGGCCGTCCAAAATAGCCAGTACTGGCCAGTGGCATCCAGCTGGTCATAATGGTCAAAATGGCGTGTTGGCGTCGGCTTTGATAGCTGTAAAATAAGGAATAAACCACCATAAATGCATTTGGTGTATCAAATTCAAACATATACCACATACGATTACGTCCTCCTTCATGCGTTTCAAATTTTAGAAAACCTTTGGGATGCAAGTGCACCTAATCAGGATATACACACGGATTTAATGGGTTTTTTTTCTAAATCATCTTCTATCCACACAAAACAAAACTTGATTGAATAATGGGATTAATTTAAATATCATTCTATGTTCAAATAATATCAATTTATTCCTTTCTTCATTTTTGTTCTTGAACTTAACTCGTACACTTCAACATCTTTGTCCAATAGAAGCATTGGCGAATCCCAAAGGGACAAAACCGTGGCCTCGGAAATCTCAATCCATTAATTAGTAATTACTCTCGCCTGTATGAAGGTCTTAATCCGCAGTTATTTGATTCGTTGGAGAAACTTACCGTGTCTGTTGCGTTCACCAAAACGAAGGTCAGCCATCCAGCAAAAACTAACCGTACAAGGTAAGCCATCTTTTTACGTGATCTCTTTCTCAGACAACTTCGAAACTTAACATAAATTTATATATATGATGTATTTCACAATGTATCTATATATCGAGGAAGGTATTGCGTAATGACATAACAGTCGTATGACTAACGTTCTTAATGACCCTAGGTAGATATCAGGTGCATGTTATTCTATCGTTTGTCATAGAATAGTAAATACACTCAGCAACGCAAGTATGTATGACAATTCAATTATTGTGCTTATATTAAACCTTAAAATGGGTTGTATAACAGATAAGTATGAATGTAGCTTTTGACAATGTATTGTATACATATAAATCTAAAACTACTTTTTGTTTAAGTTTTATGTGAGAAGAGGGTTTTATATAATGGGTACACGGAGATATACAAGAGTCACTCTTTCGCCCCATCACAATGACATGCTATACCTAGATACCAAAGTATGACACCTCACTGGATCACATGATCATATGATACCGACAACATTTGGTTTGGTTTGTTTGTTTAACGTCCTATACACAGCAAGGGTCATTTAAGGACGTGTCAGGGTTTGAAGGTGGGGAAAGCCGGAGTATCCGGAGAAAAAACACTGGCTTTTTATCAGTACCTGGCAACTGCCCCACGTAGGTTTCCAACTCGCGACCCAGAGGTGGAGGGATAGTGAAAAATATTGGGATACCTTAACCACTCGGCCACCGCGGCCCCCTGTGGACAACAGAATAACCAAACCCTGGTTTCCGCCCACAGCCAGACCCCTCGCGTGCTTCAATCCGGACCAACAAGCGTGATCATTGTAATTGATTTAACTTGTTTCGCAATGTTTGCAAATACAGTTTACATGTATGGACATAGGTATGCCTCGGTCTAGGAACACAAATCTTAAATTGCCTTCGCTTATGAGGTCAGAAGATACTAGCAATAGATAAAAAAATCTCGACCCATGAGGAATTCGCTATCAAAATGCCAATGACACTTCTGTTCTATGAAGGTCTCCCTTTTATAAAGTGAACTGCGTGCCCTTTAAGTGACCCTGAAGGAAGGGCAATAAAACTGACATGCAGACCAGCGTATATCGAAAGAGGCGACTAGATTTGCAATCTTATCTTTTTCCTGCTTTCTAAACATGTTTTTCTACCTATTGTATCCCTTACACTGATTCACTTATTTCCGTTGAATTGACCGTTAAGGTTTTATCCCCACGCTGGGACAAACAACACTTCTTTAAAAAGGTGGCTTTATCTCTGCTAGGCGGTCGGCACTGACGCACCAGCAAACATAGCAGGCCGATTTAGTTGATAGTATAATGGACCATGAGAGATCCCATGCCAAGGTGCTTATATGATAACATTCAGTTAATTTTAAAACGTCTCTAGGTTTGGACCCCAGTCAGGTACACGTAGGAATCGTATTTAGATTTTTGTAACAAATTAAAATATACCATTATTTATCCTTTCATTTTTTTTAAATCTGGTTATCTAGCGTTATTAACATCGTTTACTTGTCACTTCAACATGAAGAAAGTGTTTTCTGTAATAACTATTTATTATCCGGTGTGAATTATATATTTCACCTTTTACAAGTGAATGCTATCAAAATATAAATTACGGCAAGATGAATGCATATTAATGAATGCATTATTGAATACCCTATTTATTTCCTGAAAATACCACCTTGCTGTCGAGGTTTCTGGTAGCTGTATATGCCTTTATTGCGTTACGCTTTTATTGGTGTTTTGCTGTAAAAGAGGTATTTTTATTGATCGAAATTAACACAAAGATGGACAGTAAAACTAGTTTCTACTAAGTGGGCTACGTATACTTGCTCTCACTTGTATACACATGTAGTTGAACCCCTTCCCCGAGGGACAGTCTGCTCCCATGCCAACAAACTAGTCACGTTTGACCCACTCTGCTGAAAAGTTTTAATCTAGCTCAAAATATTAATCAAAGTCAGCGTCGATCCATGGACACTTATTTTTTGTGAAGGAAAACAAAAACAAAAACAGACCCTTTTTTTTCTTTATTTTTTTTTTTTTTTTTTTTTTGACATTTCCTAAAATCAACAAAACCACCTGAAATCATTTGTTCTCAAGGCGGAGTTGATACGCTTACCTGTCAAGATAGCTCAATAAGATATATATATTCAGTTATTTTGAATATAATTTATATTAACAATCCATCCCGTTAGGCTACATGGATAAATTAAAGTCACTTTCGCAAAAGGTCATAGATGTAATCACTTCCTACCCGGGAAACCAAGACCTGAGAGAAGACCGGAGTGTTAGCGACATCTGGTGTCCTCTGGTTCTACATACGGGTAGTTTGTCGCGTGCTCTGTTGTCATCACATATCCCTGAAGTGTGAAATATCTCCCTTAGCAAGATTACATGTGTATAAGATTAAGATTTCTCTTATATCCATTCTTCATATTCAAGCACAAGGCAAATTTAATCAAAATTGTTTCATAGGCGTGGTATAGATGAGTGTTTTGTCTGTTTACCTACCCTTAATTTCCTAATGAAGTTTTTAAAAAGTCATCACCTATTTTAGAACCCTGATTGAAACAACATACCTTCCTGTCCTATTTTGTCCGGCAGGCAACAGGAAAAAACGCACAATCTTACCCATTAACATTTAAAGCTGACACATTCTTTGAACTTCTAGAAATACTAATGCATGGCATCTGGTATACAGTGAATTTCAATACTACATCGTTATAATCTTTGTTAAATAGGATTTGGTAAAGACTCACGCTGACGTTTTGAGTGTCTCCATAACCATCGTGATAATACATTGAGTTGTCTAGAGCTGTCCTGAACTTTGACCGAACTGTTGGGTCCGTCCAGTTCCATGATTTGAGAATAGGCACAATTTTTGTATAATCAGGTGTTACGGTGTTATAGAGTGGAAAACTTTTACATAACTCCAGGTGCATACGTGGATAGTAGGCGATAAAGGACAAACACATCTCCTCTTCGGTAGAGAGACCTCCCTACAATGCAAAAGATGTCTACATATTTTGATAACGCTTATTCATCTCAATTTACATTTTTAAGCTCATTGCACTCTTCATTGAATGCTATAATCAACTTCCACATGTAATCTTAGAAATAAGTACAATTTACTAAGGATCTTTAACGACAATTTCGTGCGTGAACCCTCATAAATCTTTCATTACCTTTTCATTTCCTTGATTGCAATCGACAGTAGAATTTACACTGGACATTACCACGGAAACCCACGACTTGTTACACTCTATACATTTGCGCATTAGCACATTAATATAACAGTTACAGTTTTACCAAATGTTGTTACGTCGTTTTCAAATTATGAGTTGTCTGTATAACTTCCAGTGTAAACAATTCATAGTGATGGGGATCTAGAATTGCAAACATACATTTGCATCCAAATAACATTCATGAAATGGAATGCAAAACCACCAAATACCTATTTATTATTATCACTTTGATCCTTGGAAACTTGAAAGAAACAACATGGAATAGTGTGGCATTGAACATAGAAAGTAGCAGAACATTAATGATAGGCTTATTAATTTTAGGTTGAACCGACGTTGCATTTATAGTGACAAAAATACAATCTAACGAGCGCTTAATTGTTAAAGGGATGATAGAAAAAAAATGCAGGGAATATTGTTTGACCAGGAAGCATGGTGACGGTACACTAGTAAAAAGTATCTAAGGAATCAAATCAGCATGGCTGTGAATTATCACGTGATGTACCTTATCGCAGTTCATGTGATCGGATAGTCGTGATAATGTGATCAACTCATTATTGTAATTATCATTATTACAAGTTAACTGGTAATAAGTATTTATATATCAAAGTATTTAAAATGCTGCCGTATCTATCCACGTCTTTGGATGGGGTGATGATGAACATAGAGCTACATGTGTTGTATCCATTGCATGTATCTAATGTTCATCATCGGTGCTATCATTTGTACCCCATCTTTGTTGCTACATCATTATATTCAGTAAATACACTCTGTTTTTTCCATTACATCAAACATTATTCATGATGAAAAATGATATATTGTGGACTCGCAAGAGTTCATCAGTCATTCAATAAATGACCTTTTAACAACATATTTTTTGTTGTCTTTGCGAGTCATTTTTTTGCAACAAACAAGCTTCAGTCACTGAACATGATCCAGGCTTACACATATATAATTTATTTCATGGAAATAAATACATTTGTGTAAGATGAGTTTCTCCCCTTTTGTACTTTTAACATTTCAATTGTTTTGATACTATTGTGTGAATCTATATGTATGGTTAACTAATATGAGGCTGGCTCTAGATTATGAGATTAAGAGGTCATTATTTTCAGTCACTGGTCATCTCCCAGTTGTTGACCAGCTGTTGCTATTTTGGCTATCACGTGTTTTGGACATGCATGTCCTTATTCCTTAGGGTGTCATCACGCGTGATCAGTACATGGGGGTCAGCATGACCCTTGTCGTGATAGCCCCGATTGACCAATCATATACGGCGTGTATTCTACGGACCAATCCGAGATGTTCACTGTCCAGCGCGGTTTCTGGCCACGCACCGCCATCTTACATTAGTAAAAGATTTCCGTGCGTCTCCACGTGTTTTTCAACTATAAACATGCTTTGGACATTTGTGTTTGAAAAACCCATCCCTTTTTATCCCACCCTTAATGTTTATTCTAGAGCCAGACCTGCCATCATGTGTACCCCATCTTTGTTGCTACATCATCATATTCAGTAAATACACATAACATCAAAAATTATTCATGTTGAATATTGATATATTGTGGACTCGCAAGAGTTCATCAGTCATTCAATAAATTACCTTTTAACAACAATATATTTTTTGTTGTCTTTGCGAGTCAACTTTTTGCAACAAACAAGCTTCAGTCTCTGAACATGATCCAGGCTTCCACACAAAATTCTGTGAGCTAGCATCTAATGCTTTTTCATGTTAGGAAAGCATGGTCTTTTATTGATATGTGCATTATTTGTTCTACCTATAGTGACATTATCTTTAACATTTGATTTTCAAATCTGAAGCTACATTTAGCATTCCAAGCAACTGATTTTCATTTGAAAGAAATAGTGTCATTGACCTTTGACATCCGAGCCTGAAAGACTTACTTAAGGTACTATGCAGCAACCAAACACGAGGCCATATGGGCCTGTATGAGTCACCTGCTTCTCTGGACCTCTTTTTGATATTGAGAAAACAAGTGTTGAAATATTTAAGCATGTTTCACTGTTGTGACCTTGAATGCACGTCAATGTCGTTCGTTTTCTAAACAAATTCTGTATCACTTCATTAGCATACTATAGGCCCAATACCAGGTATCTTGGCCTCAAGGTTATTGAGTTGAAACTTTTCAAGGTTTTTGCATGTCTGGCTCCAGAGGTCTTTAATGAAGATAAAGGTCATTTATTCAAACAAACCCGGTAGCATTCATGATTTGGGACTATAACTACAGAATGTGTATTTCAATTGAAATTTCAATTTCAATCGCCCTCCTTGGGAGCCTCAAGTTTCTTAAACAACAATTAGGCCAGCCAAATAATGCCCCAGACCAAGTTATAAAACATTGTAATCATCAAGCTAGCCATACAGGAGAAAAAACAATCATGCCCTTTCTGACCCTTCTTTCAACCACAGATTAGTTTTATCCTCTATTACGAACTGTCACAATTATATTAAAACCACAAGGAAAAAATTGTTTAAGTCAGGTAACCTTAAAATGAAAGCAAAGAGACATAATTATTGATGAGATCATATGCAATTTTGAATTAAATATGTGCTAATCAGACACATCCGCCAATTCAAAAACAACATTATTATGGGAAGTTTTAAGTAAACTCGAGCATAAGCAGAGCATGTCTATATAATATGTTATTGAGACATGTAAAATATTGATGTATTGCAAAACAAAAAGCAAATTTTGAAAATCAACCAATTCTCAAAATTCAACTAAATATGACAATTTGTTTTACAAAAATTAAACTGGAAACTTAAAGAAATGAGAAGAAACTTTTGAACATTTTTAACAGAAAGAAAGGTAAAGCCTCATGTGAGGGACAATAACTCTCAGTGATTTTCTGAGCATACAATAATGATAAGCATACATATAAGCAAGTGTAAACCTTTTTATATAAAAGTTATTTCTGATTTATATGAATAAGTCCCCCGTCCCCAACAATATAAAGTAAAACAACCATAGCAATAAAATGTTAAAATCTTACCAAAATTGAAACTTAAATGAATTTGTTAAGTTTCACGTCTTTTGTAAATTCCAATAATCTTTAACTGAATAAATTGGAGAAATGAAGTCAATGTGACTCAATATAATACCCTATTCCATTTTTCGAACACTTTCAAATATCATCAGATGTTATGAGGTGTAGAACAATTGAATACAAATATGAATAGCCAACTGTTAGAATAAGATGTTTAGGAAAGAAAACGAAGGGACACAATCATTCATGTTTGGGAAAATCCAACCCTGCAATTTAGCATGAGATCATCTGTTTATTGAGAAAGTGTTCCTAAACCAAAGTTAACAACTGTATGAGAGCTTGTCTGTGTCTAACTTCCGGTGTTGGGGCAAGAAAAAACTAAGTCTCATCAAAGGTCTTTGACCTGTTAGAAGTTGAGATTGCAAAATCAATCGATTACTAAAATCTGACATTTTGTGTATTGAAATCAGACCAAAAGTATTGCAGTATCATGTCAAAAAGTATCGTTGGATTGATACTCCAAATATGTTAATATGAAAAAAAATTTAATGTTTTTATCAAGGCAAACACATATGTTCTTCAACTATTTTAATTGCTGATTTGGGAAATAAAGGAAATGTTTCCATGTTCGACTGGGTCCAAGAGATATGGTTTGGTTTATTTTGTTTAAATTCCTGTTAACAGCCAGGGTCATTCAAGGACTTTCCGGGTTTTAGAGGTGGAGGATTCCGATGTACCTTGAGAAAAAAACACCGGCCTACGGTCAGTACCTGGCAACTGCCCCACGTAGGTTTCGAACTCCCAACCCAGAGGTGGAGGGTTAGTGGTAAAGTGTCGGGATACCTTAACAACTCGGCCCCCCTCCAAGAGATATATATAACACATGTACATTATTCTAATAAGAAATATATATGTATTAATTGTCACAGAAACATGTCGACAAACAATATGTGGAGTACATTGATGTTGAACGCTTAATTCTTACTGTAGTCAAGTTGTCAAGAATCGAATTCTTTTATATATATATTTACTTAAAAAATTGTTGCGATGATTTATGAAAAAAGTAACAAAAACAAAAAAAACTTTACACAGATGAAATAAATTTAAGAAGGTAGACCAAAAAATCTGGTAATTTGTGTTAAAATGAACTTAATTTTACATTTTCGGGTGTTTTTTTCCTGTAATGCAAATATTTGTTAGGCTTGTGTAGCTAAAGTTTATTCTCGTTTAAACATTAATCCTAGTGTCAGTAATACAAGGTACATGTATAAGTGAAGCGATTACACTTAATATTTCGGGACATATTCTCTGTTTTTATATCAATTAAGAGAGATTAAATTGACAAATTCTTAATTTAAATGACAACCAAGGGAAAGACATAGGTGGCCAGTGCTGGAACAATGTTAAAATATTTAAAAGTTGTCCTCGTTAATATCACAAGGAGACGAAATGAACATATCTCACATACTCAGTGTCTAAGTAATGTCAGTCAAGCGCAGGATCACATCACTATTGCATTGTTTTCTAAACACTTGATAAGTCTGTAGCGGAACTTGATTAGGTCAATCATCGGAGACCAGGTAGCTCAGTGTTAGAGCGTCCGTCTAGAGTCCAGAGGGTCCCGGGTTCGAACCCCGGTCTGGCTACTACATTTTCTCTTTCTCCTGTTACATATTTTGCGACCTTGCCAACCCTTGTTTAAAGCATTGGGAGTAAGCTTAGCAAGGGAATATCCGAACTTGTAGTCTTTGGGGTCGAAGATTTGAAAAAAGGAAGGAGGAATGTAGCGGAACTGGATGAAGTCGATCATCGGTGACCAGGTAGCTCAGCGGTAGAGTGTCCGTCCAGAATTCGGAGGGTCCTGGGTTCGAACCCCAGTCTGGTTACTACATGTTCTCTATCCTTGTTGCATGTCTGTTTACCTATGACATATAACCTGTGACACACTTGATACATGTATGTCTGTTTACCCTGTAACTCATAACCAGTAAACCTGTGACAGGTTATGATTCATAGAGTAAAAAAGACAGGTTATGAGCTCGAGTCATAGAGTAAACAGACATACTAAAAGATTACAAAAGGATATGATAGTAACGTGGCCCTGTGGTCAGGTATAGTCAAATTCCAGACCAGATCAATTTGAAACAAAGATGCACTGTATATGAGAAGAATAAATATTCTTAATAGAAAAATCCCGAAAGTAGGTATTTAGATCGACTATGGTTGAGAAGGTTTTATATATTTATATGACCAGATGTCACCATGCATGTGCGTAAACTGTAGGTCTAGCCCAACAAGGTGAAACAAATACTGCTATTTTCGCAATAACTGTTCGTTTTACTTGATACGATAGCCATGAACAAAATCAGTGTTACCTTCCGTTTTATTCTAGCACATTGGTGTCTCAACAAATTCGAAAATAATCCGGTAATGTTCGATAATCTTCTGTTTTTATTATAGTCATGTTTCTATCGGAAACAGGTGAACATTATTTCTGGGTCAAGTTCTAATATCATGTGGGCTTCCGGTTACGTCACCATATGCCATTTTCCGCGAACATGATTTAATTTTTTAAATGAAATGAAAAGAAATAAAAGAAATGAAAAAATGTCTTAATAAAATTATTGTGATCAGTATTGAGTAAAGTTTCATTGTAAATAATTGCTATGACTCGCTCACCTTAAGCATAACTAGTTAAAATCAAAATATTTTAAAATTCACTTTTTCGTTTCTATAATAATCTTAAATTTTTTGATCACAAGATTGTTTAGAAGCTTTGCAGTACAGACTATTTCAAACGCACAGATGCTTTGATTTTAATAAACATGACAGCCTGAAGCTGTCAGGCGGTTTGAATTGAAATTAAATTGCGTATATATCGGCAAGTAAACATCGAACAATGTTTCCGTGTGGTCAGATTATCTAATTGTTTAGGCGCTATGGTCATTTACATAAATATTCGTATTATTATATAAATGCTTATTTAATTATTTTTCTTTTTTTTGTAATTTATATTTTATTCAGTTAAACATATATTATCAACAAACACAAGACATTTACATTTTATGGTCATTCACACCTTTCAGCACTGATGTGTATTTATATTATAATTTACTACGCACAAGCTTACACACACACATACACACCCACACACCCCCATTCTCGCCCCCCAGTCTGCTAAGCTACGCAAGCTACGCTATACCACCGTACTGACCGAGTGACATAGGAAACGAAGGGAAGTAACTCTGATGAATGAGAATGACACACCCCACGCAAACACCTTCCCACACACATGAATGTTCTAGTACATATACATACATGTACACAATACTATACACATATACATGTTCATACGTACTACATATAGTCATATACTAACTATTGCATATGACAATGAGCACACATGCTTTACTACACATACATGTACTATTTTGATATCCATCCATTGGCATGTACACACAGCACTTACATGAAAACAAATCCACATACCGCACCTACTACAACTCAAATACACCCATACAAGTGCACACATACTACACATGTTGTATATATTATTGTATACATACATATATAAGAAAATGCATATTAAACACAAATTCTGTTTCTATTATCCTGCTATTCATCCATGTACAGACAAACAGACAGACATACACACAGACAGACAGATACATAAACCAACACCAACCTACTTAGACAGAAAGATACAGACAGACTAAACAGAGACACAGACATATACAGAAAGACTGACAGACATACACACAGACAGACAGATACATAGACTAACAACACCAACCTACTTAGACAAAAAGACACAGACAGACTAAACAGAGACACAGACATATACAGAAAGACTGACAGACATATACAGGCAAACAGATACATAGACTAACACCAACCTACTTAGACCGAAAGACACAGACAGACTAAACAGAGACACAGACATACAGACAGTATTGACATACATAAATAGAAAGATAAATAGACAAAAAAGGGAGAGAAAGGGGATGGAAAAATCACACTATATTATCAGAGCAACAAAGCAAAATGATTGACCAGTTTAGTGTTTTAGAGCCTAGGAGACATGTCAGTTAAATATATTATGAAATGAAAGCTATAACCTAATTAATTTTAGCCATTCGTTTCTAAATCTCTCCTTATACATACCTCCTTTGCTATAAGCTACACATCTTTGTATATTAAAATAGTCCTGTATTGTATTTATTAAAGCATTTAAATTTAAGGACTTATGCAGACAGCGCATTTTATATATGTACTGTTTAATTACAATGAGAATTTCATTATCAATTTTACCATTTACATTTTGTGTGAGAAGACCGAATAAAAATGATTCTTTATTAAAACCAAAAGGAATAAGGAGTGCATCTAAAAGAGTTTCAAAGCTAAGAAGAAGATTTTGAACCTCCTGACATTCCCATAAAATATGAATAATGGTTTCAATCTCTGAGTTACACAGTGTATACACAGGCGAATTATTTATCTTGGTACATTTTTAATTCATCAATGTATCAGTATGCATCAAATGACGAACTGAATCATTGAATTTGCATATGCTTTTAATACGTGACAGAACATAATAGTTCAAACAGTTGTATGGTGCATTTTTACGTCCATTGTTTGGCATATACTGTTTGTATTACTAGATTTCTATTTCGAGTTATTGTCATTTGTGATTTGTACAATTCTTCAATACTCACAAAGGTTAGCTCCCGTTTGTGCCTGGTGTCACTTCACTTCCAGCTTGTCACCCTGTAAAACAATAAATCTGGACAAAATGACGTTCAGTTTATAGCATCACCGTTTGGACAATGTTACTCAAATTCATGTTGGGTCAACGTGCTGTACAATTTTGCAGTATAAGGCGAGTATTATAATGTAGTTTTTGATATGACCGACGCAGACTCTTTTCGTAAGTAACACACTGTTCTTCATATCTTTTATTTGGCATTTTATCAACAGTAGCCCGATCTTTAACTGTTTCCGTGGTTTGCAAACAACGTCTTAATTTCTTTCTGATAAACTATGAAACAACTTCATTTATTTTCAATGACTAAATACTTTACCAAATTAATCAATTATTTAAATGCATTTTAATTCATATTTACTAAGTATTTGTTGCACATTCTCTCCTTCGCTTTTCAAAGCTCTATTACTAAGGAGTCGTTGGAGGATTAATTATCTACATGGTACATTTTTTATCTATTATTGTTTGTTCTATTATCAAATACACATATACCAATGTAAAGAGCAAAGCTTACTCCTCTGCGAAATCGTTTCATTTCGACTTACCGGGAATATCTTTCTTTTCTTTGGAAGATAGCGCATATCTTGGAAGTCAAAATCGTAATGCTTGTCGGTTGCCAATGGTTTGAGTTCCCTTCCGTTCCGATAGTGACGTGTGATCATTTCCTTCCCCAAGAGATGGGAGTGTTGTAGAATAGCGAAGGCTTCTATTCCCTCTGTTGGTACTCCCTATGATGAAGATTGCCGGCCTGTTATTTTTTTTTATATTGTTAGTTGGTAATGTTCGCTAGAAATTTAATTTCGCTATAGATGTGTTCATTATATAAGGCGCGCAAATGAATACCTGGCGAATATTTGTATGCAAAAATGTATAGAAGTGTTTCCGTAGAAATGCTTACATCGCGTTGCTACGCATGAACAAAGAATATCACACGTTTCAGAGGACATATTTTCTTACATCCCAGCTGTATTAAATGTAGTTAGATTTGATAATGATATGGCATATGACTGAAATAAAAATCGTGTAATATGAAATTCATAAAAAATCGATACATAGATACAACGATAGTGCGGCCACATTGTTTCATACTAGAATCGTAAATCAACGAAGGTGCGAACACAATACTTAATGCCAGAACCGTGAATCAATCAGTGTTGGCAACGTTGTTTTACAACAGAAATGTGAATCTTATATATCTGAATAGTGAATCAATAATCACTATTTTTATATTCTACAGCACAAATCAATACAGACAGTAAAACTGATTTTTGGGGTGTTTTTAAGATAGTTAAGTTAACACTTTTCTTATTGTGTATGTACAATGTACATTACTGACAATGTAGCAAGAGTGCCATATTCAAAATATCGAAAATGTCGAACACTCCGTAATAAATGTCAAATCTATAGCAATTAGCATAATGACCATGTAACACAGATATATGTTCATGCTTACCTTCCCCAGAATTCCAGAGGGACAAAACCCTTGAGAGACAAAGGCGGGTTCAAAAGGAGGAATAACTTGGTTTTTAGAAACAGCTGATCCGATTTGTAGAAGTCCGGCGTCATGTGTTCGGAGTGTGGGTGTCATGGTGATTCGGATACCGGAGCTGTCGACAATATCTGCAAAAGAGAGCCAAACACCAATGATAAAGTACATGTATATCATTTCCTGAATCTAGTAAAAGTAGATGGATATTAATATAACGATGGTAGGGATTGGGATTTCATCTTCAGGCAACTTTTGAGCCACAGGAATACTTTGTTTGTTTGCTTGCTTTATCGCCCCGTAAACAGCAAGAGTCATTTTGAGGCGGGATCTCTTTTAGTAGTTGTTGACTACTAATCGCATGCCATATAAAGCAATAAGGGCAAAATATCTTGCCTAGTGACACAACCACAACGGCAACGGTCTGTTTTTCATCTTCCCGTGAAATTAACAAATTGTTGGTTGAAGTGTCGAACACCCTCCTCGGACCATCCTCTGAAGTTATATGGCCGGCGCTCTAACCGAGTGCACAATAAAATATTCTGTAACAGAAAATAACAGAAAAAAAAATTATATTCAGAATCGTGGTTTCAATATTAAATCTATTTGTCTTTTCATGACGTCACTTACCCGCTCTAGCCATTGGATTGTCGTAATGGGTCTCCATCACAAAGAAATCTGGATCACCATGGGAACCGAGAGAGTACCCGGCATCAGGGGGGTAGTAAAACGCCTGCAAACCGACAAAGAAAACTGAAGCAAATTCTAAGCCATTCGAGACGTAATACGACATTCTATTGATCAATAGAAATGATTTGAGGCATTATGGCATCGCATTTCCTGGAGGACATAGGAATGCAAGAATAGTGATAATAATTGAACCTGGCATGTCATCACAATCACGAAACAGTAAAATTAAGCTACATGGTGATATATTTTCATAACATACCGCCGGACTTTTTTTTAACAAAGTAGCTTAATGTATGCATCATATGATCTTTTGATATTTTCGCTTTTAGGTATAACTTCATCGTATTACCTTCATCGTATATCTCCATCGTATTACCTTCATCTTAAACCTTCATCGTATTCCTTCATCTGATTTTATACAATAAAACATTTCATATATGATACCTGTATTTATCGTTATGCAGTTGCCTTGCTTGAAGGACAATTATAGATGTGAATGTCTGGAAGTGATGGAAGGAAGGTAATCAAGATTTGTTCACATCCACTACATTGTTCACTAAAGCAATGTTTATATAAACTTTCCCAGAATGCTATTGATCTGTAAACTTGCCAATGGCATGCTTTGGCAAGGGAGTTCTGTTTTGTTTTGTTTTTTGTTTTTTTATACAGTGTAACTTATCACTTTTTGAAGTGAAGACATCAGTATTGATTATCTTAATATATTGATACACTTAGCTTCAAGATTCATGTAAATGTACTTAATTTGACGCACTCAAATGGTAGTGCAAAAACAAATTAAATCAGATTAGCGAAGGATATATAGCTGAATATAGTCAGCGCAAAGAGCGCTAAGATAAACGCTCAAATATGCACTATAACGGTACTTGTCTCCTACATTATGTTTTCACGTTCACATATAATGTACATGTATATGTTTCCAACTCGATGTCACTTATACTGCTATATAACAATATGAAATTGTATTAATATTAAAACTAGTTAAAATGTATTTTATGATAATTTCTCACCTTTTGAAACTGTCAACGCTAATTACTTATGTATATTTCTACACTAAAGTTAAGTTATACTTTAATAACCATGACGATTGTAAAAACAATATAATTTATATATCAATAAAATGATAGCGTACGTGTGATGTTTATACTCTGATTATAATGTACATGTATAATATCAATGAAATAATAATGTACATGTTTATGCTCGGATAAGAATTTATATATCAATAAAATCATAATGTACATGTGATGTTTACACTAGGAATAGAATTTATGTATCAATAAAATGATAATGTATATATAATTTTTATACTTGGAATAGAATTCATATATCATTAACATGGTTATATACATGCGATATTTATGCTCGGATTAGAAAGTATATGTCAATAAAATAATAATGCACATGTGATGTTTATACAAGGAATAAAGTTTATATTTCAGATATATTTCAACTAAAATATACCCAAAATTTAAAGAAGAAAAAAGTGAGAATGTATGCTGCCGCTGAGAGCTGTAATTTACTCTACATACCTTTCCACCAATGGCCCATGCTACAATGACCTGGGTAATACAATCATGAAGTGCTTCCGGTACGGTGGCGTGCTTATCGCACCGAAAGGTGGCGCCTTCGTATGAGGCTAGTTCAGACGCTGGTTTAGGACATTTAAAGATGAGTATGTGGTGAGTGTTAAGTTCATTCCCGGGTGTTACGATTGGTTCGTACTGAAGGGAAACAAATGCCCGTATGAAGCCTTATACATTTGGCCGTAACTAAGAAATATCTGCGTCAACCACATTCCGGATTTGAGGGGTTTAATTGTACACCTTGTTTTGTGGCATATTCTATTTTCCTAGATATTAATTTGAATAAAATATTTCAAAATGGTTCCAATTGTTATTACTACAAACTATTTACTTTTGTATGCAAATCATCGTGTATTTACTTAACTGTAATAAATAATTACCGATGAAAAGTAACATTACAATTTAAACTAAAACGTGAGATGACGTACCTTGATCATGTGATGTTTTGAAGCCAAGGGAGGTAACTTAAATGCTCGACACGAGTAGGTCGTGGTGTCAGACGGAACGTGATACTGTAGGAACGGAATAGTATATATACACAGTTAATACATACAAAACATTAACGTTATCAATGGCAATGTCATCTGCAGGATTTATACACAATTTGTACTTTAGACAAACTTAGTCGCATGCAAATAAATGCCATGTTCTTAAGTTAAAACCGTGATGAAATAATGAAATAATAATGTGCATTTGTAAATTTGTTAAATTTGTTAATGCCATAAGGTATTCACAAGAAAATATATACAATATATACAATGTATATCAAAAACTCAGTGTAACCAAACCCTACAGGTATAAATAAAAATGCCTTACATCTCTTTCCTTTTCAGTCTCATACTTGTAATTAAGGAGGTACATGTACTTACAATTGGTTTTTCGCCAACTCAGTATATAATTATATAATATTAAATAATTACCTGGAGTTATGATTAATTTACTTTTAAAGAAACATAATCAGAAGAAGTCGCCGTTCACATTCACTGGATATCTTACATTGTCGTGAACAAAGTCAAACGTGACTGTGTCACTAGGTATATTGACATCATCGGCTGTCAGAGAAGAAGATAGTAGCATGACGCTCTTTGTTCCACGCCTTGTGGCGCCGTGGTAGGGGATATGACTCGTCACGTCGTCTGGGTGGTAGGAGAAGATAATCCTGGTTGTGTCATCCTATAAAACAACAGTTATCGAGTAATCGATGTACTCCAGTGAAGTAAGCTGAGATGTTGAGTGTAAAGATTTGGTCGAGACCAACAAATTTTTCCGAATAAAGCGTGGGTTCAAATTATACGAGTGCGAGTTAATGAGGTTCAAATCCATATAAAGTGGTAACGTGACAAGTTGATAGAAAGGATATATATTTCAGGGCCCAGCTGTTCAAAATGTGACTAACCTAAACAATTGATTGAAAATCGCATTCCTCCTTTAGAATAAAACAGTTATGTTTGTATTCCTTAAAATAGGTAGGTAGGGAGAAACTGACGAGTGTTATAGTTTGATAAAATTTTGTCAATCTATGTTTACCAAAAATGATTCTATCAGGATTTTTAAATTATTGCTAAACTGTGATTAACCTAATTATCGTTTTTGAACTACTGGGCCCTGACGAGTGTAAACTGTATGTTATTCACTTGCTTGGCGAAATAAATACTTTTCTTAATCTCTTTTGTTTAAAAAAAAAAGGAAATATTTTCCTTTTCTTTTAATACAAAGCTTAATCAGGAATCACCCTACCGTGAAAGCTGAATTATAACAATTGATAGAACTATGGATTTAGATATCATATCTAGGGAATGGTCATTTCATTTAATTGACCACTAGTAAGAATATATTTTATGTCATAACGGCAAACTGTTTTGTCTTTTTTGTGTTTGGAACAATGTCTTACTGTATTATTCAAGGTAGAGGTTTCCTTTTCAATTTATAAAAACCTCACTTGGTAAATCGTGTCTGTCCTTTATGCTGACTGATAAGCGAGTTGATGTGTGATTGATTTAAAATAGTAATTCAACTTATCTGTTGTCCGCAAAACTGGCCAATGACCGTTGCATGTTTTGTCTTTAAAAGAGTAATAGATATAATATGTCTGGTCTTAGCTTAGACAATGTTCATTTTCATCACCGTATTCATCAAGTGTTCATCATATTTAACTTTGTAGAAATTCAAAGCATCCCTTACAGTACTTACAAAAATGTATGTGTTATTATCTTAATATACTAAAACGTACCGTAATAACCATATCATCAGCACTGTCACATGTGTTGAGTTTGCGCACAAAGGTAAGGACAGTACCGGAAGCAGTTTCCTTGCCAGCAATGACAAACCAGTCTTGTGATTGGTCAACTATCGGTGTAGCATGTTCAATTGTGTGATAGTCCTAAGAAAAAGATGAAAAAGCTTGTATCAATAAAATCGAAGACGACAAGCCAGAAAACACAGCTAAAAATGCAATCGAAAGTTGTTTTTTTCGAAGAGTTGATTGTATGTAAGCTAAATGTTCCTTTGTGTTCTAGTTTGTTCCTTCAGTGACTTGATCATAAAATATTTCTAAAATAATTATAACTAATATTTCTATTACAATTTTCAATACTGAAACACCTTTCATTGGTTTAATGTGTAGCGAAAATTGACTGATCGTGATTAGTTTACGCTACCTTTACGTGGTTACGTCACTTCTTTGAGTGACGTAACCACGCCACCTAGCGTCCATTACTAGAGTGACCAAGATAGACAGTAGCCATCAAGCTCTCGGTAAGCTAATTCAAGAATATGTGAGTAAGAGTTCAGAAATTGCCCTTATCATAGTTAACATAGTCTTGATAAGAATCATGTACTCACGTATACTCACACCTTCTATATGCCTCAAAACGCAATATAATATCATTTTGGTTTTGCTATTACTACTTAGACTCATTTCACACGTTTGCGCATGAAAATATATCAAATATATTTTATTCCGATAATCCATCATATACATTCACACGTATAAAAAGCAATTTCGTCACATCCATCTCTCAAAACCTTGTTTGCGTTTGTTTTTTCTGCTTATATTCGTTGCTACGGTGGCTGTACTCACTTAGCCTCGTTCTGAGATAGGAATGTTAGGCATGCATATAATTTGAGAGAGGCCTATTGCTGACAAAGTTCAAAGTTTGGGTCAACTTGGAAGTTGTTCTGTCCAATACAGGGCACAAGCATTATGTGTGTTTGGATGGATAAAGAATTGCTTAATCTAGTAGTTTTTATCGACTTATATCAGAATTATATATGATAAATGATGTTGTTTTCACTTAAAATAGGGTCTTTATTCGATGGGAATGCATTTGATATAACGGTCAAACCAGACACACAGAAAACTTTAGTTATAATCTGGTCACGTTATAAACCATAATGTGTCATTGTTTTACTAACTCCGCCCATTTTGAATACATAGTCTATCATGACAGACATACCTTGAAGTAGGTTTGGCCCGTCCTTGACTCCGCCCACGATGACATCAGCGGGGAACATTTTGCCATTCGGAGAGAGCCCGAATCCAATATATCCCTGCGTGTTCACGTGTGTCTCAAAGGTCACGTGAGTGTCATTGGTTTTCCAAAATAGCCAGTACTGACCAGTGGCATCCAGCTGAACATAATGGTCAAAATGGCGCGTTGGCGTCGGTCTCGATACCTGCATGATTTGAATTGAAATATTCTCGTGCATGAATAACACAGAGAAATAGTTTATATACTTGACATATACTGACATGTAGCATCAGATAGCCATACGGAGAATGTTAACAGCTCACGTCAGTCACATTTCAGTAACTATTTTATGTTCATTATATTCGTAACTTAAAAAAACAAACTACACACAATGAATTGATGCATGCATTGATACAAATTTTGAGAAACGATTTTTTTATTTTTTTAAATTTAACTTATCTACAAGACAATAAAATCTCTTGCAAAAGAACATCACATGATATTTACAAAAAAAAAACCATTACCGTCTTGATAAATGTCCTTGCATTACTTCATGTATGATTACAGAAACATATTGAATCCGTTTGTCACCTTGCCGTGGTTGAATTATCAGTTTGTTTGCGAGTGATGAGCACATTTTTTGACAGGACCACATGACGTGTTTCAAGTTAAAGGTTAAACAAGGACTTCGGGTTATCATAATTTGAGATAACAAAGTTAAGGATCAGGTCATACACTGAATTGAACTCGTATCTTACGACACTTTTAACTTATTTCACCAGTGCAAAAATATTACTGTGACATTTTTACTTTTGGCGTACTCAATTTGGCCCATAACTGGATATAAATATACTAGCGTAATTACACGTTTCCGCGTCATTAATAAGTGATATAAAGAGTAAATATACAGAAACGTCAATCAGCGCAACCAGAATTTAGTGAAAAGTATTAAAGAAAGTGTTTAATAATTACATTTTCAGTATGTTTTGAATTATATATTAATATTTACATTTTGGTAGCAAAGCCACGATATAAACTAAGTAAAAAGATTTGCAGTCTATGTGACCATAATTGACACCCAAAACGTGACATCAATCCATGCCGCGCATGGATATATTCACCCACCTGAACTACTTGTAACTAACGTAAATCGTTTTTTATGTTAATTAAAAAGTATCAAAAAGACATTTTATACAATATTGTTACACAAGTAATAAAAAAAAATGAACACACTGTGTTTTTTTCGTATTATTTCAATGCACTTTTTTGTTTGGCAATCTGAACGTGACAATTGAATTTTGAAAAAAGAGGCTGTTCTATTTGTCGAACCCCATTTACGAAATCGCTGAATATTGGCATTTTTTATGTTAACTCAATTTTAATTTTCAAAAATAACAAAACGAATAAGTCTAGAATGTAAATATAATCATTAAACTGTCTTTTTTGGTGTCGAACAATATGACATGTTTGTTTGCAAATCTCTGGCATCTATATCGACCATAGACACCAAAAAAAAGACAGTTTAATCCTTAAATGTAGTACGTACAAGTTTGCTTTAAAGATTGATTGAGGACACCAAGCATTCGTCGTTACCTGCAGACGCTCTACGTCATGGTAAGTGATTCGTTTTCAAAAGTATGCAGTGGCGTTAGTTTTGGTGCAGCTGTGATGTCACGAACCGTAGTAGGTAACGCCGGCTACCGGGCGATATGGAAAGCACACGAAGTTATCTTAGGTAGGTACTAAAAGTTAAATAGGGCAGACGTCACTTTGACTATATCCTATTTTACATGACCTCTGTTCGTTAACGTTAATTTCATCTTAAGCAAGATTTTTTTTTTTTTTCGATTTATTTTCAAATTTTGGCATAATATTTGTGTTTTCCTATTCCAAAAACCTATCAATAAAATATTTTATCATATTGATTATCATTGGTCGTATTGTTTTCTTTAGAAATTAAATGTTAAAGTGGATGTGTTTCTTCTGGAAAAAAGCCATGTATTGACATTCCAATAGTTTGACGCAATTTCGAGGTTTTATGGAACTGGTAGAGATGTTGCGATTGAGGTAAGTCTGTAATATAATAGAAAATCTATTTTTCTAATCTTTTCCTATTGTTGTGTAAACAATCAGGCGTATACTGATATTACAAAAATAGTAAAATCGAGCTTTATACATCTTAACTTTCTCAGTCCCCAATATTGAGACCCCAATGTTTCTTCCTGTAATGGTATTCAATACATTCTCTACAAATCATGTGTACGTGTGTAGTTCCACAATTCTTAAGTAAAAACATTGTTTTACAGACTGAATGGTACAAAGGCACATTACTAGCCATTTAATTGATGAAAGCAACTTACATCGCCAAGCTTTCAAATTTCGGATTACATAGAATCGACAACTTAATTCAAAACCAGCCAACTTAACGATATGTCGAGTTTCGTTTGATGTATATCAAAGGATCAAACTAGTCGTTTTGTTTTATCCACAAGTATAGCCAATGGATCATCGAGGGAGGTTATTCACTATGCTATATCGACTATAACAACATTAAATCCATTGTTCAATACTTATATTTACTTTGTCTTACTATTTTCGTCATTTAAAAAAAAAACTGAAGCTACAAAAAAACATGATCCACTGGGTGTTGTAGCCTGAGGCACTCGGTGTTAAAGGCGTATGGTGGCAACTGCCTCTTAGCATTGTGTCAATTTGATAATGCGGAGCAAATGTAAATACAAGGAAATAAATACGCAAAACAATAATCAAATAGATGATATTCAACTGTAACATAACATATGAAAACATGCATTCTTACCGCAGCATCAACCAAGCAGAAAGCCAGCAAACCAACGAATGCGGTCAGTTTCATTGTTAACATCTCACAACCCTTCTCCTCGCTCACTGTAAAGTTGTATAACTATACCTTGTTCGATATTTATACTTTAACTTCACGGGAACTTGGAAATTGTTATCTCGATGTGGCTAAGATTAGATTAGCGCTGAGGGGGCTTTTTGGAAAATGTATGTTTTGATTATTGGGGTCATTTTGAAGATGAACTGACGGTCTGAGAGTAGAGACATATGCAGTCATGTTACAGTTGTCAATAAAAACAATTTACGATTTTGGACACCACATGGCTGCTACAAATGTACAAGTGTGCTATACATGTACATGTGGTGTTTGTTAGTTTATTATTTTTATTTAGGATGATATCATTGCTGTCTAACACAGGGATATCATTTCCTATCAAACAGTGTAAGAGGTGCCTGAAATGGACCACTACTTTTGTCCAAGATGGCAGAACTGTGATGTTTCATTCGTCATACTAATGTACCTTTTGCTTAAAACGAAACGAGGAATCTTCACTTGCAATGAAATTGTATCAATTATACGGGCATATGTAGAGCCGGTCGCCTTCTTGGGGTCTCTCTTGTGTTCCATTATATGGTATCGCACGTACCTATTCTGTACGACAGATACGACCTAAATAAAGGAGCACGCGGTAGGTCACGAGAACCGGTTCGGTTCTAATGGTACATTGTGTTCCATTATGAGTACAACAAATTGGTTCTTGTACAACTGGTACGAACCCCATAAAGGAGATACTGGCAAGTGTTCCTCAAAACTTCAGGGAGATAAAGTATTTATTAACGTATTAGCAAGTGTGACTAACAGTTAATGATCTTAGGTAAAGTACATGTATTACTTCATCTGTGCTTACTACATTAACATATGACCTAATCCCTTTGTATTTTGTTTACATTAAAACCGACACAAAATACATTGTTTACAGGTACCATTATTCAAAGTGATTTGAAGATAACAGCAAGATAGCGGAAATGCCGGTGACTAAAAAGACACCAACAGAGTCTATTATCGGAGATATTATCAGTTTTCTTTTTATCCAATGGTCAAAGTTAACTCTTGGAGATTAGATTTCAAATCACGATCAAATGTTATGTAATGTTCTTTTGTTCTACAGGGGTCAAAGGTCATAAACTAGATCGTGGTGTAAACAAACATCACGGATATTTAAGCGATACACAGCCTCAACATCCGGTCATGTGACATGAAGAATCCGATTTAGGTATAGCGATTTCCAACGTCAAATAATACCAAAGTGTGTACAATTACACTGTATTCTTAACATGCAGTTTATAATAAAATCCTTATTTAAAGGAATAATCGATTTCAATCTATTTTAAACTTCTTTGAAATAGCTGGATGATAAGGTCAACTTGTGGATTTTTTGGTATCACAGGTTATCTATATCTGCTTCTCAGGTCTTATTTTCACACCTTATTCGAGCTCTTTAGAATTATACATGTTTAGCGGTACTGGACCCGACTAAACACCGGTGGCCATGTAGCTGAAATTGCTTGAGCGTCCGTCCGTAGATTTCGGAGATTCTGGGTTCGAGTCCCGGTCTGGTCGTTGCATTTCCCCTCTCCTGATACATTTGGCGCCATATTAAATAACCACGGGAGTGGTATAGGGCCTTGTGTGTCTCCTGATTCGAAGACTTTGTTAAAGGAGGGAGGAATTTGTAGTGGAACTATACAGTGCTGACCGCCAATGGCCAGACACATGTAGCTCAAATGGTTAGAGTGTCCGTCCAGAGTTTGGAGGTCTCGAGCTCGGGTCCCGGGTTCGAGTCCTCGTCTTGGCAACAGTGATTCCAACCACGGAGAAGCTTACTCAGATTTGAAACTGAGGACTGATGATTTTAGACAGACAGGTATCACAAGTTGCTTGGAAGAATCACCAAAAAATATATATATATTAGCGTTATAAAGATTTCTATTCATTCATGATAAAATAAAATTTAAGCCAGGCGCTTCATTCATGCAAACTTATTCATTTGTAAAAAAAAAAAAAAAAAAAAAAAACATAGTTTATTAATTTGTTTATTCGGAAATAACTGTCACATATGGATCATACAGTTTTTTTCTGTTTACAGTGGCTAATATCAACAAAAATCACCTGAAATGATTTGTAATCAAGGCGTAGCTCAAAATAGTTCAACAAGATATAGATATTCCCTAACTTTGAATATAACTTATATTAACGATCCATCCTGTCAGTCGAGACGGACATCCTATGTTGAAATTAAAGTCACTTTCGCAAAGGTCATAAATGTAATCACTTCTTGCCCAGGAAGCCAAGACCTGAGAGCGGACCGGAGTGATAGTGGCATGTGGTGTCCTCTGGTTCAACATACGGGTAGTTTGTCGCGTGCTCTGTTGTCATTACGTTTCCCTGTAGTATAAATTATCTCACTTAGCAAGCTGATATGTGTAATAGACTCTGATTTCTTTTATATGGATCATATGTAAGCTTAGTCCACAGAAAACAAAATATAATGTTTTCTAATCAAAATAGTTTCATAAGCGTGGTATAGATGATTGTTTCATCTATTTACCTACCCTTAATTTCCCAAATTAGTTTTTAAAAAAGTCATATCACCTTTTTCATAACCCGAATTGAAAATTCAAAATACCTTCGTGTCCTATTTTTGTGAAACAGGCAACGGGGAAAATAAACTCAATCCTTTTCGTTATCATTTAAATCTGGCACTATTCCTTGAATACTAATACAAGGAATCAGAAATGCAGCGAATTCCAATACAATGTCGTTATCAATATCAAAAACATGGTACATTGTATCATCTTCGTTAATAGAGTACGGTAAAAACTTACACTGACTTCCTGGTTGTCTCCAATACCATAGTGATAATGCATTGAGTTGTCTAGAGCTGTCCTGAACTTTGACCGAACGGTTGGGTCCGTCCAGTTCCATGATTTGAGAATAGGCACACTTTTTGTATAATCAGGTGTTACGGTGTTATAGAGTGGAAGACTTTGACATAACTCCAGGTGCATACGTGGATAGTAGGCGATAAAGGACAAACACATCTCCTCTTCGGTGGAGAGACCTCCCTACAATGCAAAAGATGTCTACATATTTTGATAACGCTTATTTATCTCAATTTACATTTTAATGTTATGGCAGTCTTCGATAAATGCTACAATCAGCTTTCGCTAAGATTTTTTTTTCAGATAATGACAAGTATAAGCTTAAAAATCAGTACTGTTTACTAAATTCTAATGAGCTTTTTCGTTTTATTTAACTCCTTAAGTTAACATTGATAAATAAGTCGTGTTAATTATTAATTGACAATCTTCACTGGACTGCAATCAAAAACACAATCTATGCAGGACATTGCCATGGAATCCCACAAATTGTTACAACATATTCATTGGCGCATTGATATATACATTGTACGTATGTGTGACAAGCATGGTCTCACCTATCCAACTGTTTATTTGTACATAAGTTATACAGTTCATAATGTTACAATACTGGTTTACTTCCGTGTTTTGATAAAACCTCGGTGTCAATAATACGCTTGTAGCATGGCATGATTAGCGCGCATATCATACAAACATTGTTGAGACAAAGTTGTAAGATTCCGTCGGGAACATAGACAGCGCTACCTTCGGTCATCAGAGGGTATATAAAGCGGGTACCTGTAAAGTGTGAAACGAAAGCAAAACGAAACGAAATCAAACAAAACGACAAATGAAAACAGTGAATATATAAGACTTTACAAAGGCCTAATTGTCCCATTCTCATCGGTGTAAAAACAACACAGAGGAAAGAATGAATTTATCGCAATATTCACTTACTTTTTTTAAATATGAAATAACTCTATTGAGATAAGATGCTTAGTCCACAATTTATAGGCGTGCAAATCGCGCAGTGTATTGGTGCACGCTCGATCTGAAATCACGTGACAGAGGTGATGTTAGCAACTCCGTTTATGGTAGAAAAGCCAGGTGTGTATCTGATCGTGAAAGGTTAGAGTTCCGGGGAAAATGCTACAGAGGACGACTCTAGTTCTGTAACTTTGTTGAACTATAAATAATTCTGGATATGTTTTAGACGATGTTTAAGTACTGAATTAGTGTCCTATGGTTGAAAAAGGAATGTATTTTATTTTATTTCAGCTTTGCTTGGACATTTTCATAAGACCAACTTGTTCATTTCATCTTAACCCCAGGTCAGACATGCAATAAATAACGTACTGTAGCTGAGTTATAGCAAGTTGAACAACGTTAACTTGTAAGAGTAACGTTCCTTCATTTTGAAAGTAAATCTAGTTGGTTATCAGTGATTTTTAATTAGCAGGTGGGTAAGAAATAGTGTATATAGTTTATGATTATAAAATTATTGGTAAACAGTTATTTCACCAGTATTTATCATTTTTGGTAGAATCAAATGTTTATTATACACATTTTTTGTACACACAATACACTACGTGATTAGTATGCCTATAAATAATCGACTAAGCATATATTCTGAATCAGACATCGAAAGAAATCACAAAAATAAAGCATCAGTACTTAAATATCCGTTTACCACTAACATCATGTACGTCTTGTGATGGGACTTAAACTGGTGTCCCGTGTGAGAATGTCTAACTTGCACGATAAAGATCCCTCTGCGGTTTTTCGATGAAGACTAGATGTGATAACACCGGCCCAGATGATAGGGTATTTTTAGGCCAATATTTAATATTTCGAATTATTTATTAGGTACTTAGTTGGACGTCAAAAACCTTGATAAACCAAATTCACAGGGTAGAGTCTTCTCTCTTCGCGTTCAAAAATTAAACACACCATCAATAAGACAGGCGACTCTCTTCCACCCCACTTTCCTCTTTCATGCCATACTGTTCCCATTCTACTCAATTTCCTATCTGTTCCCGTCTGCTGAAAGGCCGCAAGGCCGTAATAGCGGACTTAAAACCCGTTCAATAGATAAATAAATATATTCTGAATAAAGTTATTTTATATTTAGAGAACTGAACTAATATTGCGATACTCTTTTTCAGGTTCAATATTTTTTTACTTTCAACGAGATACAGAAACAAGAATGTCCTCATACATGAGAGCTAGTATTCGTCATACTACTTTTCTCTATTGCGATGAATTTATTCCTGTGTGTTGTTTTTACACCGATGAGAATGGGACACTTAGGCCTTTGTAAAGTCTAATATTTTTCTATTTATTAAATTTTTTTTTTTTTAATTTCAGTGTTTTCATTTTTCCTTTAGTTTGATTTCGTTTCGTTTCGTTTGATTTGGTTTTGATTTCGTTTCGTTTCATTTGTTTCGTTTCATTTGTTTCGTTTCGTTTTGCTATTGTTCCGCACTTTACAGGTACCCATATAAAGCCGTCTGCTAGTATGTCAGTTGGACCAGATGTTGTCAACTGACCAGGCAACATCGTAGGTTAGGTACTTTGTACTACGAGATAAAGTGAGTGAGCTTTCCTTCAATTGTAACACGTGCTCTCAGTCTGTTTTGAGCAGTGGTACCTGAAGCTGGCTGTGACTGTGAGCAGCGGTGTTTTCTAGCTATTGTGCGTGTGTTGGTCGGTGTTTACCAGTTATGTCCCTTTGAGCGGGCAGGCGTGCATGCATAGTATTCTGGTATTGAGTACTCACTCATAGAGTACTGGGTCCCTAAGAAAGCTGTATATAACATGTTCCCATATACTTTATATATTGATAGTTGATATTTAGTGTTGCTTAATAAATAAGTAGTGAGTAGATATAGGCAGAGACGTTTTGTCCTTGCTCTACATTTTAGCCTAGTTGATATCTGTAAATAATGTCTGCTCAGTAAGGGTGTGTGTACATATTATTGCTACCATTCTTTGAGCAAGGCATGCTCAGAATATATTTCATATATATATCTCGGCACTTTTGAGCACCCGATTTGAACACCTTTCAGGGATCCCCAGAAGTAACTTTGATACGGACCCCCGACACGTTACCTATGTAAGACAGCTTTGCCAGATGTTTTAACGTTTCCGAATCACGTAACGTTTCCGAATCACGATTTGTCTACATAACATCTAGTGTAACAATTCATAGAGATCGGTATCCAGATCTGTAGACAACATAAATTTTCAAGGTAATTAATCTCTTAGCCTCCTTTTATAGCACGTTTAAATATTTTGTACCTATTACATCTTCTGTAATACCTTGACAGGCGGAAAAAAACAAGCATAAGAAACGACATTCATACTAATATTTAAAACCCACAAATACATATCTAACACTATCACTTGGAACTCTGACAGAAACAATTACAAAGATAGGACCTTGAGCATATTATATTAGTAACAATAATATGGAAGGAGTTCAAACAGACTGAACGGGTTTTAAATGAAGGCGATGACTAAAGGCATTATATTAATTGAGGGAGTTATAAGAGAGAGAACATCATATCAATGAAGGGCTGAAAGAAATATCTTGATCAGTTTTAATTCATGAATTTGATCAATTGCATCAATGACGAACTGTTGAATAGAAAGTCATTACATTTTGCATATATTTTGGAAAACATGAGAGAATGGAATAGTTCAAACAACGGTATCGTGCAGTTTTCCGTTCATTGTTTGGCATATACTGTATACTAGATTTATATTTAGAGTTATTGTCATTTGTGTTCTGTACAATTTATTCAGTACTCACAAAGGTTAATCCCCGTTTGTGTCTGGTGTCGTAAACACATTTCACTTCCAGCTTGTCACCCTGTAAAACAATAGATTGTGACAAAATGACGTTCAGTTTATAGCAACACTGATTATACAATGTCAACAATGTAACTCATATTGTGTCAACCTGGTGTGCATTTCTTTCAGTATTAGGCGAATACATTTTATGCAGTAATTGATATGATCGACGTAGCCACTTGTCTTTAATGTATGGTAAAAAAAACTGTTCTTCAAAGTTCATTTCATCAACAGTAGCGATGATCTTACATAAGTGTCTCCACGGTTTGCAAATCAACATCTAAATTTAATTCTGATTAACAGTGCCATAACTTAATGTTAGGATTACATTTTTCTGTGACCATTACCCAAATTACCAATAACAGCAAGTGATTGTATAAATGTATAACTTTCCTATATCTAAGTAATAGTTTTCCTAACTCTCTTTTGCTTTTCAAGCTCTTAACAGCTATAACTGACGAGTAGTTGAAGAATAATCTGCATGATACTTTTAGATTTATTATTGATTGATCTATTATCAAATAAACATAATACAAAAGAAAAGCAGAACAGACTCCTCTGCGAAATGATTTCATTTCGACTTACCGGGAATATCTTTCTTTTCTTTGGAAGATAGCGCATGTCTTGGAAGTCAAAATCGTAATGCTTGTCGGTTGCCAATGGTTTGATTTCCCTTCCGTTCCGATAGTGACGTGTGGTCATTTCCTTCCCCAAGAGATGGGAGTGTTGTAGAATAGCGAATGCTTCTATTCCCTCTGTTGGTACTCCCTATGATGAAGAATCCATGACCTTTTTTTTTTTTTTTTGTAAGTGTATTTGCATATAGATCTAATCTAATTACATTGTCGGCAAAGTAGGACCGCTCTTTACGGTAAATCACCAATAATGCTGGCTACATTATTTTTCTCCAGACAAAAATACATAACTGGTTAGAAATTGCATTAATTACATTGTATCCCTATTTCTATGCGTTTTGACAGAGCAAATCAAGACAGATAGTAACAATGATAGTTTTCTGATAGTTAACCTAATAATTCCCTTGTCCCATATGCACACTTTCTTGATACCGTACCAAGAGTAAAATAAAAATGGCTTACTTAAACTATGAAAAATGTCAAATCTCAGTGATGAATAGCAAATTTATAACGACTAGTAAAATAACCATACAGCTAGGATATCTTGCTCACCTTCCCCAGAAGTTCAGAGGGACAAAATCCTTCAGAGACAAAGGCGGGTTCAAAAGGAGGGATAATGTGGTTTTTACCAACAGCTAATCCAATTTGTAGTAATCCGGCGTCGTGTGTTCGGAGTGTTGGAGTCATGGTGATTCGGATACCGGAACTATCGACAATATCTGCAAAAGAGAGTCAAACACTAATGAGAAGGGATAGTACTAACTGATCCGGCCCAATGACAGTGCAATGGGTATTCATACAACGATGGTACAGTGTATGATTTCGTGTTCAGGAAACTGTAGATCCCCCAAGAATAATTTTGTTTGTTTGTTTGCTTGCTTTATTGTTTGTTGGGCTTATCATGCCATGAACAGCCAGACTAATTTTGAGGTAAGATCTCCTCCCTCACTGAACTACATACGTGATGCCCATCGCATGCCATCCAGATTAGTTAGGGCAAACTGTATTGCACAAGGAAAACCACGATAGTACAGACGGCTTTGTTTCTCAGCTCCCAGAGAAAGATAGAAACCGACACGAGTAGGAAGTGTCGAACCGTGCACCTCGGAGCTTCGCAGTAGGTTAATTGACCTGCACCTGAACTATCGCGGTCCCTCGCAGTGAATAGGATATCCTCTATCAAATGGTATGTTGATCGTGTGCGTTGGCTAAGATTTGTCCTCAAGTAAAATCGTGTTTTCTTTTTAGTTGGGACAATGTATAGACCAAATCTGTTGCCCTCGTCAAAACACTTTGGATCTTTTTTATATATGACCAGTCCCATAAGTGTCCCATTGGGAGCATGCGGGAACGTTTAACCCAATCCTTTATTTTATTGGCAGGGAAAACGACGACTACTGACCAGAATTCTGCGTTACTAATATTGCGTGTTTGTCTCAGTCGGTCTTATTAATTGATAGTTTTCGTGCATCCCTTCCTTGTAACATTTCTCCGTAAACATATCTTTGCGTTTGTGAATTATATATTTACATTCGCTCGGTTATTATTTTTCGGACTATATCTAATGAGTGCGAATGCAGCGATTTTAAATCTCCCGCGAATGTTTCCCTCTATACAGCATCACAAAAATAAGGTATAGAAATACTTTGAAGCTGAAAAATGAAAAAAAAAATAGTTTCATATAGCAATATGATAATAATTAAATCTTGCTTGTAATAAGCATTTATATTGACTTGAACATATATGATATATGTCATCAGCCCATCAGGTAAAACTGATAACGCTTTTTGTAACGTCGTTCTTGATTGGCCAAAACAGCGCAATCATTTCTAGGAGGAAAACGTTCGTCGATTAAAGACTGTCATAATGAACTATACACGGTTTATTTAGAATATATTCCGTTAGATTTTATGTATAAACACATGTTTACCTTGATTAATTGAATAATTATTCGTCTTCGTAATGATTTGAATTAATACAATGTACCTGCTTTCACAAAATGTTACCAACATTTCATTTCTAATCTCCTTATTTCACCTTCGGATAAACACAGGAAGTCCTGACATATATAATGGTTTCAAACATGTCTGTTTATTTATAATATATAACCCAACTCCTAAGTCAAACAACAATAACATTATTCGCAAGCATACTGTGTGGAATCTTTCAAATGCAGATTTTGAATTATAGCGTTGTATATTCAGAAAAGTGGTTTCAATTTAATCTGTCTTTCTTTTCATGACGTCACTTACCCGCTTTAGCCATTGGATTGTCGTAATGGGTCTCCATCACAAAGAAATCTGGATCACCATGGGAACCGAGAGAGTACCCGGCATCAGGGGGGTAGTAAAACGCCTGAAAACCGACAAAAGAAAACTGAAGTCAAATTCTAAACCATATGAGACGGAGCACGACCAGGACATAGATCTATTAACCGCGATTCCCTTGAGGTGCCCCCTGGTGATGCACGAGAAAAGATTCCCAGCCATGCACACTGTATAGTAAAACTCAACTCTCTTTTAACTTAGAGATCAAAATACAGTAGGTACAGTGTACATGAGCATTTTCCTAATGCATAAATCTTGCATTTTCTTACTATTTCCACTGTTTGTGTATAATTCAATTCATTTAAATCAAGCACAGATTTTCAGGCAATATAATCTAGTACATTTCAAAGATGAAGCATGTAATTGCCCTCATACAGTTTCTTTGGTTTGTACAGATGTTAATGCTTGGAAGCGATATAGAGAAGGTAATCCAGACTTTAACAATACATTGTTTACAAAAAAATTGAACAATTTTACTATAAACTATCCCAGCTAAACAAAATCAGTGAACAACAAAAATGAAATTTAATTAATCTCGTCTGCGTGCATGTTATGCCAAGGGAATGTGTTTTGATAATTTATAACCTTTTGAAGTGAAAATGTAACACGTATTGTATTCTGAGGCACTTTGAACTACATGTACATGTACATGTATATGGTACCAACTCGATGTCACTTGTAATGCTATATATCTCCATAACATCCCGCAAATACAAGATAGCACCAAATGTGATGTTTTATTAATGTTAAAACTAGTAAAAGTGCATATCATGCCATGGAGATGTTTTTTAAGAATTCATTACCGTTTGAAATCATCAACGCTAACTTTTTTCTATATATATATTTCTATTCTAAGATTAAATGTTACTTTAATAACCATATCGATTGGATAAACCTGTACACTGTAAAACTACAAGGACACTTTAGACTCTTCAACATCAGCTGTTCATTTCGATTTGTTTACGTACAACGTAACTAAAAGGGATAGCTTACTACTTAGTGGTATGATAAGCGTAAGGGTTGCAATTTCCAAATTGTTATTTTTTCTATTTCTAGATAGCAACATCCCTGTTTCCCCTACCTACAGTGTTAACATGTCCCTGTTGATTCGATATTCTAAATACAGTTTTATATGCCGTGCTGTGGTCTTGGTCTTATCAAAATTCAAGCATTCAAGGCCAACAACGCAGGATAAATCAATTCAAATGCACCTAACAAACCAAATATCCCAATGATACGTTTGAACAGCTTGAACAAAGTAAATCAAATGTCCAAATATGGAACGATTAACAGGTAGTTGTGCTTAATAACACTTTTTTATCCTGCAACTGGCACTGTATTGTCGGAATACACCCACCATTTATATTTTGCTATATACGGCAGTGACGGAAAACAGCTGTATTTTAGAATCTTAGCGCGTGCGTCAATTCTACTGACCTACAGTGAAACAGTATTTAAAAGGCGAACATATTTGGGGCATTCTTGATACTTTTCACTTCAAAATTAATACTTTTGATGACTGTTGCATGATAAATAGAATACATGGTCAGTGTCTTAAAATATCAGCTGTATTTTTATCTTTCTTTACCCTCGCCAAAATACAGCTTATATTTTAAGACACTAATCATGTATTCTCTATATCTTAAATACTGTCGAGCCTATCTAGGGAGACATTGCACGAGATCAACCAAACATGTCTTAGTACAGAGATCGTCATAAAATATGTATAAAATCATCATATACATATGATGTTTATACTCGGAATAGAATTGACGTATCAGATCAGTTTAACTTGTGGCTTACCAAATATTAAAAAAATAAAAAGTGAGAGCGTATAGTACGCTGTGAGCTGTAATTTACTCTACATACCTCTCCACCAATGGCCCATGCTACAACGACCTGGGTAATACAATCATGAAGTGCTTCCGGTACGGTGGCGTGCTTTTCGCACCGAAAGGTGGCGCCATCGTATGAGGCTAGTTCAGACGCTGGTTTAGGACATTTAAAGATGAGCACGTGGTGAGTATTTAGTTCGTTCCCGGGTGTTACGATTGGTTCGTACTGAAGGGAAACAAGTGCATGTATGAAGCCTTTTACATTTGGCCGTAATTGAGAAATGTCTACATTAATCATATTCCAATTTTGAGAGATTCAATGTATACCTTATGTATAGGGACATTTTTAATGTAAATTAAGATTCGAATGTAGTCTTTTAAAATGGTCCAAAACCGAACTGTTTCCTTACTACAAAACATTTACTCTTATTTCACTTTTAGATACAAATCACTATTCATTTACTTAGCTTTACCTAATAATTACCAAAGAAAGTAACATTATAATTTTAACTAAAACGTGAGTTGACGTACCTTGATCATGTGATGTTTTGAAGCCAAGGGAGGTAACTTAAATGCTCGACACGAGTAGGTCGTGGTGTCAGACGGAACGTGATACTGTAGGAACGGAATAATATATATATATAGTTAATAGTACAAAACATTCGCATCAGAAACATCGACGTCATCCGTAAGATTTAAACATTGTAATTTTCACAAACTTTGTAACATGCACATAAATGTCATGTTCTAAGGTTAGGAACCGTGAGATAATGAAAATATAATTCATATTTGTAAGCTGTAAGTCATAAGTTATTCACGTGAAATATATACAATGTATATCCAATTATCAGTGGAATAAATTACCCCAGAATCTAAACATACATGTAGTCACATATAATGAGTGTCAATATTAAAACTAACATAATGACACTATTGCTCACATATATATAATAAATACAACAATTAAACACAGGGCTTTGAAAATAAACGAAAAAAAACTGCAAAGTAAGCAACCCAGACACATGCAAGTTATGATAAATTTTTTTTTTTTGAAGAAATACAATCACCAGAAGGCGTTATCAATGAAACTGGAGATCTTACATTGTCATGAACGAAGTCAAACGTGACTGTGTCACTAGGTATATTGACATCATCGGCTGTCAGAGAAGAAGATAATAGCATGACGCTCTTCGTTCCCCGCCTGGTGGCGCCGTGGTAGGGGATATAACTCGTCACATCGTCCGGGTGGTAGGAGAAGATAATCCTGGTTGTGTCATCCTGTAAAACAACAAAAAATGCCTACGAATACAACAAGAAAATAATATATTATCTGAATTTATAAATTTGTAACGTGTCATGTTTATATTGGAGATAGAATCTATATTTCAGGGCCAAGTTGTTCAAATGTTGATTAGCTTAATCACTTGATTAGTGAAAATTGCATTTCTCCTTAACATCAAAACATGTATGTGTGTATTCCTTAAAACAGGTAGGAAGGAAGAGATTGACGAGTGTCGTAATTTGTTAAAATTTTGTTATTTTACGTTTAAAACAAATTATTTTATCATGATTCTAAAAATGCTGTTTAACTGTGATTAGCGTATCACCTTTTGAACGACTGGACCCTGATCCTTTTTATCTGTTGTATATTTGCTTTGCGATATATATAAAATCCTTTCTTAAACAAATTATCTATTTCAAAAGAAAATATTTTCCTTTTCTTTTGATACAAAATGTAAATCCGATTCAATATGCCGTGAAGGCAGAATTATGATAACTAATATTTGAAATAAACCTACGGAAATTTCGATATCTAGTGAATGCTCATTTAATGTGTCGACCAGTAAGTACTGTATATAATGTATATCATAAAAGTAAAATCTTTTGTGCAAAGTTTTGTTGCTGTAATAGTTATAGAAATATTGATAGAGGTTTCCAGTTTATTCCTTTGTGTTTGTGCTGCATATTGCGTTGATAAGCGAGTTTGTGTCGTATTTTTGTCTATAAAATAGCAATACATATCATAATACTCGTCTTGTAATCAGTATTGGTTTAGCTGATGTTCATTTTTCATTCCCGTATTTATCAAGTAATCATCCTATTCCATTATGTATAAATCTAAAGCATTTCTTAGAGTATTTATGTGTTATTATCGTAATATACTTATACGTACCGTAATAACCATATCACCAGCACTGTCACATGTGTTGAGTTTGCGCACAAAGGTAAGGACAGTACCGGAAGCGGTTTCCTTGCCAGCGATGAGAAACCAGTCTTGTGATTGGTCAACGACCGGTGGGGCATGTTCAGTGGTGTGATAGTCCTGAGTAAAAGATAAAAACAGCATATAAACCCAAAGACGCCAGGACAGAAGAAAAACTAGACACGCAGTCGAAAATGTTTATTTCAATCAGATGATCATATATATGCTAAATAATCCTTTTTATTCTAATTTTCTCATCATAAAAATCCTTTAATTTTTCAGTTACAAATATATCAAATATTATATTATTACTGTCCTGAAAGCCAATTCATCGCTCATATCTGCATCAAAAATGGATATATCTTTATTTGATTGCATGTTCTTTATAAGAATCACGTGCTCATTCTTTCGCCTGTACTCACATCTTTTATATGTCTCAAGACACAATGACATATACTTTTAGTTTTGCTATTGATACAAAGACTCATTTCACACGTTTTTGTATCATTATATTAAATAAACATTTATTTCCGATGATTTACATGTATCATCTAAGCTCAACACAAATATAAAAGACAATTACATCAAATCCATCGTTCAACATTGTTTACCTTAACATGACCGACAAAGTTCGGGTCAACTTGGAAGTAGTACTATATGTGTTTGGATGGTTAAAAAAATGCTTAAACTAGTAGGTTATATCGACTTATATCAGGATAAGAATTGAATTGTTGTATTCACTTACGAATAAGTGCTTTTAGTATGGCCAAACCAGACACTAAAACAATTAGTGATCAACTGGATATCGTGACCTTACTTATTGTACTTAACGTATCGGCAGCAATATATATCTGATATAAACTTAGTGTCAATCAGGCTTTCTTCGGCATTTATAATACCAAACATACATTGTAATAACCAATGATAGTTCTATGTTTTTAATAACTCAGTCCGTCCTAAATACTTAACCTATCATGATAGACATACCTTGAAGTAGGTTTGGCCGTCCTTGACACCGCCCACGATGACGTCAGCAGGGAACATCTTGCCATTCGGGGAGATTCCGAATCCAATATATCCCTGCGTGTTCACGTGAGTCTCAAAGGTCACGTGAGTGTCATTGGTGGTCCAAAATAGCCAGTACTGACCAGTGGCATCCAGCTGGACATAATGGTCAAAATGGCGCGTTGGCGTCGGCCTCGATACCTGCAAGATACCCATTCGTAATAATATTACAGTTGAGTTTTTAACTTAAAACAAACTATACATACCATGAATTAATGAATGTATTGTTTTTGATTTTGAGAAACCAAAACAATTTTTTTCATTCAATTTTTACTTCTTTTTATATCGACAAGATGAAATAACGAATACTAGAACATCAACTTATGGATACAAAGAGAAGAAAAACAATACCGTTGTGATAAAGGTCATTGGATTACATGTACCTCATATATAAATTCACAAAATATTGGATCCGTTGGCCACGTTGTCGTAGATGAATCATCAGTTTGTTTTCAGTGATGAACACGTTTTTCGACAAGAGAAGTATTTCAAATTAAAAGTTATACAAGGGCTTCGGGTAATCATAATTTCAGATAACAAAGTTTGAATTAAGGATCAGGTCATATACGTGTATCAAATGACACATATCTGCACTTTTTACATTGATATGTTCGTACTAAAGCCTTTTTAACTTATTTAACCACTACAAAAAAATATTACTGTGATGTACTTACTGTTGGCGTTCTCGATTTTTGCGAATAAAACAGATTTAAATATATTAGCTAAACTCCAAATTTGAGAGCCAATCATACAGGTACAATAATGTACGTCCTATTGACAGTAAATATACACAAACGCTAATTAGCGCAACCATAATTTAGCGGAAAGCTTTCAAAGCGAAAAAGTGTTAAATAATTACGTTTTCAGTACAATAAAATGTAAATTTGAAATATATATTAATGTAGTACGTACACATTTTCTTTAAAGATTGATTGAGGACATGCATACGTCGTTATCTATAGTAAGTGGTTTGTTTTCAAATGTATGGAGTGGTGTTAAGTTGGTAAACGGAAATCTCACGAACCACTGTAGGTAACGCCGGCTACGGGGCGATATGAAAAGTACACGATTTTATCTTAGGTAGGTACTAAAAGTTCAAATAAAGCAGACTCCACTTCGACTACATTTTATAAGACATGTACTCTGTTCATTAAGTCATATAGTGATTCTAGTAAGTCGACGCAATTTCGAGATTTTAAGGAACTGGGCGAGATGTTGTGATTGACCAAAGTTGACAATAAAACAATAAGTCTCTATTCTCTCATCGTACGCTATTGTTATTCAACCAATGGCGGGTAGACTGAATTACAAAAATAGTAAAACGGGTATAGGTACAAATGTAGCTTTATACATCTTGACTATCTCAGTTTAAAATAATGGGAACTCAATGTTTCTTTCATTCGATATAATGTCAATATATCTGACAATTTATACATACATGCGTCGTTCCGGATTTCTTAAGTAAAAAAAGATATACATGTATTCACTCTCGGCATCTTCGTAATGTCATGGCAAAATCGAAGGCACGTGACTAGCCATTAAATAGCGATTAATAGGCAGTTTCAAGAGAACCGACAAACTAATCCAAAGCCAGACTTTTTTAAAGCGGTATTTTGACGATGATGAACGTCGAAGGATCGAACCAGTCTTTTTATTTTATTCTCAAGATGGCGGTGACTTAGCGAAGCGTTCGTTCAATTTTGCCATGACATATTCCTTCGGGCAGAGAGCGAAACAGGGTGGTAACTCACTAAAAATGAATATCTTTTAGTCGTATTCAGTTAAATAAACCATATGGCAACATAAACAAAATAGATAAACAACAAAGAATATTAATAATACAAATCTAATCAAATAAATGATATTGGATCGTTAAATAACAGATATGAAACATGCATTCTTACCGAAGCTTCAACCCAGCAGAAAGTCAGCAAACAGACGAATGCGGTCAGTTTCATCGTTGACCTCTTCACTACCCTTCTCCTTGGTCGCTGTCTGCTTATATAAGTATACTTAGTTAGTTATTTATACTTTTACCTAACGGGAATTTCGAAATTGTTATCTCTCAATGCCTGCATTGCGAAAGAGGAATGTCGTTACTCGAGACACATGACAGGAATACGGCTCAGATTAGATTAACGCTTATAAGGGGCTTTAGAGGGGAAGTTTGCTTTGATTATGTAGGTCATTTTGAGCTTGAAGGTCTAATAGTAGGGATACAAATGTATATGCAATCATGTTATATTGTGGATACACAAGTGCGCTACAAATGCACATGTTTGTTTGTGAGTTTTTTTTCATTGTCACAGCGATGAACAACGCATGGCTGCCTTACACATTTAAATTATTTCGCACCAATCACAACGCTTTTAGAGGTTCCTCATCTGCCCCTTATTTGTCCTTGAAAAGGAAGGTCTTGGGATCAGCCACAAGACCGAGTACACACAAAAATCTAATTAGTATGTACTGAATGTTCAACGATATAAAATGTACGGTAGGACTGATGAAACCGTTGCCAGTATAATGAGACTGGTTCATATGCCAGGGTACTGTACCTTGGTGTGGTAGCGTCCGTCGTGGATGTCGTCTTCACATGGCCTTGTAAGTACAGTAGTTTTGTAAAAGTGGAGAGTATAGGTCACCTAAAGCTAGAGTATAGGTCACCTAAAGCTAGGGTATAGGTCACCTAATTAGCTTAGGTTAGCGGGAATTTCCCTTCAGCTCAGTGGTTGGATGTTTGCCTTGAGAGCAAACGGTTGCTAGTTTTGGATTTGGTGCCGTGGTGAAAGCTAAAGGAGATCGAGATCTTGGTTGTGATTTTTTTCGGGAGCGAAATATTTGTGAAGGAGGTAGTAGTGTAAACGTAGAGAGTATAAGGTCGCTGTTAATTTCCTTTAGCCTAGTGGTAGGATGCTTGTCTTGAGGGAGAAACGTGGCCAGTTCAATTCCCGGTATGAGAAGGGTATGTTTCATTACTCGTTCCTATTACATGCAGTTGATATGACTTTAAACCACAAACAACTTACAGGATATTATACTTTCAAATCAGCCATTTATCTTTCCGTAAACAGTAGTGCAGCAACTACAATGTGTCATTGCTATAGATTTAGATATTCCCAACTACAATGTGTCATTGTTATAGATTTAGATATTCCTAACTACAATGTGTCATTGTTATAGATTTAGATATTCCCAACTACAATGTGTCATTGTTATATATTTAGATATTTCCAACTGCAATGTGTCATTGTTATATATTTAGATATTCCCAACTACAATGTGTCATTGTTATAGATTTAGATATTCCCAACTACAATGTGTCATTGTTATATATTTAGATATTCCCAACTACAATGTGTCATTGTTTTATATTTAGATATTCCCAACTCCAAGTTTACAATGTGTCATTGCTATAGATTTAGATATAGGAAATCATTTGGTCTACCTCTCTAAGACGCATCCTTAAGAAAAGAGATGAAAGTAAGTAAAGAAGTGAAAGTAAAAGACATTCTGAAGTATAAAAACTGACGGAAACATACCGTGTGTTTTTATCGGGTCCATACAAGCTGTATCAAATAGGTACAGTATGAATGAAATGCAATTAAATATTAAGAGAATTTTAAAGATGGTGGACGTCGATACCTCCAAGCAAAAAAAAAACGGGTATTTCCTTAATGGACGTAAAATCAATACCTGACTAGTTCCGTCAGACATTGTCCTTTGCAATTCATAAAATATCATCGCAAATGGAAAGTCCCTGTCTCGCATTTTAACAAAAAGTACATTTGCATGACATGAGATTCACAGTCTATACATCTTGGATCCAAAAAAAACTATCCACGAGAACCTGTTCGGTTCTAATGGCTCAGTGCGTTCCATTATGAGTACAACAGATTCTTACCGGTGCAACTGGTACGAACCCGATAAAGGAACGCATGGAGAGAGATCAGCAATTACGGAGATGTAATGGTATAAGAACGGTGGAGTGTGAGGTATTTATTAGCGTATTAGCGACGTCGACTTGACTGATTATCTTAGGGAAAGTACATTGATATACTATATTATAAGATTAACTAGCCCCCTCATTTAATCTTTTCTCTATATACGGGTTACATTTAAACAGACATTAAATATTATGTACAGGTACTATTATCCATAATGATTTGTACGTTGCATGCAAGATAACGGAAACTTTGTTGTCTAAAAAACCACCAACGGGGTATATTGTGGAAAGTTTTATCAGTTTTCTTTTTATCCTAAGGTCAAAGTAAACTGTTCGATATAAGTTTGGGTAGCTTACATATCACGGGTGTCATTTTGTGGCCTTTTGCTTCACAGGGGTCAGAGGTCATAAACCAGGACGTGGAGTAACAAATGGCACGGTATTAAAGCATCCGGTCATGTGACATGAAGAATTGCTGTGATCATAGCGACACTGAAGTGTTTACTTCATTTCGAATTTAATTGTGTTAAAACATTGTATTTTTATATCATGTTGATATTTAAATCCTTGTCTAAAGGATTAACTGATTTCAATTTGTTGTAAACTCGCCGAAGGGGGATTTAGTTCATTGCTGTCACAACCACATAACCCCCTCGCGTCGCTAAAGATACTACTAACCAAAGCAGTAAATAAACACGAGTTATCTCCCTTCAGTCATTACAAAATTTGTCAAACTACAATACCTCATGAAAAATATATATATAACGGTATTTGTATTATTACAAAACAAAATGTATTTTTATATCCGCTTTTTAATTGATGTTTTTAATTTCTTTTATTAGCTTAATTACTAGTTCAAAATGTGCACTACGAAATGCTTATCTAATTGCTATTCAAAAAATGTGTCAGGTAGTTAATTACTCTCGGATTCTTTCAATTTCAAGTGGTCTTGATATCAGTAATCCGAGAGTTTCCGTTCCGGTGGGGGGGGGGGGGGGGGGGGGGGTGCGGGAGAATCCGACGTGTGTTGTTCGACGCGGTAGGGGGAGGGGGGATCCGAGGTGCGTGGTTCGACGCTCCGTACCCGTCTGAGAAACGGGCCGGGTCTGTGCTGTCATGGTTGTGTCCTTGTACAAGACACCTTACCCTATTTGATCTGGATGACATGCGACGGACATGCCGTATGTTGTTTACCGAGGTAGTCCCCAACTAATACAAGGATAGCCCACCTAAACATGACCTTGGTTGTTAACGGGACGATAAACCCAGCACGATCAAAATATGTTATAAATAGATGGTAACACCTGACCTTTCACCTAGGCGACTGGGGTTCGTCTCTCCTATCGGACGTGTAAAGGTATATAGGCTTACCTGCCCGACCATGCACTTAGGTTTTCTCCGGTTACTTCGGTTTCTCCCCTATACCTGTTAATCGCTTCCAGCAGCCAATATAAGCTTATATAAGTGTTACCCTATTGTTATAGAATAAATAAAAATATGTAAAGACACATAGAAATCCAAAAAACGCGTGTAGTTTAAAATAAAGATGAGTGTGGCAAATAATCGAATTATTACTTTATACGGAATGCTTATTTTTTTCTATCGGAATTCCTCATAAATTAGATAAGTTATTTAATTATCCCCCCTGTGCTGGAACTCTTTTATACTTGACGACCATATATGCCCATTTCTTATTGGTCCCAAATCAAGTTTTGTTCCATTTTGAAGGAAATCGTTGTCTGAATTCACTTTGAAGGCTATTCCAATAGATTCCCCACTTGCATGTTACTGTCAAGTACAATTTGGCTTTTGTAACTTGGATACTGTAAGTCTGGTTAGCTTAATCAGAAATTATTTACACGTCAAATAGTGACATTCGAGTTAATTTTTCACGAATGATCTTCAGATTGAATCACTTTTAAAAAGACCTACCGTAGAAATGTATACCTTTTTGTTTGGTTATCTAGTATTCCTTTAAAATCGTCCTTATACGGTGATGAGTGAATTGTTGAAGCTAACATGGCGGAGGATGTTTGAACTCTGTGTATGAGATTCTATTGATTTCAAGCACGCATATGACTCATGCGATTCAAAATGGCGACGGGGACATATATCATTCGAAATCATTTCCATCGAATAGATTTACCCCTCTCGTGTGGTAGTATGACAATTTATCGAACTCCCAAAACCAGCAGGGCTATATAAATCACGTCCCACCAAAAATTTTTATTGATTTTTTATCCCGTTTCCATCATAATGATATCCAAATTCTCATTTCTCACCATCCAAAGAAACTTCAACTTGTCCTGAATGTGATTAATTAACCCTCCCTAGCCATGCTGATGTATCTGTATGCCGTAGTTCGTGAGGATTCAGTTTAAAATTGATTTTAAATGTTTTGGTTAGGTCGACCTAGATTGGAGTATTGCTCCTAAACAATGTATTCTCACGCAGTAGTTGTCGTGTCAAGTCCCAAAGCATGTCGATATAGATTCAAACGAGATAAAACAGACGAGTTTGTAATTGCTAGTAGCCCTGGTTTTTGACGTCCTCACTAAATATAGCACGGTACATCTACTGCAGCTTGTAAGTGGTACGATTATATATATACAAGTATATATGTTTTTAATTTAGGTTTGAACAATGATGTATTTACTACAGGACGATTATATAACTGGACATATCATTGTTGTTGAAAAAAACGGACTTTATACAAAATACGGAATCATATATAAAACGTCCAGTAATAGCTGCTTTCAGGAACTCGAAAGTAAACCGGATCTCTCAACTATTCGGAACTCTCTACAGTCCGAGATTCCCCATTTTCGGGAACTACATATGTATCTGTAATCCGGGACTGTCTATTATCCGGAATTCTATAGACTGCCACAGGAACTCTGTGTAATCCGGAATAACCTGCTTCGAAACTCTATGCAATCTGGAATTCACTAGTATCTAGAATTCTTCGATCGGATGTTTTGTAAACTGGAGCTCTCTACAATCCTGGACCTTAAAATCTCTGTTATCCGGAACTCTCTGTTAACCGGAACTGTATTTCACGGAAGTCTCCGGCATCCGTCAATTTCCGCAATGTAGACCACAGACCCACAGACCCACAGTAAATCTCAATCACTTTATTTAATATACAAAAAGGCATACCTACCTAATGCATTATTTTGTTTACGTTTTTCCCCAAGAAGATATTATTTCAATTGTGTCACGAATGTTAATTCTACTCCATTGGCAGAGGTGGTATAAAAACACCCAAGACGAAGGCTTCCCTTAGTCGATACGCCGAACACAATACGATCGAATAAAGTTATTTCCTAATGATGTTAGCTAGCTAAGTATAGGCTCTCTTGTATTGAGTCCCTACGTCATATTTACTGGCTAGAAATCAATATGTCTCCGTGGACATCCGAAACTGACAATCAATCATGCGCTTGTTACTCGGCGTGCTTCCAATTACGCGGCTGAACTGTTCCGTTCAAACTGTCTTGTACTTGAAAGGATTTTATGGTCTATAAAAAGAAAATAATGCGCATTTTCAGTTTAAACCTAGGAGAAAATCTCAATTATTTATCCAATGAATCAAGTTTTAAAAAATGACTGTAAATAGCTCCATGCTGGTTTAATGTGTTTTAAATGGCTGCCTTCCGAGTCACTGTACTCTAGTAATGTCAGTCACGAGACTTTCCCTCTTTGTTAGCTTTATCTACTTCCGGTTTATATAATCGTTCCTTACGAGCAGGGTTATTTCAAGTGTTACTGTATTATTGTAAAGAGTAGACCTATTTCAATTTTAAATGTAGATAAGGAAAACACGATCAAATGTCATGTTAATTTTTGTAGTATCATACAATGTATATGAATTAATCAAGAAGTCTCATCCTTTAGTAGTATGTAGTCTTCGAGACTCGGTCATTCTCTGAATTATTTCATCCAAATATCACGAATTCCGTGACAGAAGTCGACTACTGAAAAAGATCCACGTTGATAAAGACAATGGGAAAGTTTTTTTAAGCGACCACGTGATGGCATTGGGACGTATGTTATTCCATTTTTTCTGCGTGAAACGCCCCGCAAACAGCCATGATCCTTTTGGGGCGGGGCCTCCTTGTAGTAGCTGGTGACTACCTCACTGAAGATACGGGAGGCCCGTCGGTTGCAACCCAGAGCAATTAGGGTAAAGTGTCTTGCCCAAGAACACAACCACGATAGCAATACCGTTCCGTTTCTCAGCTTCAGGAGAAACACAAGCCGACAGGTGTAGGGAGGGTCGAATCATTCCCTACGCTCCCTAACCGTGTCGGTTTGTTTTTCTCCATATTGCCGTGTGCGATATGAAGTTATACGTGTTAGACGCTCGTGTATATTCCTTATGGTTTTTATGTCACCACTCTGGTTCTCATTTTGAGAACATTACATGAATTTGACCTCAATTCATATGGAGATGAAATATAAGACGCCTACGCTCTCGGACCACCTAGTCTTATTTTTTACTTGTTCATCAACAGAACTTTTCCATAAAATTCTATATCTTATTTGATTGATTTTGAGGTTTTTTTCGAGAATTTTGATAATTGTATTCTTGCATGTGACGGTATTCTCTTTTAGATTTTCCACCAGTTTCCTTCTAAACAACGTGATATAATTCTATTACGCTGGCAGTATTGATTAGGTCATTTATTGTGACATAATAAAATTATAATTAGGAAATGGAAGAGTTGATATGCATTGGCCATGTGTTGATAGAAAGCCTTAAGAAATGAATCTCTACGAAGACTTTGCATCATGCGCACGAACGATAACTCTGGGTAGGTAATGCTAAAGAAAGAGCTAAACCCGAATCTGGAAATAGTTGACTTATACTGATGGATTGAATCATATAACTCACAACTTCGACATCTAAAAAAATGTTTTATATGGATTGGCCGTCGTTGTTTGTCTAATCTCCGCTAAATAAAACTTCTTGCAATTTTGTTATTCAACGAACGTAGCCTAGCGAAGAGATCTGACACTAAAAAAGGTAATCCAGTCTATACCATGAATCCTTTGTTACGTCCTGACTTGAAAAGAGTTTCCCTATTCAATCTTATGGAAACGAACCATCCCAGCATAATTCCATATGATTTCATTCATTATGACGTCACGAAGAAAGTGACGTCACTGGATTACAATATCAGTTATTCCATTACAATTGAGATTAAGACAATTCACATATTTGGGCAAAATGGTTGAGAAGAATAGAAGTTTGTTTATATATGTTGATATTAATTTAATTTATAATTTCAAACATATCTCATGTATCCTGCTAATTACCATATCCGTATAAACCAATCAAGCTATTCTTGTTAAGAAGAGAATAATGATAAACAACAGCAAATATATCATAGAGAATTCACAGACACGTCGTTAAGATTACAAATAAAACTATTTTATTTCGATGAAAGTTTAAGGAAACACAATAATGCTAAAAGGATGTCAATTTCATTATCAAATATTTACATTCACATTTCTTCCAAACAGTTCTTTTTCAAGAAATCGAGAAAAATCGTCAAATACACAAAAAAGATCTTGCCATAATAACTTATTTGGGAGGTTCAGTATTTTGAGAGAAACTTGTCGAAGGTGATTTTTTACATAAACAAGATGTATCTCAGTACCATAGATACCAACTTAATATTGACACAATAACTTAACAAGGAGCACTATAGATACACGATCGTAATAATAATCAAAACAGTTTCAATCGTGGAAGTAATCATATTGACAACTCTAATGAACCCTCATTTTCTTTCTTTCCTTATATATCGCAAACAATAGCGCATTTTAGAACACCATTTACTGAAGAACACTTGTTGGATTGATATCCTAGTGTGAATGTAAATACAATGAATTTGTTATATTAAGATTTTTGCTTTGGTGGGGGTTCATCATATTTTGCACAAGGAATCCATTTCGTTTTTCATATTGGACCATCACTGCAAAATATGAAGTATTTAGAGATCAATTTCAGTTAAAGCGTCACTTTCAGCTGGTTTTGCAGGGAACATTTGACAGCTAATTTCATCAAATTAACATCACAGGCTAACAAGACTTTTGAAAACCAATTGGACTCTTAACCGGTAATTTTATTTGCCAAACATATTCGAATTTCGGGGTAACAATAGGAGTCTTGATCACTTCTACGTTTGATTCGCAAACAAAACATTAAAACAATACAAATATAATAACAGAGCACTTCATAATATAAATAAACAACGGTCTACCCCTCTATTCGTAATGAACTTGTCCAGATTATCGGACGGACAAGTTCATTGCGGAGTTTGGAGGTATGTTATGAGATGTTTCGAACTTAAAACGCAAATCAAACACTACAACATCAAAAGTTTGAAGGATATCTCAACCATTCAGCTTTTAACAATGGGTAATATCTACCCACATCGAAATCCCACAATCCGCATAAACCCTTAAATGAGTATGTCGGGTTAGGGTAACTTAACCTCCGGCGACACTTTAGTAAGATTTTTCACCTTAAAATGTCGAGTTTTGTATTCAAATTAAAACATTTGAAAACCTCAAATTTAGATATTAGCCAATGAAAACTTCCGAGCCATATTTCAAATGAAATAACTCGAGTTTTTTCATTGGTTTACATCTTAATTGATTCCAATAAATGAATTGGTTTTACGCCTCTGAACACGACACAAGACAATACATGTCTGCGTAAAGCTTCGAGGAACAGCATGCTGTTTAACCTGCGGAAAGCTATTCTTAATCATAGATATAAGAAGACGCGTTGATTTTAGGCGGAAACTTGGAGGAACCCAATTATGTTTTGTAGTCTCAATCAAGCAGACACTAGATCAAAATGCTAAAATATAGTACTTAAACCGTCAAGCGTCTGCGTGAAAATGACTACACGAAAACAAACGCTGATGGTCGAGAAAATCCAAAGTGTTCAATTACCTGTTCGTCAATGTATACATGCGTGTTTAAATGAATCTAAATTCTTCAACATTTAAAGCGAAATGGCATGGTCATTTGACACGTGACAATCTCTCGTGTGTATATAAGGTGTGAATTTCTACTGTCTTGCAGAGACTCCATTGAAGAGTGAGCCGTCTGTCTTTAAACTCTTTCTGGCATGTAGATATGTAACTCAAAGATGGCTGCCATTATTGTCACATCTGTCATTTCTTTTCTATACGGAAAACGTCACATCCGGCCACACGTCACGATAACAAATGACCTAAAACTGGAACTATTGTAAATGTAACATTTTTTTTTAAATATGTTAACAAATAGCAAATCAAAGAAAAGAATAATTTCATCATCGTGTTAAGGGATTTCACGGTTCGTCAGTTCTTTAAATGACTGTTCTTCTCTAAAACACAGAAGACGCGTTTAGATTGATCATGGAGAGACATAATAACGATGACGCGTTAGATAATACACATTTTCCGATGATGTCATAGCCGAAACACGAATGCGATGACGCGTTAAATAGTTCACATTTTCCGAGGATGTCACAGCAGGAACATGAATCACGATGACGCGTTAGATAGTACACATTTTCCGATGATGTCATAGCAGGAACACGAATGCGATGACGCGTTAGATAGTACACATTTTCCGATGATGTCACAGCAGGAGACGAATTAGGATAACGTGTTATACAGTACATATTCCGGTGATGTCACAGCAGGAACACGAATCACGATGACGCGTTAGATATTACACATTTTCCAGTGATGTCATAGTAGGAACACAAATTACAATTTCGCGTTAGGATATTATACTTTCTCCAGTGATGTCATAGCAGGAACTGGATTTCATATTATGATGACGTGTTAAATAGTACATAGTTTCCAATGAATATAGAAACATCCAAAACAGATAACGAATATCAATAAGGTTGAACACGTCACAGCCGGAACACGAATTTCGATGACGGGTTAGATGGTGCAGTTTTTCGTAATGCTACATTGGATTACCAATTACGGTATTTCAGTTATATTTCACAAAATCCATTACAATCTGTAGAGCAGGACTACACACATTATACATCCAAATTTTACACAGGCCGCGAATACAATGACAAATTGGTCATTTAGCGGAGACAAAATTTACGAGGATACTGGAGTTGGTACCACAAAGAGAAACGGGTGACGTTTCGAAGAATATTTCTTCTGCATGTGAAGAACTTCAGAATAGTTCTGTTCCAGACGTTCTGATTGGCTCTCGAGTTTGTCCTTCAGACCGTTGAGTGTTTGTAACAGAACTTCCTTCCGCTGTTCAGACATTTGCTGTTTAAATCGAAGTTTTTCCTGGAGTCGGATTTTCTCCGCTTCCTGTGCTTCTCGGATTTTCTGTTCAACGATCATTTTCTCTAGACGAAGCTGTTTCACCTTTTCTTCTAGACTAAGTCTAACCTCAGAAAAGGTTCTGCTCGTAGGGGCGTTACATTTTCGTAGATCATCGGCAAATTTCTCGTAAGTATCTGTATCTGTACCTTCCTCGTCCAGGCTTTTCTCGTTCTCCTTCTCCTCCTCCTCAACCTCCTCCTCAACCTCCTTATCCTCTTTAAAGAATGTGCTGATGTCTGTTCTTGACCGGATGCTACGAAGCTTTTTCTCTGTCGTATAACTATCCGAGTCAGAATCTGAACTCACCCGACTGTCCCGGCTCAAACTGGAATATCCCGCATCAATCGAATCGTCCATATTGCACATTTTAACATGGAATGCATTTTCGTTAGACAAAGGTTCTCCGTCTAAGGGAGATAAATCATCGAAATTGTCTCCGTTTTCCGACTCGGTCGTTACGCCATTTTCAGATTCCGTCAAAACACTAGATTCGCGGGATGACGACATTTCTGCCACGCTAGAAATATCTTCTGAACTTGTCATTGAACTCTGGAGACTTGAGGAGTCGTCGGATTGTATGAGGCTGTCGTCAAGGAGATCGTTTATGGAAAGACTGGTGAGGTTTTGTGGGGCTGTGACGTCACTCTCTAATACAGAATCAACATTATCTTCGTATTCAAAGCTTACTTTGTGTTCCAGGTTAGAAAAACTCTCACGAAGAGCTTCAATCGTCGGGGAAGTTAAGTCAATGTCGCCTTCAGAAATTATAGACCACCGGCAGTTCAAATCCTGCAGTTGGAGTCGACTTTGCAGTGAATCTTTGAGCTCCGGTTTAGTTGTGATGGTTAAAATATTTTCATGTTCTTCAACCACGTTTTCCTTAAAATGTTCATCGTTTTCGCAGTATAAATCGTCGACTTTGTCATCAGGATTACCCTCACTTCCGGAATCTCCATCTGACGAGCTCAGAACTTCAGTAGGAGCCGTGAGAGAGAGGGGACTCAGTTTTGGTGATGGGAGCCATGGATTTGTCTTGATCCGAGATCTGACTTTACGTATAGTGTTAGAATATGGATCGATATCAATGCTTGCTTTGTCGGTAAGACTGCCACCACTGGAGTACTGGTTTTCATCTTCGTAAACCACAAAATGGTCGCATCTGATGAAACCGGATCTGACGTCACATTGACAACGCTCCTCCTGATATTCGCCTCCTTCGTTACCAGTTGGATAGTAATAATCGTCCAACGTAAGCCGGTATTGAGATTTTATATCAATACTCAATTCCAGTTGATTTTCCTCTCCCTGATGAATGACGTTTGACGACCTCTGTGTAAAGTCAAGGTCGACGATATCTGATTCCCTCACTGAAACGTATTCATTTTCGTGTCTTCTGTTGTCAGGGTTACGGCGTTCGGTCAAATGATTAGCTGGGTCACATTTCTTAGGCGATTGATTAGGCAGGTCCGACTTCTTCGCGTTTTTCTTTTTGGATTTGGACCGGCCACGCAGGAACGGGTTAAGATTCAGTTGACGAAACTTCATTCTTTTAGAAACACCCCGAACTTCCTTGTGTTCCGAAATTCGCCGTGAAATGCCTGACCTGCAAGTACAAAACATACAACTTTGATTACACTTCAGTTTAATGTTTCAAATCAATGCGTATTAAAAAGTACCATAAGGTTGTGAAGTCGTGACGTCACAGCTACTGGATTAAATAGCATATGCCCAAAAGCGGAATATACTTAGGTGTAAGAAATTACTTAAACATGACATATAAAAAAAGTCTCCAGTGAGAAATGTGCTTCGGCTCTTCCTTATCAAAAACACAATAACGTTATATTCAGTATGGGGGTCACAATAGTCGCCTCATACTGTGTGTGTATTATTTTATAAACCCGAACATCCATTCATACTACTATAGATGCAAAAGGAATGAGAACATTATCGTTAATACCCAAATACGTGACGTATAACTCACAGAACAGAAAATCTGGTCGTGAGATGACGCATGCGCACAATCCAATTCGACTTGAAGCAGAAAGAAATAAAAAAAAATAATGATATTTTCATTTAACTATCCCAGTGAGGTGATTTGTCGAGAGAAAATGAGATCGTGAATGTGGCAGTTCCTAGGCCAGTGTTACGGGGTCGTATCATACTATTAAAACAAAAATCACATTAAACTTGGTCTGACGAACGAGGGTGTAATATAGATTTCAGTAAACCATGATAAAACAGCAGAAACAATCAAGGAATCAGACCCTATAAGACATTACATCATCACATTTCCTTGTAGAAATCCAATCAAAATATGCATTACCGATGTCGGGTTTAGTTTTAGTGCGGAGCAATAAAATCTGGATTTTCTTTCGTTGAAATGCAATCATGGCGTCCAGCTTTTCCAGAAAGCAATCTACAAGTACAGGGTAAACCTAGGCCCTGTACCACCAGAAAAACACAGCTGTCGATCTTTACTCGTAAAGACACGTTATGGCTTAAGACCATCAGAGACCCAAATTTCGAAATGATGATCTGAAATAGTTGTGTAAGACGTTTAACGATCTATACTGGAGTTCATTCTAAAATACAACTGCGACTTCTGCCTACATACTGATTAAACCCGGTCGGAATTACAAGTTGTAAGATGGCAACTAGGGTGCTAGATTGAGTACAATATGTTAAAAACCAATGGTGCACCCATGTTGAAACAAAATATTTTAGTGAGAAACGATGACCAATTGGAGATATTTGCTTCCGGCTTAATCATCCCGTGAACAACCAAGGTTATTTTGGGGCGGGGTATCCTTGTAGTAGTTAGTGACAACCTCACTCAACAACATACGGGAGGCCTGTCGCGTGTCATCTAGAGCAGATAGGGTTAAGTGTCTTTCCCAAGGACACAAACACAACAGCATAGACCGGTTCGTTTCTCAGCTTCCCGAAAAACACAAACCGACATGGGTAAGGAGAGTCGAACTACGCACCTCGGATCATCACCTGAGGTTACGCGGTCGACAATCTACAAGGCTGGGCTATCCCGGCCCCTGACAACTGGAGAAAGACCACGTGTCTCGGAGGTAAATGTGTCTGAGCTCCATCAATGAAACCTGGCATACAAAATGTATGCATTTGGTAAATGGCATGTTGAATTTAGTACTAGTAATGTAGCGTCCTCAAAGAGAGAACCGGGGTAGAAACAACGAAATGAAACTACTTAAGCATTATGTTCGTAAAGAAAACGTTGTCTTTCTTATCACATACAATCACCTTTGTACTTCGTTACCATCAAATCACAACTCGTGGCCTATTAATTGTTTCAGCTACATCACAGATTGTCTATGCGGACTAGTATGTAATATGACATTTTCATAAATAATTTGAAATATTCGGAGTTTCCTGTAAATACAATGTATCATTAATGGCTCCTTCAGCTTTAAACTAGACACATACATCTATATTAATTAATCTTACGATCAGCGAAAAACACCAAACAGGCGCCAAAAGCAAATCTTAACTACATGTTTAGGGCAATCGGAACCAAATAACAAAAGAACAATCATTTCGTGCATTGGACGAAATGTCGCTCTATGAATTGGACAGCTCATTTCCCTAACTCGGCCTATTTTGGGTAGTGAACTTATTTCAGCGGTCAGAACACCAACACTCGGCTATTGTATTATTTGCTTAACATTTTCGAAAGCTCGCAAAAAGTTCTCAATTTCTCTTTGTGTACAAAACAAATTTTCATATAAAGTATTCATAACAAACTGATGAATTTTATTCCTTATACGAAAGAGCAATGTTCACATCTTTAAAAAAAACTTACCAACATTCGATAATCCTTTTTATCCGATCTAAACCACCCTTCTGAAACATGTCTGTGTGTGATATTTTTCACAATATTCAAATAAAATGTATCATCTTTATCATTGATAATCCCCGACACACTCCCGTAGTTGATTGACAAAAACTTCCCACATTGAACAAATTTATCCCCTCCATTTTAACATAACTCGGCTTGACTTCGACTCAATAGCGACAAACATCCCTCGGTTTTATTTAACTCTACCAGAATCGAAACATGTTGGAATGGCGCATGCGCAGAACAGGCTATAAACCACATTAAGAAAACAAAACATTGGGGTTTCAGTACTGGATAGCAATTTCACTTTATATCATTAATTAATTTTCTATGTAGTAGATTTCTTTTTTATTATTATTATTATTTCAAATCAACTGACGCAAAATTATAAAACACACTTCAAAAGTATCAAAGACATAAGCTTGAATCCCTTGCTGCGCCCCTAATTGTTTTGCTATACAAACATAAACTTTTGAGGAAAATGAGGGCATTTAAAAATTATCAGATTATTCTGATTAAAGGTATTTTTGCGCGTGTTGAATGTTAGGTGGATGATATATTCCGAACTACTCTGAAAGCAACGGATAATGTCTTTTGTGGTGCGGTAACAACTCTCCCAGTTAACAAGCCTATCTTGGATGAAATCTAGCCTACCCAGACTTACACGAAAATAAAAGCGAAAATATCAAAAGGCCTGAGGAGGAATAGATTTCTTAAGAGAGATTGAGGAAAACAGTTTTCATGGCAATTTTACGAACCTCTTTCCCTTCCGTACCGAACACGCCCGTTTCAGGTTAAGGCCGAACGACTTTTATGTGATCTTGTTTCATTATCATGTAGCCACCATTGTTTCATTTATCAATCAATTATTTTATTTGTTAAATCAATATTTTGTTTTTATTTATTTATTTATTTTTTATTTATTTATTTATGTCAATCAGACTTGAATAAATCATAAATATTTTTTTTCTTCCGGTATTATGACGACTCCAACATTTTATAGATAGGGGGGTAGGTTTGTTATAAAGAATGATATGTATTGTAGTACCTGTAAATGAGGTTGTATTTTGTCAGACTATAGTGAAATCAAAAATAGCAATATCCCCACACGTCCCCTTCTCCTTGTTTGGTGACGTCAGAAAATAACATGTACATGATTACCATTGAAACAATTTGATACTAAACCAATCAAAGCCCCGCGAGGTGTAACCACGCATGATTTCATAACATAATGAATGTAATTCGTGTTATTTAACACGTTCGTACATGTATCTATAGTTATGTTATAAATGTACTTTCTTTCCAACCAACAAGAACATGATCTTTGCGAATTAGGAAACGTAATCATATGTGGATGTACATTCATATTAGAAAGACATTCTAAACCGTGGATAAGAAAAAAGAAATGACTGTTATTCTACTTTCAATTTATGATCTCATTAATCCGACCAGACACCGGAAGTGACGTAGATGTGAATACCGTGAGGTCTGGTCTCGTTCCGCCAATTACAATATAAACACACACTCGCATACGTTCTTTTATGTTAACACGACAGGAAGTGAGAGTGTTTATTAGGGGTTAATATTTCATCACTTCCGGTTAAACCTGTTGCACGTGTGAATCTTGGTTTTATAACAAGCAGTCATGATAGCATCCACGTGCGTTTTATTGATTTTTTTTCTGATCGAGATACTGTAACAATCAAGAATATCTTGATATGATGAGAGATGCTTTCCGATTACATATATATTCGTTCTTTTCTAATATGATATATTTTACTATTTTATATCATCTTGATACACTACCAAAAACGCTAAAAAGGACTGCTTTTTTTTTATTGAATTTGTTGTTCCGTTAAAAATGAATTTTTCTTTTTGAAAAATCCCAAATAATGACATACAGATTGTTATAGTTTTAATCAATATAACTTTGTATAACGAAACAGGAGATTGGCTCATAGCTGTATAGAGTGTTACGAGTAGGGGAATCGGATATTCCGGAGCACATGAAATATTCCTGAAATCGAGCGTCTGATTGGGGATTTGAAACGCAAGCTGATACGCGACAATTTATTATGTATACCGTCTGAAAGCCAAACCCATATCTCACGGATGTTGCTTACTTATCTAATTTGTCCTCCAGAAACCTTTACAGTAGATTAAAAAAAAATTCAGTACCGTGACGCGTACGTCTCGATATATTCTTCATTTTCTAAGTGGTCGGGATCCAATTTCCTACTTGAAACATTGCCTTCGCGTGTCTTTCCATTTGTGTAATGGTAATCAAATTTCAGTTGAGTGTTTTTCGCTTTTTGGAGACAGAACGTCTTATGCAATACTGAATCCTTCCAGATGCTTTTACTTATGAGATGTATAGAATAAATTCAAACATAAATCTTCTGATGATTACAATGTCATCAATTTCATCCTTCAATAATTTCCGATTTCAATGATTCTTAGATACAATGTACGAAAAAGATCAATATAAGATTAGATTTTCACAGGGAATCAGTTTCAATAACACTACAAATAAGGCGTATATGTATTTGATTAGTAGTGGGGCTCATACAGGGGTCATTCGTCAATTGTTTTGTTGAGTTTCATAAAGTAAATAACAATTGTTAAGGCAATAATACAAATATCATTATTTAAGATTAATTTTGAAAACTGGTACTGTTATTTTGGAAGATGATATAGTGTCCTCACTTAAGAAGTTAGGATACCGTGTGAATTTATAGTAAAAAGGATGAAGACAAAATTGAATCATAGTACAATATTCTTTATTCTTTTTCTTTTACAGACATTTCAGTGTTGTTTTTTTAATCGCAAAATAACCCTTACGACCCCCGCCCTTCACATGGACAGTGATTGATGGCTTCCCTACCAGGGGATGCGCTGTAGCGACTTTCTGTTTCATTAGATTCCTGTAAATCCCAAACATGCTCTTCGATACACATCTTTATTTTTTGGCTCATCTGAAAGACACATTCGGAAATCACTTCGCTTCTACTGCAATGTGCGCTGTCTAGCGGATAGAATAGGTGCTGAGGCAGCTAGCTGTAATTCAGTCTATACATTCAAAAGACGTTCAGGAATTCCAAAGACAGTCGTGCAGCCATTGTAGACAACACAACCCTATCGAACTCCTCTTCTTCTTTAAAATGAAAGTACTTTATAAATAGATGTACTTTGAAAATGAATATAATTTAAAAATGAATGAATTAAATGAATGTACTTTAAAATGAATGTATTAAAATGGATGTACTTTGAAAATGAATGTAATTTAAAAATGAATGTATTAAAATGAATATAATTTAAAAATAATGTATTAAAATGAATGTAATTTAAAAATGAATGTATTAAAATGGATGTACTTTAAAATGAATGTATTAAAATGGATGTACTTTGAAAATGAATGTAATTTAAAATGAATGTAATTTAAAAATGAATGTATTAAAATGAATGTACTTTCACAGTCTATCTACATAACTCCCATGTTCCCTCGCGTGAGTAGCATCCACCAAAGAGAACTCTGGGAGAAAATTACTCGTTTATTGTTACAACTATCTTGGTATTTCAAGAGTTGCCTAATCCTGGCGACTTCCGGATACTGCTTATAAGTTATAACCAAAGAAATAAATCATCATATATTGTCTGAAACCTAGTTATCTATCCCTGTACATGAAGATACATGTATATATAAATTGATATTTATTTGGAATTTGTTTCTGTAATGGCCGTATATTTCTGCAAATAATTTGAAATATCCGTCTGTCGTATGGAAACGTACACTGTATTATAATACACGTATATACTCGCGTGCACAGGAAGTGTTAAGTCTTATTTAAAATAGACATTGGACATATATCCTATTTAAACCGCCAGACTTTGCAATGTGTCGTAATTCTCGTTTACAAGAAAATACGGTGTGAGATATGTGCGTTGTTAAGAGTTTCTCTGATGAATGTGTTTGTCCGTGGTGAATAAGTCGTACATTAATTTATTTTCGGATTTTGGTTTCTTCAATGGATACGCGATAATTCAACCTCTAGACAAAACAAGACTCTTTATCGCATTGTTGGTGTTGTTGTTGTTGGTGGTGGTGGTGGTGGTGGTGGTGTTGTTGTTGTATATTCAGGGTAGATAACTCTTACTCAAATCATAGGTTGCGTGCATGTATTACATCTCTACGAGAAATATACGTTTTTATAATGTTATTGCCAATGGCAGCATTCTTAAAGCAACTTGAGATCTGTTCGTCGGGTTTATCGCCAAAATGACTGAAGAATACAGAAAAAAATGTCGAGATGAAAAAAAACGTGTTGTTTCGAAAGTTTCTTGAAGTCTTATATGAATTGAAAATAAATAGAAGTTGCTATTTACGATGTCATTCAGAAAAATTATATTTTGACGGAAAATCAAACGAAGGTGGCCATTGTGTTGCGCCTTTTTCAACTTATGATGCAACGTCATTGTCCGTACTTTTATGTCATAATCGATTTCTGACTAGCTCGGTCGATTATATATACATAACACGGCCATAGTGTTTAATATGCAAAACATAACCTGTGCTAATCCAATGGGTAACAAGGCGCATACGTGATAAGGTGGTTTTCAATACTAATGTAATAATAAATCGGAGCTGTTGAATCATTTACCATCCCTACTTCATCCGACGACAAATGGTTAGGCCATTACAAACCTGTTACTGTGCGAACACCTTCCGGCTCAGACAAATATACAGTTATTTAAGTATCGCTCTGCTCCCTCATAGCACAGTCAGTTTACTATCAACGGCGCAGGGTTTATCGTACGTACAAAAGTACATCATACAGTCATGATCAGCTTAAACTCGAACAGGCTACCTCAGTTTTTTGTTAATTCAATAATTAAGTATGAAACAGGAAATTCAATTATGAAATACGAGTGCCATTTCTTGAGTAGCTACATGTAGTTTTTGTGATATGCTATATGTATGGAATGGACTTAGATACTTATTAGATACGATTGTAATTATATATAAGTAATTAACTTTTTGTGGTATTCAATGTGCGTGAAAATATGGAATGGGGACTTATTATTATAAGAATATATAGGCCTAATGGGTGTTTGTGCAATTGTCCAGAATTTTCGACCCTCGGTACTGGTGTTCGGCCAATATACTTGTTTTACTACATAATCACTAAAGCACACTTACAATGTAGAAACACTAAGATCTCGACTTTCCTGTAGGCCTAGAAGTTACCATGACTTTTCTTCGGGCACTTTTAACATCTGAGTGGCTTAAACGCTTGTTAGGGTGGGACTAAATTCCGAAACGTCACGCGGTGTTCAAAAGTTCGTGCAATATTCATTTTAGCCGTGCAATAGTAAAAGATATAGTTTATGTGTACAGTTAAGGAAAATCAAACGAATGATGTATTTAAATTAGACAATCACTGAACGCGAGTTCTACTGCTGTATGAACCTAATTTTTGCGGTATACAAGTAATACATGTAAGTGCTACAAGTATTTCTGAAAGAGGGAGGGAAATGATTAATTTTGATTATTAGTCTCGTAAATTAATATATTAATTCCAATAACGCAAAATATGCCGTAGATAATGAAAAAAAATAAACCCGGAAGTAAAATATACACAAAACGGAGAAAATGTGAAATTACAGTTCTCATATCTCCGGGGGAGGGTCAAATTTGTTTAAGCATATTAATAACTAGTTATGATAATATATGTTATGTACTACTTAAAAGTACAAAAAATACAGTGTGTCTTTTCCCCTCTCTTCGGGTTTATGTAGTACATTTGTAAATGTCTAAAATGTATGAATAAAAAAAAACAGATAATATAAAACATATTGGTAATAATGACATACCTTATTAGAATTTCAACAATTTTTTCCCAGTTAATATTTTCCAGGTGCTGACGACGAAGAAAATCTAATTCGCACAGAAATGAAGTGGCCATATTATATCACATCAAACGGTCTCGTTCTCAGCCTACGTGTATATCCACACTCAAATATATTTTTTGTGGATGCATCAACCATATATATATATATTACTTACATGTCCTTCTGTAGAGTACATTCTGGCACTATGACTGAATTTTCCATTTTTTTTCTCTCTGTCACATTAATTATATACTTGAGTTACTCGAGAGCAATCTGGTCCGATGTCACTGTCTTAATCTCGACCAGAAAGACGTAATTCGAGTAGGTTTTGGCATTTTTATACAACTCAAGAGGTTTTAAGAGGTATGTTGTTGTTTTAACACTAGGATTGTTTTCGTAGCCTCTCTCTCTAAACACATTTCTTGATTGTTTTCTCTTTCCCCGTTGTGTAGCTAATGTCTAAGAAAACACACATGAGCCAGGTGCGCGTTTTCGCCATGTGGCCGAAATACCGTTAGCACCCTGCTTGATTATCAGGAGTGAACGGTGATATGGTGTCGGTTCCTGTGATGTTCTAATTAAGCATTGTTCCTCCGAGTTACTTATCACAACTCCACCGCGAATATGTGTACACTGTTGCACGCGAAACTGTGTATACACTTGAATAGATAAAACATGTATTTGCCATAGAGATGAGCTTTCTGGAAGAACAGATATCGCCGATCATCTTTCGGCCCCTTTGTCAGCAAATGAAGCAGGTGTGGAACGAATGCTAGTCCTTCATACTAAAGTATCTGATAGTACCGAACTTTCTACATGTATCCCAAACTGACGTATATTAGCTGATTGATGTGTTTGTCCATGTAAACATATCGTTCTATATCATGAAACGATTTCAGGAAACGTCCAATTTTACCTGCAAAATCCCCCAACCCGCCCAACTCTCCACAACCACATAAAAAATGTAGATTTGATCAATGTGGTTATTCCGACATCACTATTTTATATTAAAACAAAAATATATGGTGATATAAAATACAAAATGTACTTCATATTCATTAGATAATTATTTTAATTTAACAAATTTTACAAGATAGGACAGTACCTGTAGTTACATGTACATACTAGTATACATGTATTTAAAACTCACAGGTGTACATAGCGCAATTTTTTTTGTATGTGTATATATATATGGGACGCAATTAAGATTTTCAAATAAAAAAAAAATCAATCAATCGAAGAATCATAAATTAACAGCCATGATGGTCTTTGATTCCTAAAAAGGTCCTTTTGTTATTTCTAGAATGTAAAATTTCCTGTTTAATAGAATTTAAAAAACACCTGCATCTGCTATATATATTATGTCACATTGGCGTCATAAGTTTCATATACGGAAAACAATTTCCAACCAACATTTTATTTTTCTATCAGAAACACCTGATGCCAGACAGGTCTATTGATTGCCTACCAAAGCCGTATGAAATATATCGCCATTTATTATATAATGTTCCCCTGGCGGTCGCTCCCAGCCAGAAATATTTATTTGATTAAAACAGAAGTGGTATTTATATTCATAAAACGATGTCAGTTTTCTATTAATATTCATTCGTGTAATGATTGTAACATAATTATTAAAGTTGCGATAATAAATTCGGACGATGTGCCCACTCTCACGATGCCAATTGTCTTGTCTACTATATACATGTAGCTTACAATCGTAAAGGGGACACACAAGTTTCCATATTTATTATTAAATGTGAATTTCATTTAGACCTAAGAAAACGTTTTATTAAGAAATATTATTATAATAAACCTAGTATGTACAAATTTATTCAACTTCTAGAAACAGTTAACAAAAAAGATCTTTCAAATTTAGCAAAATATATTAAATACAGTAATAAACAAAGAATAGATTTTTTATTAGTATAAAAAAAATGTCCTTCTACACTCTACCTGTTGTACAATGTATGTGTTAGTCCGGTTGTGTGTGTGTATGCGAGTGTGTGGTTTTGTATTGTATCATTTCTGTACATGTATATATTTGTTGAACCGATGAGCCGTAAGGCTCAAGGAAATAAAGAACTTGAACTTGATATCGTCGTGTTAAGATCGACTCTCTATCGAGCAAAAGGCGGAGTCATTTAGGCGGAAACCACTCACTAATTACATTAGATTCTCAGCACTGGAACATTGTGAAAGCAATAACAACGACTCGGTAAATTCCGTCATTATTCGGAATATCTATTTTGGCGGAATGAGCCGAGATATTACGATTGGTTGTTGGAGTCTGTAAGTGTCCGACCGCTTTACTTTTTTTTTTATATTTTATTGCTCTGAAAGTTTATCCAAAAATTGAAATTGTGTTTAGCATACATTTTACTATGCTGGTATTTTTCCTATGGGAAATCTTTGACAAAACGTCTTACTGTTTTTTATAGCAAAATATAAAGACCATTTCGTGGTGTGATTTTAAAATGGTAAATAAACGTGAAGGGATCGATTACTAACAAAAGACATATAGTCTACAAGTCACAGAAAATAAGCTACCACATATGTTTGAATAAAATTTAGTGGAAAGGTTCGCGTATATGTCCGAAGGTTCCAGGAGTTCAGGCGCCGGATTTCACCTCGAAGGGTTGATCATTTGACAGGCCAAACTTCAGAAGTTTGTATCAATAGATAAGATGTTATCTATAATTATTCCTTAAAGAAATATGTTTTTGGTGACGGACTGGTATAGAGAACCGATGCTAGAGGTTCGAACCCCCCAAAAAAAGATTCCCGGAACAATGGACACACAGGTGACATATGTCGGATTTATATCAAGGGGAAATAACTCGCAGTGAAAATCGTACAGTGCTAGAAGGGTACTCCAACAAATACTCCACGAGTCTCATTATCAACACAATATCATAAGATAGGATATAATGTACTTAATAGTCCGTTTCTACTTCAGGAAATATGTGGTTCAGTCAGAAGATAAAAAGATTCTCGAAACTCCGGGTTTTGAATCTTTGAAAGTATAGGGATTTATAAATGTAGCCCATTCTTGCTCGTCTCGAAAGTTACTGGGAAATATTTTGCCCTGGGAACCATAGACCTGTGTTACCTCTCAAATGCATTCTATCATAAAACATTTCGATGGAAACAAACAATGTTTATTGTTTATGTGACGCTCTATATAATGAATATAAACAGCCTGACACATTAAGCTTTACAATAATAAAAAAAAAAAAATGTGAATCGATCTTTGGCACCCAGAACGCTTATGGATCACGTCAGTGTAACGAACGGAAGTGACGTCTGCTTGCCTGTGTCACATCCATAAATATTGTTGTTTATAGTTGATAATAGAAAGTTTGCCATGCCTACCATTTCGCTCTATACAAGTTAGAATATGGAACGCCAGCTCCATGATAAGTAGATAAATATAACGCACACAACCTATGTCTCCAGCCATGGCCGCCAATTAGTAGACCCAGACTCCTGTGTCACATGATACAAGCAATGTCGTTACCCTCGGGACGTACAATGTAGACGTCCGATAAGGATTTCTATATTGCCACATCTCCGCACATCACTTCCGGATATGGACACCCAGACATCTATGACGTCAGTGATTCGCTTTTAATTCCGCTCATCATCTCTACAGACATGCGTTTGAGGCAATGTATAGAACAGTAATGTGAAGTTCTGTATATTTCACATGCGCAAGCCATTTTAGACGATTATAACAAATTGTCCGCATTGTCTAGTGATCCCATCACCCAAAGACATTTCAGTACCGGAAGTTGACTTGTTGACATACAATTTTTTGTTTACATTCAGTTTAAAATACGATTTTGTTCATTAAAAAACAATTTGTGAAAAGTTAATAAAAATGAACATATAACATAATAATGCTACATTTGTGTACATGTATATATACTGCCGGAAATAGCATTACGAATATGCACATATACATATAGTCACGTGAAGTAGTCACATGTCATGTACATGCAGCTTGAGCTGGTTGTCAAGATAAATTGTAGTCATAAAAATGTTAGTTTGGTTTGGTTTATATTGTTTAACGTCCCATTAACAGTCAAGGTCATTTAAGGACGTGCCAGGTTTTTGAGGTGGAGGAATGACAGAGTAACAAGAGAAAAACCATATATAGGCTAACATTTCGTCGATAATATGGTAGTAACGACCCTGGAAATAACCAGCCGTCAGTGACCTTGAAATTCTGATTTTTTGGTATCAAGCTGACGATAAAGGATGATTTCACAAAACGACAATTTGCATACCAGTGTATGGAAATGTTCAGACGGAAATCGGACGAAAGAAAAATGTAAGTCACAAACATGATATATCATGTCTACACATTCTGCCTTTTAAATAAAATACGAACGGTAGCCTATTTTTATCACACGTACTGGTGCGAAAATGTTACAAATACGCAATGTGGGGATTTCCACAATATCTGAATATCGGTTGTCTAACGCAAAGTATATGCATGATCTTCGCCACACGTGCAATACTTATGTACGTGAAAATAGCACGTGCTGGCATTTTGTTCGCGGTATCAGCTCATTCATTGAGAGGTTACTATCGCAAGACGAATACACACTAAATATATCTGCCACTAACAAGCTAGCGAACGCCTGTCCGTGTAAAAAGCGAACACGGTTCTTTGAAACAATACTCATACTTGATGTTTTTGTTTCCTTAAGGATACATGTTATCTTACCGTCCTATACACCTCCCTCAGAAAAGAGCTTACCTGTCAAATATCCAGTTTTGGATTAAGTCGTCCGGTTTATTTGGGTAATTTGGCCAATTCTTATGCAAACTGGTTTTTTTTTTAATGAAATTTACTTTCCGTATAATGATTTTATTCTTAAAACTGATTTGTATATATCTGATAGGGTAGTCAGATGCTTATTCAAGAAAAGCATTGCATTTAAGTGAGTGTAACATATCTAAACATCTTTAGTCGGTGAAGGTGTTTTCTTTTAATCCTAAATGTGTATAGAAGCGTACTCAGGAAGGGGGATAACTCTTACAAAAATCACATCCAAGAGGTACGATAGTGCCATGTTATGTACAAAGGGGAGACAACCAGACATAAATTTTAATATTAAAGTATTCATAGAGGGAGATAACTGTTATAAAAACTGTGATAAAACGTTGATCATTGAAGGAATATATGCCTATTTCAACTACCCTTTAATTAATAATAATAAAAAAACATTTCATTTTTTTTAAAAAGAAAGAAAGAAAACGACGGTTGCTATTAATAGTGTATTATTTATTTAACAGTTTTATTTTTGACGAATTCAATTTCTAAACAAAATACCCATACTATACTCCAGGTAATCCATGTTACATTTATAATATATGCCAATGCACGATGTATTCGTGAAACATGGAATATAAGAAATTCCTCATAGCATGTGTTGAAATGAAAGCGATTTAAAAAAATTCAGAAATTAAACAACCCAGACAAGATATACAGACAACAAAATAGCATCAAAACAAAAAAATATATACGACGATAAAGAATTATACAAAACGACCAGAAAAAAATCAATGGACCGTAACTCCAGGCTATCGTGTGATATCTGGGTCTTTTGTCTCACGATGTGGTTATCAGAAATCGTATATGTAAAACAAACATTCTGGTGATTTTAACGATAGACAGTAATATTATAACCATAAAAAGAACCTAACACCTGTATCACTGATAAGAGTTACACCTGATTTCGTTAACCCGATACGATAACGAGGCATGATTATAAGCTGAGTTACATGTACAGATACCGTACTGTGTACGTGTATATAGGTATGTGCAGGTGTGAAATATATCACGTGTGTGTAGCTAAATACGTCTTAATGTTTAAAGTTTAAAGAGGATGGTCTAGTATATTGGTGTATGTTTATTTTGGTGTCAAACATACCAATCTAGGCTAAGTGCGCAGCCGCGCTATCAAATCTCGCACTCGATATATTTCCGCTCAGATAACAATAAAACCACGCGTTATTCCACGGGTATAACGGTCCCTCCTGTTATTTAGGTCTGTTATGCAATAACCCACATAATTTCATTGTTGATGTCGCTCCGTTGGTCATGGGACCTATAATTAACAATCAATTATTCATCTCGGCCGATTCCGGCAAGACTCGGAATCATACCCGAACAATGACGGAGTTTACCGAGATGCTGAGATTGAATAGCATGCGAAACGATGAAGGCCCGGAAAACTCTCTTGCATCAGTGGTTGTAATTAGCCTGACTTCATTTGGTATACCTTTACTGTCCAGGTTTCCTTGGTTTATAATAATCTACCAATTTTATTTATATGCTGAAAGATGTACGTTGGGAAACTCACCGAATGTGACTGTTTTTATAATCTAGATTAGGTTACTCTCCAAAACACTAACAGAATTCGAAAAAAGCCCAGACACAAAAAGAAAGCGAACTTGCTTGAATATCTCAAAATGGAATTACTCACTGACTATATTCAAATAATATTGCCCTTTACACCTATGTAACGTTCTGAATTGATTTTGTTATACATTCGAACCCCTAGTTGATTCTAATTACCGTTTGGTACCGTAGTATTTTCATTACTGAAAGTAATGTTGAAGTGATTCCCATTTTTACAGTTTCTTTAAACTTCTGAATAATTACATATTACGGAAATACCTTTCAGCCGAACCATTTAAAAGCTTAGACTACTTATCTCCGTTAATTCTCCCTCTACTTTCCACCCCCTCCCCAATTATAAACATCCGCAAACCTACATGTATATTTATGTATAACGATGTTGGGAGGTGAAAGTGTTTAACTCGTTTCCGGAATCGACCTATCCCAAAATGGTTACACCTGTTTCGTATATTACAAGACTAAGAATACTTCCAGCGAGGAAAATAAATTGTAATTGTGATTCTAATTAATTTGTTTTGTAACAAGGCAAATGAAATTGATGAAGTGATTTTTAAATGAAACATAATCTAACAAAACGAAAATTTCATCAACTTTTTGTAGAATACATGTTCGAATAAGGAATAAAAAGAACAAAACAGATCACCAACACACTTAAACAAATAAATAAACAAACATAACTAGCGCAAGGATTGGCTTACATTGGCAATTATCCTGAAAGCTATGTATTTTTTGTGTAATCCTACATAATGTCATACAAGAATAGGAAACCATGCACAGCGCATGCGCAATACTATCTAAATTGATTTTTGCATGAAAACATATTTTTAAAATCTTTACGTAATCCCTGAATTGCAATTACACAATTCTAACATACGATGTCGTTTATAAGTATTAATGATTCCTGCAGTGTAATTATCCTGAAATATCACCATTGGGATCGCGATGATAATACGTTTCCAAATTTTCTTTCCAATCTGTCTGTCACACTTATTCTTTGAATTCCGTGTGAAAACACATCTTTTTAAATCCCCAGTATTGGCCGTGATCTTCATTGATTAGCGTTTTCCTTCTGTAGCTATTCCAATAGATAGGTTTCTATCTTGACAGTGGGATTGGAGTTAATTATACAGACATATCTGATTCTACAGATCAGTACGTGACTTAGGCGTCTTCTCAGACTCAGAAAATTCCGTTACGTAACGTCAAATAAAAAGGTTAATGTTACATGCTCAGGGATACTCTGTCAACTTACACCCCTTACATTAATAGACATTACATATTAACTTCCTCATTCCATGACGGAAATAGCCTTGTTTTATCTGATATTAAATTGTCATTTACTTTAATTTAAAACTAATATAAATGAATGTTTTACATAATATACTACATGTATTTGGATTTCCTCGCAATCCGCCCATCGATTGCATCACTGTCGAGACTTAGCAGGCTGAAACAGTTACATGTATATGATAAGTTTCATATCTACCCATCTTTATATACTGTACTTACATAAGCATAAGATCTACTGCTACATTTATATTTCAAGGTGTTATAACCATAGCCCAAAGTTATTATTTATTTCCGAGATTCTTATATCATTTTTAAGGATAACTCTTATTTTTCAATCAAAAGGTGCCCGGTCTAACGACACTTTATCACTAGCCCTCCACCTCTGGGTTGCGAGTTCGAAACCTACGTGGGACAGTTGCCTGGTACTGATCGTAGGCCGGTGGTTTTTCTCCGGGTACTCCGGCTTTCCTCCACCTCCAGAACCTGCCACGTCCTTAAATGACCCTGGCTATTTAATAGGTACGTTAAACAAAAACAAACCAAACAAGCCAAGCCCGGCCTAACGAAGTCCTAACGCATGATATCAAAAGATTTTCGTCCGATGTATACCTTATGCACGTGCAGTAGGAAATACCGTTGAACAGGCTGTTAACACACTTGTTTATAACAATTGCGATATAGACGTTTGGGTGCACTGACTATATCCTAAATATACGGTGCCATGGTGAGGTCTGGGCGCTCAAAGTTTGGTCATACGTCATTTAATTCGTTCCCTAAAGGTCGGAGGATAACGAACACCTTTGGACGATATAAGAACTAATGGCTAATGGCCAGTTGTGTAGTCTTGCCCCTTCCTCCATTTCCACTATCTAGTTCCCCATCAAATATTCCGTGCGAAATGTCAGGTCGATTGTATGTCAATTAAAGCGTCTAGAAGAGGTAGCTGACTGCATTTTGTTCCAATCTGTACGATTGCGCATGATTAATATTAAACGATTACAGAATTCTGAGAAATGATTGATGCTTATATTGAGCTAGTCTAAACATTCTCGGAAAAAATCCCGCAAAACTAAAAATTTTCAATGTCGCAAAGAATCGACGCATGCGTATAAGCGTTAAGTGTTGATAGAAGTTATTTCTCTAGCGGATCCAGTGTAGAGGGGTTATGGGGGTCAGACATTTGATCAAGGTGACAGAGTGAAAGTGAATCGTGATCATATATGAGCCGAAAATCTGCACCGGTTATTGTCTTTTTAATTACCGCTATCAAAAAATATAATTGGAATTTTTATGCAGATGAAGAGCCTTCTCCGATAAGAAGAATATAATGGTAGGAACACAAATTTCATTTAAACCAATGCCCATTATTAATGAAAAGCATAAACTATAAGTATAAATCTAACAAATTGTCAGCATCAGTTTCACGAATTTGTTGTATAAGGCGAGAGCGAGTCCACGTCACGTGAAAAATAATATGGCCGAGAGTTGAAGCTTAATATATATAAACGAGTCACGCACGCGTATAACACAATGCGATCAAAGAAAAGTTTCAAAAGTCTTTTATTTTGGTTTTAGTCCATGTTGACTTTATAAATACGGTGTATTAACGAAAAGTTAATAACTTTCTCTACACGAGCAAGTTACAAACTTCCGATATTATTCTCGCACATGAAATCAAGTCGGATATAACTTTGAAAGGCATCGATGAATTCGTGCAACTTACTCTCTAGAAAACGATCTCGAATGATTGCAAATTTGCTATATTCATTTTTCGCCGGGGGCTTCGCCCCTGCAACCCCCTACAAGGGCGCTGCCCTGGACCCGCTGGACCCGCCAAGGCCCTCAGACCCTTCGCCAAAAAAAAATTCGGCTCGCGCCTACGGCGCTCGCATTATCACTAAATTACTGGACCACCCCCCCCCCCTTTTCGAATAACCATTCAATTCCTGAAATACACCAATAAAACAATGTTTTCACTAAAATATATTTCCACTATCTTACTTTAAAAGGTCGTATCCGCTCAGTTTAAAAACTTACAAATAATTCTTTTACAAAAGTTTAATTTGTCGGGTATGAAATCAATGCCCTTCTAAAGATGCATAACAATAAATAGATATTTGTATTTAAGATACTCTGGTACAATGAAGATTACTCAAATTATAATTGCATTTAACATACAATGTAATTAAATTTAAAAAAAAAATTACTTTCAGTCCTAGAAGTAGAAAATTTTAAATTATGAATGTGAAATTTTGAAGAAAAAAAGGCAATCTATGTCTGTGTAACTGGTGTAGCTGTACCTAGATGCCCTCATTAAATTTTGATTACAAATGGATAAATCCTGATCGCTTACAACAACGAGAACGAATATTGTATTGGTACAGTGCTCAGGAACTGGTTCGTTGATTAACAAATGTACTCAAATGTCAGTGTGATATATTTGCAGGATACATATATACATTATTTAGCACGACGGTCATTACCGTGACTCGAACACGAGGTCATTCAGTGCATTCGTTTTGTAGTTTGAAAAAAAAACCCACTAAAATAGTACATCGTACGTGTGTTGTGTAGCTCGTCCAGGTATTAAAGCGACTATATCTGTAGATTTCATACTCATTAAAGCGACTATATCTGTAGATTTCATACTCATTAAAGCGACTATATGGGCAGATTCCGTACTCATTAAAGCGACTACATCTGTAGATTTCATACTCATTAAAGCGACTATATCTGCAGATTCCGTACTCATTAAAGCGACTTTAACTGTAGATTTCATACTCATTAAAGCGACTAAATCTATAGATTTAACACTCATTAAAGCGACTATATCTGTAGATTTCATACCCATTAAAGCGACTATAACTGTAGATTTCATACTCATTAAAGCGACTAAATCTATAGATTTAACACTCATTAAAGCGACTATATCTGTAGATTTCACACTCATTAAAACGACTATATCTGTAGATTCCGTACTCATTAAAGCGACTATATCTGTAGATTTCATACTCATTAAAGCGACTATGACTGTAGATTTAACACTCATTAAAGCGACTATATCTGTAGATTTCATACCCATTAAAGCGACTATAACTGTAGATTTCATACCCATTAAAACGACTATATCTGTAGATTCCGTACTCATTAAAGCGACTATATCTCTTAGATTTCATACTCATTAAAGCGACTATATCTCTATATATTTAACACTCATTAAAGCGACTATATCTGTAGATTTCACACTCATTAAAACGACTATATCTGTAGATTTCGTACTCATTAAAGCGACTATATCTGTAGATTTCATACTCATTAAAGCGACTATATCTATAGATTTAACACTCATTAAAACGACTATACCTGTAGATTTCACACTCATTAAAGCGACTATATCTGTAGATTCCGTACTCATTAAAGCGACTATAACTGTAGATTTCATACTCATTAAAGCGACTATATCTATAGATTTCACACTCATTAAAGCGACTATATCTGTAGATTCCGTACTCATTAAAGCGACTATAACTGTAGATTTCATACTCATTAAAGCGACTATATCTATAGATTTAACACTCATTAAAGCGACTATAACTGTAGATTTCATACTCATTAAAGTGACTATATCTGTAGATTCCGTACTCATTAAAGCGACTTTAACTGTAGATTTCATACTCATTTAAACGACTATATCTATAGATTTCATACTCATTAAAGCGACTATATCTGTAGATTTCATACTCATTTAAGCGACTACATCTATATATTAGATACTGATTAAACGGTGATTTCTACTTCTAAACAATGGCGGGTTTAAGAAATAGCGATGTCAGAGTCTATACCGTAGAAATATTCTATAAATACATGTTTAAGCACTGATTATAGTCAAACCAGAATGACCTGTCGCGTTGACCTTTTCGTGGAAATGGTGTAGTTCTATTTCACGGTGCACAGGTGTGTTAACAAAACATATTGATTAGGAATGCTGCTGTGTCCAGCAGGGTGCTGTTTTGGACCATTCGTTTTTGTTTCAATTTTATATTGAAAACACAGGGATTGTATCATTTATTTTTGATGCATGGTTTACACATATTAAAGTAACTATTTGATCAATTGTCCACATGTTAAGAGTTTTGTCGCTAAATCTAGACCAGTATACATACAAATGATTCAGCTGATAATAAGGTTTGTTACATTATAAACAACTAACAGATATACATGTATACATACAAAACACATATTTCTCGTTAATGACTATAGACCCGACTATAATCAATATGCTAATCAAAGTTCAACACGATAGGTCATTCTGGTCGGACTATACCTCGGTTGGTGTTTGTAAACAATACTACACGGACGGACTCGAATAGTTACGATGGTGCGAGTGACGAATCCGTGGAGCGGTAACGCATGCATCCCTGTAGTTTCACACTAATTTAGGAACAGAATTTATAAAGCACGGTTTAATTTTCGTAATTAAGAGAAGGCTTAGTTATATGAAATGTCGTTTTAACAATTATTACGCCTGATAACTTGTTTCCAACAGTAGTTTTTACAGCTATAGTCACTATAACAACATCCACATTCATGCGGCGATATTTAAACTAAAAGCAAGAATCTAAAAGACTGAGACTTTGTAAAAGGAAACATTTTTACGATTCAGATGTAATATAGGCAACACATTAAGCGATAATATGATTTACAATTAAAATGAGCATTTTAAAAGATTAAGATACATTTTGGATGTTCAAGGAAGCATTGAAAGATTCCCATGTATTTAAAACAATCATTTACACATGTAAAATATCATAAAACAAGCGTCTTAACGACAAAGATGTCCAATAAAGAAGCATTTATTTCAAAGAATTAGAATATTGAAAACCAATCATTTTAAGATGATGAGAATTAATTGAGATTCGTATTTGAACATTGGGACTAATCAACATCGTTTGTTTGATTAATATCGACGATTATCAATGTAATAAAATAATTTGACATAAAAGTAGGCTGTTATGAAAATCTAATTTATTTTCTAATATGATGAATGCGTCGTTGCATTATTGTTCATATAATCGATACTCGTGATTGCTTTTGAAACCTAATCCGATTGTTAAAAACGGATATTTCTCCGCGAAACACCTCGTAATAATTCTAGGTCTGTAATTGAATAGAAATTCGTCAACTGCAGAGATGAAATTTTGAATAGTTTTGCTGTTTCCAAATTGTGGTGCAGTATTGCTATTATTATTATTAATTTTTCGAATCTCCAATTAAGAAAATAAACTAATGAAATATTAACAAGTCACATTTTGGAATAAGGATTTTTTTGAATAAAAAAAAAAGCAAAATGCAGCTTTCGTGGAAGTTATTAATTAAGAAAATCTTCAATTAGATAAAAGTGTTGTTGCTCCGCTGTTTCACTTCCACTAATCAAGATAATGATTATGTCAATTAAATTGCTTAAATCCATAAATAAATATCAAACAAGGAGATAATACATTTAAACCTAACACTGCACTTTCTTCGACGCCATTAGTGATTTTTTCTCACGTGACCGGGAATGACGTCATCAACCACACATGCAGACTAGAGTCTGATTCTCAATTTAACTTTTAATTGAAATAGACGAGTTTTAATCACAATCAAGCAACTGAGATGCGAAATAAGAATCGCTGGTTCGTTTCTAAATTTGACCGATGTCTGTTGCAGAATTATTTAATAGACATGCCAAACGTAGCACGTGAGATTAAATTTGTCTGATCCAGCCGGCAAGAAATTTTACTTTAATTGAACTCTGGCTTTCAATATATGGTAGAACAGCCGAAATGTTAAAACTGACATAATGGAAAGTCTATGAAGTTAAGAAAAACATGACACCATATAGTATCAAATATAACTGATTAACCCCATTTTGTAACTTCAATGAAATAGACTTTAACGTGTAAAGAAGATGTGCGATAATTTTTCAATGCTTTCATGAATTAGCCAAGAGGCCAAAAATTTGCAAATGGGATGTACTTTTTCTATTCTTGGTTTTGAATTAGGTATGGGATCCCATTGGAGGAATCAGCTTCATATTGCGAGGGAAATGGCGACACCAGGGACCATCCCATAAGGGAAGGACTCGACAGGTCCATTTCGATCTTAATACAGTCTTGGTCGCTCGTTGGAAAATGACACAGAACAGATTCGACCAGACCAGTGATCACAAGAGAGCACGAGACAGACAAACTGTAAATAAAATAGTCTATCTGAACGTTTCAGCTTAGTTTGGCTGCGGCTCGCGAGACCACGACACAACAGTTTGTTTTGCCAGAACCAGACTATGGGCTTAGCTACAAGAGATGCCCCGCCAGAATCTCGCTAGGATAGGAAGTGCTTTGTCGGGGACAAAAAGACATGACATTTAAATAGACTATTACGAAAAGACAGTAAATCGACAAGTTAAGAGAACGAATCCTTTTACATAACAGACATCTGTCTGTCTTTTTAAAAAAGTTACAGCATTCTCTTGTGACGAGAGCATTGTCTTAAAGACTATTTGTCTGCCTCGTAATGTCTGTCAACAATTTAGCTAATAAACAAGGCACAGAGGACAAAACTGTACACTTCCTCTCTTCTCCGTAGACGTTTTCTATTTATATGCATAGGCAATTAATACCAATTAGTTGATTGATCTAAGATGTCTACATCGCGTAAAATCGACCCGTGGGCTTTTTATACTGTGGCCGGTAAGTTACTTTACGTCTTGTTCAAATGGCGAAATAACTCTCCTTACTTTGCTTTGACGTGGGGTTGCTACACGGTATCTTTCATCAGCCTACATGTATTGTTATCTACAAAGAGAAAAAACAATTGGACGCGGTCGTCGTGACGCATGTACAAGACTTAAGTAAAACCGTACAGAAATGGGCACATGTTATGGTTGGTGTATCTTACTGGATGTATCTTAAGAGGCGACAGACTATGCCCTTCCTCGGGGACGGGGTGTGGGTCCTACGATACATTTTTTCATTCAATAAGGGGTCGCGGTCCCTACGATGTCTTTTGTTTAATAAGGGGTCGCGGTCCCTACGATGTCTTTTGTTTAATAAGGGGTCGCGGTCCCTACGATGTCTCTTGTTTAATAAGGGGTCGCGGTCCCTACGATGTCTTTTGTTTAATAAGGGGTCGCGGTCCCTACGATGTCTCTTGTTTAATAAGGGGTCGCGGTCCCTACGATGTCTTTTGTTTAATAAGGGGTCGCGGTCCCTACGATGTCTCTTGTTTAATAAGGGGTCGCGGTCCCTACGATGTCATTTGTTTAATAAGGGGTCGCGGTCCCTACGATGTCTTTTGTTTAATAAGGGGTCGTGGCCCCTACGATGTCTTTTGTCTAATAAGGGTCGTGGTCCCTACGATGTCTTGTTTAATAAGGGGAGTGGTCCTTATGATGTCTTGTTTAATAAGGGGACATGATTCCTACAATATAAGACATCTTCACCTGTTTCCTCTCTTCTCTCCTTTCTGTTTACGAGCTCTCTTCCATACCAACATAAATAATGGATAGTCTGTATTTGATAATGTAGAAATATTTTCAAGAGGTTCCTGTTTTTGCCATTTTCCGTAATAGATGGTTTAATTTGTTAAACGTCCTGTTGAACGGCGAGGATCATTTATGGACGTGCCGGAGTATTCGGGGAATACCCATCGGCCTACGGTCAGTAAAAGGCAACTGTCCTACGCGGGTTTCGAACTCGCGACCCAGAGGCGGGACACTTTTAATAACCTGCCGGCCACCATGTCCATTATATACAGATTGAAATAAAGTAAAATAGAAACCTTGAAAATAAAGATTGCAAAGAAAAGTATTTCACGGGAAATACTCCTTATAGCTTCTAATATTTGGGGGGGGGGGGGGGGGGGAAACGTAAGGAAAAGACCAGTAATTAATAATAATGTAAATGAGACAGCGTGGATGACATCTCTGTCTGTTTTCGTCAGCGTTGGATAACTTAAAACATAACAAATGATGGGTTCTTGGTTTCGTTTGCATTATGAGAAAACAATTTCACCTTCTACAAACTTGTAGGGTGTTTTTCAACACCAGGAATTGGTTCTTTTATGATCAGACATATCCTGTCTTGTTTACTTTAAACGTCATATAACAAACAATCCCAGGATGCGTTCAGCACGTGTATTTACTACAAGCATGATGATGCACGTGCGTACGTTGGCCTTCTCAGTTGTAAGACTACTGCCCATATGATAATCACGATGCACCATCATAGTAATGAACTGGGAGAGTGAAAACAAGCGCGTACATGTATTGTAGGGATGGACGGTCGGGGATGAGAGAATGACGTTTATTATAGTCCATACATGCAAATTGTACCCTAATCGTGTGGTGTGATGTCAGTGGAATGTATGTAATTGTGTATATCACAATGTATATATAATTTGTCATTGTAATCTAAACAGACTCAAATACACCAGCATGAACCTATTGTGTTGTCCTCATTACACCGACTTCGCCATAATAAACCCACTTCCGTTAAAACAGCAAATGGCGCTACATCCGAAAGGCATTAACGAGACATCCCTGAAACATCTTCTCAACCTAACGAGATGGCTTTAAAGGAACATCTTATTTGCAATCTTGAAACACTGTACATGGTGAAATATGTGTTACATTAGTGGAAATATTGATTCCCAGTACATTGCGTTGTGTAATGTGTATGAGTATCGTGCATAGGTTGTCATTGTAAACAGATGTCTGAAACTATTGACATTTAAATGGAACAAAAGCAGAAGAATTGAAAATATTATATTGCGTTCCTACCTAAACTATATGAGATTCGAACAAATTCACAAATATTTCTTATACAATGTATAAAGATGTATTGTTAATTGTAATTCATTACCATCCAGGGTTCTTGTCTTAATCTCACACTCACCCCTTGCCCCATTAGACATTTTACATGTACATCCAACCTGTTTCACAACATATACTAAGCAATGTAGCTTGTAAGTAATCATACCCACAGTAAAGATAGCAGCGATGGGATGTATCTTCTGTAAGAAGGATGAACGCTTGGCACCAATGCTAACACCCTCCTGATATCTAAGCGTGACAATGACCTTGCCCCATCATTAAAGACACTGGTTTCGACTCGTAATTTTGACAGGAACAGTAACCTAATTAACTCATTAGCAATTCTTGCCAAACCGTTTTCATAACAGAAACTATATCAAATGGGAAACCGCTGAAGCCTGGACACCATGCCAACGCCGCAGAACATACACCATTTGTCACTATGTCGATTTTCGTTGCACATTGCCGTCGTGTGTCTTGCTGATGCTGGCGAGGGTAGCCTCGCTCCCTTAAACCAGATTTTCGTAATTACAGAGGTGGTCCTCGTTACCAGAATAAGAGAAACCCTATTTTCCTCGTTTCGAAGAATTAGACATACTCGTTAGAAGACTTTGGAGTGTTCCTCATAAGAATTAGATGATTTAGGAGAGCCTCGTTAAGGGAATTAGATAGCCTCGTTTTCGTCGTTCACATAATTATGTCATTGTGTTTATATTGCATGGGCGATGTTAGTTGATTGTGATGGATTGGGCTCTGACGCTAATGTTTGTTTACTATTATTCAAAATATTGTCATTATCTGACTGTCTCAATGCGCATGAGTACACACATGCGCACAAGCTTCCAGTAAAGTAGAAAAAAATGAGGGTTCTGCTTTCTAAAAAATGTCTCTCTAAGACGAAATTCAAATGTTAGAAACGGGACAAAATAGATGTGTCGTACTGTTTATCTCAATCGCCTTTCACCTTGGCGTCCGGGTGCGAATCCTGTCAAAGTGGGATTTTTCTTGGTTATTTCGGTTTCCTCCCCTATGAAGACCCCCTTCCCAGACAATCACGTGTTGGCCATGACAATCAAGTAACTAGTCAAAAATGTAGATACTTCAAAATCAAAAAAGTTCCTCTCAATTTCTTATACATGTATCTCCGTTAGATCTCTTCCCTATATATATATTTTTAATATCGGGTTTATTTAATAACCATTAGTCTATCCTTTCCAACATTTACCTAGACTTAATTTACATCTACATACGGGCGTCTTCTAAGGCACGCGGAGCAATTTCAAATGATGAGCCTACAAAATGTACCTACATACGGGTTACCCGGAGCGATGGACCAATCATAATTGGATGTAATCTTGGCTGACGGTTTTACAGAGGTATGTGGAGTGACATTTAATTAAGCATAGTTTTTGTGACTACTACAGAGAGTTTACATGTTCCCACGGGGGACATCTAAATATATGGCTATTAAAACCTGGTTCTCCTTTAAACAAAACGTAATTTTATCAACCTATCAGATATGATTTCAAATGATAATTTGGTATATCGAAAATGAGGTGACAGTCCCCTTCGTGAAGCTTAATTAAATCAAAATGCCTGTTAATATATAAAATGCCATTAAACAAATGAGGCAATAATAGGGTTATTGCGGTTGCTACGTTGATACGGGATGCGGTTGTTACGGTGATACGGCGATACGGTTATTTCGGTGATACGGCGATTTGGTTGTTTCGGTGATACGGCAATGCGGTTGTTGGGGTGATAGGGCGATGTGGTTGTTGGGGTGATACGGCGATACGGTTATTTCGGTGATAGGGCGATGTGGTTGTTGGGGTGATAGGGCGATGTGGTTGTTGGGGTGATAGGGCGATGTGGTTGTTGGGGGTGATAGGGCGATGCGGTTGTTGGGGTGATAGGGCGATGCGGTTGTTGGTGGTGATAGGGCGATGTGGTTGTTGGGGTGATAGGGCGATGTGGTTGTTGGGGTGATAGGGCGATGCGGTTGTTGGGGGTGATAGGGCGATGCGGTTGTTGGGGTGATAGGGCGATGCGGTTGTTGGGGTGATAGGGCGATGCGGTTGTTGGGGTGATAGGGCGATGTGGTTGTTGGGGTGATAGGGCGATGCGGTTGTTGGGGTGATAGGGCGATGCGGTTGTTGGGGTGATAGGGCGATGCGGTTGTTGGGGTGATAGGGCGATGTGGTTGTTGGGGTGATATGGCGATGCGGTTGTTGGGGTGATAGGGCGATGTGGTTGTTGGGGTGATAGGGCGATGTGGTTGTTGGGGTGATAGGGCGATGCGGTTGTTGGGGTGATAGGGCGATGTGGTTGTTGGGGTGATAGGGCGATGCGGTTGTTGGGCTGATAGGGCGATGTGGTTGTTCGGGTGATAGGGCGATGCGATTGTTGGGGTGATAGGGCGATGTGGTTGTTGGGGTGATAGGGCGATGCGGTTGTTGGGCTGATAGGGCGATGTGGTTGTTCGGGTGATAGGGCGATGCGATTGTTGGGGTGATAGGGCGATGTGGTTGTTGCGGTTATAGGGCGATGCGGTTGTTGGGGTGATAGGGCGATGCGGTTGTTGGGGTGATAGGGCGATGTGGTTGTTGGGGTGATAGGGCGATGTGGTTGTTGGGGTGATAGGGCGATGCGGTTGTTCGGGTGATATGGCGATGTGGTTGTTGGGGTGATAGGGCGATGTGGTTGTTGGGGTGATAGGGCGATGTGGTTGTTGGGGTGATAGGGCGATGCGGTTGTTGGGGTGATAGGGCGATGTTGTTGTTGGGGTGATAGGGCGATGTGGTTGTTGGGGTGATAGGGCGATGCGGTTGTTGGGGTGATAGGGCGATGTTGTTGTTGGGGTGATAGGGCGATGTGGTTGTTCGGGTGATAGGGCGATGCGGTTGTTGGGGTGATAGGGCGATGTGGTTGTTGGGGTGATAGGGCGATGTGGTTGCTACAATTAACGATGAATCGGTGATTTTTGGTGATGTGGTTGCTGTGGTGATGCGATTGATATTGAGATGTGCTTGTTGCGGTGATATGGCAATGCGGTTATAACGATAGTTGCTTTGATGATTCGGTTGTTGTTGATGATGTGGTTGTTACGGTTATGTGTCTGTTATGGCAATGGTATTGTTACGGTTAATGCGGAACGTTGCTACCGTGCTGCGGTTGATACGGCAATGCGATTACTACGATGACGCGGTTACGGTGGTGCAGTTGTTATGATGATACGATTAATGCAAAAAAGTCGATGATACGACTAATGGAAAACATAGAAAAAAACCGTTCCTAATTTTCTATTCTCCGACCAAACAATTTCTTTTGTATGATGATAGCTGGCTGCATTCCAATTTTCTTGATAAAAAAAACATGGATGCTGTTCTGCCAACAGTTAAGTTTGTGACCTCATTTTATTATGAAGGCCCTATAGTCCGAAGACTCATTATTCCGAATGTTCCAAATGTTCCGAATTTTGATCACTTCAGGTATGATCCATTGAAATATTCATAAACACAAACATTATTTTATTGTTGACTGGATTACCTCCCTTGGTATCACATCTCTCCGTTAGGTTACACTTCCTGAAATGAAGCGAAGCCAGCAACAGTAACACAGGCAACCCTGAGACCGGCGTCTCGTGGATGTTGCGATATGAACACAATTTTAACGATATCGTAACAAAGTTCCCTTTACTTTTCACACAAACAATTTGGAGGATACGATGCGTGTGTAAATTTTAAACACCTATTCGAAGAAGGAGTTTCCACAAATATATTCTTAATTTTTTGTAATATTTCCTTCGAATAGTATGTAAAATAGCCATTTTGTGATATTTATTATCATAATTTCATAGCCTGTACGCTTAGAAGAAATTGTTTACGGCGTCGACACTTGACTGAGGCTTGATAGCTCTGTCAGTGGGCCCGCTGTCTCTCTACGCTCTGTACTTAGCGTAGGATTTCAGTTTTTATGTATTGCTATCTATTTGAGTGTTATATTAGATTATAAAAGGGAAAATATCATCATGAAACGCTAGATTGGGTTATGGTGCAAAAAATAAACCTAGAGAGCGGTAGTGTTAATCTAATGCTCAGAATGAAGGATTTTTATCGCCATTTTTTTTTTCGGAATATATAGAAGCGGTTAAATATCATGGTGCTGTATAAGATATAATGGTAAATATAATCATTGTCTGGTGTTCCTGTTGGACGAAGGGAACAGAGAGTGTATAATACAGCGACAATAGGTCCCAGAAACTTCTTGTTGTTGTTGTTGTTGTTGTTGTTGTTGTTGTTGTTGTTGTTGTTGTTGTATATTCAGGGTAGATAACTCTTACTCAAATCATAGGTTGCGTGCATGTATCATGAAAGTTACATCTCTACGAGAAATATACGTTTATATAATGTTGTTGCCGATGGCAGCATTCTTAAAGCAACTTGAGATCTGTTCGTCGGATTTATCGCCAAAATGCAACAGACAGCACACAAACGAGCTTGATTGAAGAATACAGAAAAAAATGTCGAGATGGAAAAAAAACTTCACAAACAGGCACAGATGTTGGAGATAGTGCCGTTATGCTATCTCGCTCCGAGGTAGTTGTGACGTCATACGCAATTCTGGATCCAGTTATTTACATGCACCACTGCGCATGCGCCCAAGTAATGAGGTATAGCACACATTTTGTAGAAACGATATCGGGAATGCATAGTCGACAACGTAAGTTACTGAAAATAGCAGGAAGGAAGTCATGACAAAATAAATATGTTTCAACTTGTATTCTCAGAACACGAACACTAACATTACAAAAAATATGTTCCTTCATATACAATATATATGTGTGTGTGTGTGTAATAATTTAACATATTATATTTAATGTTGAACGAATAAAAATCTTTCAAAATGGGTTTCCCCTTCAAATTTCTCCTGTTTTAAGTGCTTTTAGAGTTTATTTATTATGTAAAAGTTATCTCTGTTGACCAATTCATGTAAGAGTTGTGTCATTTGTCCTCTCCAGAGACGTAAACGTCTTTTTTTTTGTCTGAGTAATATATCCTTGTTTTATTAACATCAGATACAGTGATCTCCCTTGGGTTTTTTTCTTTAAGAGTTTCCTCCCCTGTGAAAGCCTTGTCGGGGATCGATTAAATTGGTTCTTCAATGTGTACCCGCTCCTTCAACCCTCCCTCACCCCCTCACCCCTCCCTCCCTCTCCCTCCCTCTCCCCGATCGTTCTCTCTGTGCTACAGTACATACATTTTTATGTATCACTCTTTCAGATCACGGATGATATAGAATTATATTACATCATAATAATTGTCTGTATATTTTTCACATATATTTTAGGCTAGCAATAAATACAAAACCCTCCACTAACCAGCATCCTTCATGTGTATACTTTTATTTCGTTCCCACAATTATGAGTAAATTTTAAAGTTAGCTCAAGAAAAGCTCGATGGATGCAGCCAGAACCATATCTCCAGTCTTTACGATATATATATAATATTATATTTATATCATTATCTACCCTCCTGGGGACATATTGACATATTATCCTTCTGCAGGAAAGTTCACATCAATTCAAAATCTCCAAGGTGACCGTTGCAACATTATCATTTCTCCTGAAATGTCAAATCTCGGCAAATATGAGACGAGATCGGGTCTTTCGTACTCCCTAAAGTATCTATTTCATCTCCCAATGCCCGTAATGAATGTAATTAGCCTCGCGGTCGGGTGCCTCTTGCCTTCCGGTCATAACAGTAATTGCAACTACATGGACGGATGCATCGTGGTGTGTTTACCTCTACTTTGTACACTACCGCTAGATGGCGTATTGATCAATTCCTATAAGGTATATCCGGTTAACGCGTATCGACCAGTCCTTATAAGGCGTATCCGGTTATCGCGTATCGACCAGTCCTTATAAGGCGTTTCCGGTTACTATTATCGATTTGTGTGTGAGGTATGTTTATCGCGATGGAGATTTTTTTTCTAAATAAACGTGAACTTTATGGACAATTTTACTGCTTTGATCTCTTCAGCATGTCTTCGGTTTAACTTCCGGTAAACGTCCTCTCAGCAACGCAAATTGGCGTTGTGACGTGTACACTTTTAACACCTCGACGCGGTTCACGTCACTGAAGGACCATGAAAGTACATGTGTACTCACAATAAAACATGCACTTTGTCGCGTAATTTATTAAGCTCATCAATACAGATTTATTTTTACACACATTTACATTTTGTAGATAATGAGTATACCCTGCCTTTCGTCATTTCACTAAATCCTGAAACTATTACACAATAATAAAGCAAAATTTAAATTCTATAGACTTTAACGGAATGAACCAAAGTAAATTGATGGACATTGTGATAGATTACAGTGGTTATTCACTACAATATCACTGTTCTGAAATGTCAATATTCCGAAAACCGAATACTGTCTCGCGAATGAAATGATATTGTAAAGACTTTGCATGTGACGGGTTCAAGATATTTCTAACTCTACTTTGAGAGGTATAAATATGTTGTGTACTTTTAGACGAGTAGATTTTATCTTTATTTTGCTCACATTTACGTTTCCTTTGCTGGTTCTCTAACTGTATCTCTACTTTCATCGATATTCACTATGTCTGTACACGTGTTATATAACATCCATTTTTAATTAGAAATGCTGCCTGCTTCCCACCGCCATCCCCGAATATGTACATCTTAGATTAAGCACGAGTGCGATTTTATCTTGACACACACTCACATGACTCTACCTAATCTGCAAAGGAGGTAAGCTTCTGGTTACATATCCCGAATCCGACATAGAGCCTATACGTACCCATTGATTCTAAGGCATATATGTTGATTGTCATAGTTTTATAATAAATAATAATATAATTTTGTTTTCTATATTATAAAAATATGTTCCCTTAAACTTAAAAAAAAATCTAGACAAAATAATCATCTACTTCCGGTTTAATACCGCACAGACGTTCAAAATCACACGGTAAAGGTTTTTTCTGCGCCAGTCAATAGCCTGAAGTTTTAAATAAACTACAACAGTTAAACGGCTTAAAGTATCTTTACCTTAAACTAGTGAACTTTGATATTTCACGGAGAACTATTTGGTACCGTGTATACTAATAAAAAGTGAAACATGCCGGAGTAAAATTGTTCTGGCTGCAGAGGAGGATAATGAGTGGGAGAAAAGCCGAATGGGTCAATGGAAACGGTATTAAAGCGACAAGAACTGATGCGAAGAGTTGTAATAAATGGATTACAGTCGATAATCGTCTCAAACAGAGCAGTCTGTTTTGTAGGGTCTGAACAATTAAGGGCCTGATAACGGTGCAAGCTGTATATAATGTAATTAGTCGGCTCAGTATGTGAGTCAAGCGGAAGGAGAAATATATTACTAGTACAGAGAAAACAAAGCGGAAATCCTGGAGAAGGTGATGTACAATTGCTGTTGGCGCGGATTTTCGATGGTTACAATGTATAAACAGTATTTGAATTACATAAACTAAGCCGAGAATGAGAATGATCTAAAACTATTAGTTTAAACTAACAGGAATTGATTTAAAACGAGAATTGGAAGAGTTTATCTCAAGAACTTATAAACATTCAATCGAATTAGCAATAGATTAGCGAGTATTAGTCGTCAGTACATTTGTCTCCCGGCGTCTGTCAGCGTGTAATGGCCGTCGTCTGAAGGCGTGCATTCTTTTACTTTCAGAATAAAGGTTCGAAACCTAGACGTTGTTAAGACTCATTAAAAAAGCAAAACACGTGTTTGCTAATAGCCCCAATGTTTTAATTAGAACTAACTTTATTCGTAGACAAACACATTTCCGGCATATGGAAGTATTCATGAAAAGGAGAAGCATGGAATTACCTCCCTTGGCGATAAGGATGTTTTTATCCTTTTTAAAGCATGCAATTTGAAGCGTCTATATCAGTTTACTATACATATACTCTTTAAATAAGCATTGATGACAAAATCAATTAATGAATTATTCATTAATTAATCATTTAATTTTATTTATTTAATTAAAATCAATAACAAAAATAAACGGAAATTTACATTTTCTTAACGAAATAACACTGCAAATTATTACAAATCCGGTGAAATAATTTACCAGCTTTCATTATGAATTCAGATTTTATTTTTTTATTACAGACTGTACTTTTTATCTGTGTATCCCTATTAATCTTGAGAACCTTTTTTCTCTGTATGTTATATACCAGCAGAGACCTATATAGGTCTCTGATACCAGTAATAGGGATACAGATCTCGAGACAGTCAAGCCGGCTATCCCTTCAACCTTCGGCATTGAATGAAAATTTGTCTATTACAATAGACTTCATGGTGTTTCGTATCACACAGGCTTATCTTTTCCATGTAACAAAGCTTTTAGGGTCCTTATCTGTATATCATGACTTTCAAGCAGAAGAAAAAGCTGAAATCCTCACTGATTTAATCTATTAGTTACCAGCCGTGACCTCTGTAGTAAAATGCGTGCTTATAACATCTTGTATGACGCACTGGTATTGTGTTGAAACCAGACTTTATATAAATGTGAATTGGTCTATGCTATTAATGAAACGGTGCGTCCGGTTATTTTACCATAATATTATTTTGATATATTTTGACCAGTTTAAGAAGTGGCCGTTGACCGCTGAAGGCAAATCTGCGTTCGTTGTCAGGACAACCCAAGGCGTTGGTCGGACAATCCGAACCCTTTGTACATTAGGATGACCTCGGCTTTAAAGATAATCAGATCCGACGTAATACCGTTGTCAAAAATAAGTCAAGACAGTTTCAGAGGTGAAAAAGGTTTGTTGTCGAGGACAACAATCGTCTGTTGTTAAGGAAGCCATGGTGGTATTGCTATGGATTAACCAGGTTCGTTGTCAAAGGCAACACGCATCCGTTGTAAGCGATACTGCGAATGTTGTTCGGGATGAAGCAAGTTCGTTATCAATGACAACAAGAGTCCGTTGTTAAGGATAACCGACACCGTTATAAGAAACAAATATAGGTCCGTCGGCTAGGACAACACGTTAGGATGAACTGGGCCCGTTGCTAGGGAAAATGAGAATCCGTTGCTATGGACACACTTAGCGTTCGTTACAAGAAGGTTTCGTTGTACGTACCATGTTGCTAGGGCAACTTTAAGCTTACAATACTCGACAGCATAAGCCCCGACACTGACATGCTGGCAGGTGGTATTTTCAATTTACCTACCCCGGCGTTAGCCGCTAATTTGATAAACAATAGCATCTGCTTCTTGTTCCTCTTCATCAAAATTTATTGGGCTTATGCGCAGAGATGTGTATCAAATTTATATATCCTTCCCATCCTCTTCCGATAAAAAATATCACTCCACCTATAAATCAACGTATATTCAACATCACATTTCCAACACCATGAAACTAATTAGGGATATCTAATTAATGTTTTACTTCCACTTAATATTGCCTTCTTAATATCTATCCCCTCCCACACACATTATTACACAAATTTACGACATCCCTCCTATTTGCTTCAATTTTTCTCCTTCCTAACTCCCTTCGTTGAAACCGCTTCTTACACAATAAGTAATAACAAATGTCCACATTTCTTATCATTATCATCTGTCCGTTTACTCCTTGGTACTATAACAGCCCTGTCCGGCCATGTACACGCAGACGGAGCCCTGTCCGGCCATCTACACGCAAACAGAGCCCTGATCAGTCATTTACACCCAAACGGAGCCCTGACCAGTAATGTACACGCAATAGGGGCCCTGACCAGTCATGTACACCCAAACGGAGCCCTGGCCAGTCATGTACACGTAAACGGGGCCCTGACCAGTCATATACACACAAACGGGGCCCTGACCAGTCATATACACACAAACGGGGCCCTGACCAGTCATGTACACACAAACGGGGCCCTAACCAGTCATGTACACGTAAACGGAGCACTGATCAGTCATTTACACCCAAACGGAGCCCTGACCAGTCATATACACACAAACGGAGCCCTGGCCAGTCATGTACACGCAAACGGAGCCCTGGCCAGTCATGTATACGCAAACGGAGCCCAGACCAGTCATTTACACCCAAACGGAGCCCAGACCAGTCATGTACACCCAAACGGAGCCCTGGCCAGTCATGTACACGCAAACGGAGCACTGACCAGTAATTTACACCCAAATGGAGCCCTGACCAGTCATATACACACAAACGGGGCCCTGACCAGTCATGTACACGCAAACGGAGCCCTGACCAGTCATGTACACGCAAACGGAGCCCTGACCAGTCATATACACACAAACGGGGCCCTGACCAGTCATGTACACCCAAATGGAGCACTGACCAGTCATTTACACCCAAACGGAGCCCTGACCAGTCATTTACACCCAAACGGAGCCCTGACCAGTCATTTACACCCAAACGGAGCCCTGGCCAGTCATTTACACCCAAACAGAGCCCTGATCAGTCATTTACACCCAAACGGAGCCCTGACCAGTAATGTACACGCAATAAGGGCCCTGACCAGTCATGTACACCCAAACGGAGCCCTGGCCAGTCATGTACACGTAAACGGGGCCCTGACCAGTCATATACACACAAACGGGGCCCTGACCAGTCATATACACACAAACGGGGCCCTGACCAGTCATGTACACGCAAACGGAGCCCTGGCCAGTCATGTATACGCAAACGGAGCCCAGACCAGTCATTTACACCCAAACGGAGCCCAGACCAGTCATGTACACCCAAACGGAGCCCTGGCCAGTCATGTACACGCAGACGGAGCACTGACCAGTAATTTACACCCAAATGGAGCCCTGACCAGTCATATACACACAAACGGGGCCCTGACCAGTCATATACACGCAAACGGAGCCCTGACCAGTCATGTACACGCAAACGGGGCCCTGTCTGGCCATGTACACGCAAACGGAGCCCTGACCAGTCATGTACACGCAAACGGAGCCCTGACCAGTCATGTACACGCAAACGGGGCCCTGACCAGTCATGTACACGCAAACGGAGCCCTGACCAGTCATATACACACAAACGGGGCCCTGACCAGTCATGTACACCCAAATGGAGCACTGACCAGTCATGTACACGCAAACGGGGCCCTGGCCAGTCATGTACACGCAAACGGAGCCCTGGCCAGTCATGTATACGCAAACGGAGCCCAGACCAGTCATTTACACCCAAACGGAGCCCAGACCAGTCATGTACACCCAAACGGAGCCCTGGCCAGTCATGTACACGCAAACGGAGCACTGACCAGTAATTTACACCCAAATGGAGCCCTGACCAGTCATATACACACAAACGGGGCCCTGACCAGTCATGTACACGCAAACGGAGCCCTGACCAGTCATGTACACGCAAACGGGGCCCTGTCTGGCCATGTACACGCAAACGGAGCCCTGACCAGTCATGTACACGCAAACGGAGCCCTGACCAGTCATGTACACGCAAACGGGGCCCTGACCAGTCATGTACACGCAAACGGAGCCCTGACCAGTCATATACACACAAACGGGGCCCTGACCAGTCATGTACACCCAAATGGAGCACTGACCAGTCATTTACACCCAAACGGAGCCCTGACCAGTCATTTACACCCAAACGGAGCCCTGACCAGTCATTTACACCCAAACGGAGCCCTGGCCAGTCATTTACACCCAAACAGAGCCCTGATCAGTCATTTACACCCAAACGGAGCCCTGACCAGTAATGTACACGCAATAAGGGCCCTGACCAGTCATGTACACCCAAACGGAGCCCTGGCCAGTCATGTACACGTAAACGGGGCCCTGACCAGTCATATACACACAAACGGGGCCCTGACCAGTCATATACACACAAACGGGGCCCTGGCCAGTCATGTACACGCAAACGGAGCCCTGGCCAGTCATGTATACGCAAACGGAGCCCAGACCAGTCATTTACACCCAAACGGAGCCCAGACCAGTCATGTACACCCAAACGGAGCCCTGGCCAGTCATGTACACGCAGACGGAGCACTGACCAGTAATTTACACCCAAATGGAGCCCTGACCAGTCATATACACACAAACGGGGCCCTGACCAGTCATATACACGCAAACGGAGCCCTGACCAGTCATGTACACGCAAACGGGGCCCTGTCTGGCCATGTACACGCAAACGGAGCCCTGACCAGTCATGTACACGCAAACGGAGCCCTGACCAGTCATGTACACGCAAACGGGGCCCTGACCAGTCATGTACACGCAAACGGAGCCCTGACCAGTCATATACACACAAACGGGGCCCTGACCAGTCATGTACACCCAAATGGAGCACTGACCAGTCATGTACACGCAAACGGGGCCCTGACCAGTCATGTACACGCAAACGGAGCACTGACCAGTCATGTACACGCAAACGGGGCCCTGACCAGTCATGTACACGCAAACGGAGCCCTGACCAGTCATGTATACGCAAACGGGGCCCTGACCAGTCATTTACACGCAAACGGAGCCCTGACCAGTCATGTACACGCAAACGGGGCCCTGACCAGTCATGTACACGCAAACGGGGCCCTGACCAGTCATTTACACGCAAACGGAGCCCTGGCCAGGCATGTACACGAAAACGGAGCCCTGGCCGGCTATGTACACCCAAACGGAGCCCTGACCAGTCATTTACACCCAAACGGAGCCCTGACCAGTCATGTACACGCAAACGGAGCCCTGACCAGTCATTTACACGCAAACGGAGTCCTGTCCGGCTATGTACACCCAAACGGAGCCCTGATCGGCCATGTTCACGCAAATGGAGCTCTGTCCTATCAAAAACAACCTAGTACAGATCGTTAGCATTACATGAAGGAGTGGACTATTTTCTTTGACGGATTGGTAATTGCATAGCAGCAATTGTTAGCATATTGTAAACATACGCGTGTGTTTCCGGATTTTGACACCGATTGGCGCGTGTCAGATAGTTTTGCCCGGTGATGTGTTCAATAAACAAATCAACAGAGAGTATCAGCTATAGATAAACGTAATAGATCTGGCTGCCAACAGAACCAATCTCTCCAAGGCACAAGCTTTATTGAAAGAGGGTGGGTCTTTGCCAAGAACCCAATAAACACTATTACGATCTAACAACACAGGGCATTGTGACGCAGATATAAACACTATCACGGCTTCACAATTCAGGGCATTGTGACGCAGATATAAACAATATCACGGCTTCACAACACAGGGCATTGTGACGCAGATATAAACAATATCACGGCTTCACAACACAGGGTATTGTGGCGCAGATATAAACAATAGCACGGCTTCACAACACAGGGGATTGTGACGCAGATGTTAACAATATTACGGCCTCACAACACAGGGCATTGTGACGCAGATATAAACAATATCACGGCTTCACAACACAGGGTATTGTGGCGCAGATATAAACAATAGCACGGCTTCACAACACAGGGGATTGTGACGCAGATGTTAACAATATTACGGCCTCACAACACAGGGCATTGTGACGCAGATATAAACACTATCACGGCTTCACAACACAGGGCATTGTGACGCAGATATAAACAATATCACGGCTTCACAACACAGGGCATTGTGACGCAAATGTTAACTTTTACGGCTTCACAACACAGGGGATTGTGGTACAGATCCTTTTATTTTCTCATCAAATTAGAACACTCCTTGTATCAAAAATAATTATCATTGGAGGCTTACTGACAGAAAGGGAAGTTGATGTATGATATCAAAAATGGGAGGACGCGCCTTTTTTTCGCTTTGATTCTCAAAAAATATTTATGAACTCATAATTCGATGAAAAGTGATGCAGTTGCTTTACAAAGATATGGGGCTCCTAGATAATCTGTTTTAGCAGCTACTTATCTCTCGGAGCTTGAATCGATTTCAAATTACATTTCCCAAAGTTATCTTTTGTGTAGTTGGTTGATTTTGATGAGTTCCTATTGGTCGCTACTTTCTAAGGATAGAATCAATTTTAAATGCCCGGAAAAGAACAAAAAATCATAGCAAAAATACACATATATATTTCACAAATTCCGAGAATAATATACACCAGCTACATTCTTTCGATTCAAACATTTAATCAACAATGAGATCAACAATCAGAGTAAATAAGAGTCCGTTTCATGAATTCAAGGAAAAAATGTTTGCATTGTTTTTTGCATCAAACCTTTTAGCAGAACCGTAAAAATTTGAATCACTGATTTTTTTTAAGTAAATCAGGTGTTTTTGGGGCAGTAATGACGAGTTTACAGATTTACCAGCAATACATATGGTAATTTTATATCGCATTATGCGTTTTTTTTTTTTTTTTTTTTTTTTTTTTTTGAGATATTTGTGTTGGTAAGGGAAAGTGACATTTATTCACAGGAAATTTGATTAAAAATCATGTATGCTCACCATACGAACCCGTGTGGTCCACTTCCATAATTTTGTCGCTTTATTGCGGTAACTTACCACTGCCAAATACTAATATACTGTATCACCAAGCATTTCATTAAATTACCACACATTTACAAATGACGTCACAATCTATTGACCTTGTGTATGCGTAATCGCGTGCGCATGCTCCTTAGCTGCATTTTCCCAGCAAATGGCTTATAATGTGTGTGAGTGACGAACGTAATGTGGAGGGTTTTAAGACTAAGACATGTGTGCCAAGAACACGAATAATTCTCCATAATGACAAACTTAGCATAAGCATTACGGTAATTTTCCATTATCTGATAGGCGGGTCATAAATCATGGCAAACAGCTAATAATATACAGTGTATATCTTGGTTCAAGAAGGACGATTTCAGGCATCTTCGTCCCAGAGTTTTAATGAAACCAAATGGTCCAAAACATTACATTTTCACCATTTGTACTGCGTGTTTGTTTCTTGTTGTTGTTTGATTGTTTGTTTGTTTGTTTTTGTGTTTTTTAACTCAACCAAGAAAAAGTGTAGCCTGGACCAAGTTTAACTAAAAGTCGTTAATCTACTCGTAAATGTAAACGTAGACGTAGACGTAAATCGATCTACGACTTTTAGTGAAACTCATTTAAGACGTGAGAAACGTTTACGTTTACGTTTATGTCTACGTGTAGACTAACGGCCTTTAGTGAAACTGGGTCCTGGTTTTTCATTTAAAAGATAACTGGATGATCCCTCGGTCAGAAAGGTCGGGTGACACAGTGATAACACACTTGTCTTTCGTTTAGGCGGCGGGAGTTCGATTCCCTGTTCTGACGTGAAACCGTATGGGGTCACCTGTCCGACCACGTGGGCTTTCCTCGGGTACTCTGGTTTCCTCACACAGTAAGACCCCTCGTGCACTTCCATCCGGGCCACACAGTGTGATTGATATAAGTTGGTATAACCTGTTTCACAATTGTTGTAAAATTAAGTTCGTTCAGCGAACGTCATATCTTGGTACCAAGTTCACTGTTTGTATGATGAAAAGTTCTAATTTTACCAAAAAGTACACAAGCCTGTCAAACCTACAGTACCTGCCAGATTCCTGACCATCACCCACCGAATAGTATTTTAAGACCAGCAGCCGTGCGTACAATGTACTTCATGAAACCACCAATTGAAATGTACCCGTTTTTTTTGTTAACTGACACCTAACCGCAGATACAGACAAACTACCAACTTTGTTCGACTGATTTAACTTAAGACTTTCACCATCAGGAAACTAAAACGAAATAGAATTTATAGACAAAAAGAAAGAAATATCTACTGTAAAATCCTTAATTTTCGGGGGGGGGGGGGGGGGGGGGGGGGAGAGAGAGAGAGTTGTGCGTCACAGAAATTTCCATTGTGCAGTATATGGCGAATACCTAGAAAACGAAGAAAGTTTATGCAAGTACAAAAGCAAAAGCATATAGGTGTCGCCTCGAGTGTTAATAAACAAAAATGTAGCCATCTTTCTTGTCTGCCTTCTGTAAAATTAAAAAGTCCGAGAAAAAATATCAATATATATATATGTAGCTTTAGTAAAAAAAAAAAGGATTAGTTGATAATTATTTACAGAGATTGAATTTAACACGCGTAACGGTATAGTTTAACATCGCCATCCACGTAAAAGTCACACTGAACTCTGGTCTTAAACTCATGATTAAACTCAAGAAATAAAAATATGAACAACTTTTTTTTAAATGGTGAAACAAAGTTAAATTTACACTGAGAAAGTCATCAAATCTCCAAAACACAAAACGCCGTCCAAAAATAACATCTTTTCCAACTACCACATGCATATTTAATATTCTAAAAACGTCCAGATGGCGTGTGTCAGAAATCCCAATGTACACAGAGAATTCAAGCCGTATCATTTCAAAATTTAATGAGATGGGGCATGTGGCGCATGAAATATTGACACCTTTGATGCAATTGCTGTGTCGCATGTGCACGTGGATCGAATAAAAACACGCCATGTTATAAAAACAGACCGTGCTTTTTTTATAAGCTAGCTTGATGTAATTTTGTGTCATTAACCAAGCTGATAGCATTATTGTAATCACTACCGGCATACAATGCAGGTTTTTGAAACTAAGTCAAAGTTATTTGTGTTTATTATTGATTACATCATAAAAGTAGTAGTTCATTATTTTATTTGTTTTTTATCGTTGTTGTTTTTTTGTTTTGTTTTTTTTTTCGAGAGTCACAATACGTACAAAAGACACACTTTGATCTCCTTATTTCAAATATCTAAATTTGAGTACATAGAAGAAAAATACCTTGGACGCATAACAAACGCTTTGATTTATATTAGATTATGGACAACCAGAAAATCACTATTTGTTTACACGTAAGTTGTATTTGTTTACAGGTGAGCTGTATTTGTTTACAGGTGAACTGGATTTGTTTACAGGTGCGCTGTATTTGTTTACAGATAAGCTGTATATGCTTTTCGTCTGTTTTTCAATGTAAATGACCCCGTGGGCTCCTCTTACGCTAAACCAATACACGATTTTATTACATTACTGCTTAAAATGCACCCTTGTAAACCAATTCTTATTTTTCCTCATTTCCCCTCTTCTCAACCTCCCACGCCATCAATAACATGATTGCAGTGTAGGCTGGCCATGCGTGTAAACTAACTAGTTGATGAACAACTTCCGGTTCGTTGATTGATTAATCACGTGGAATATTGGAACGTGGTAATTCAGACAAAGTGCCTCTCGAGTAAGCTTCATGTAATCCGTTCAGTGATTTTGTGAAGGCTCAAAAATCATTGCTATAACGATGAACAAAATATGATGAATTTATGATAAAATGTATTCAATAAATCTCTAAAGTTCGGGATACTCATTTTGAAATGCGGCCTTGAACCGTTTGTAAACCACTTTCCGGAGCACATGGGTTTCCTCCCAAATTACGACGTCTGTACGAAGGTCAATGAGAATGAGTTTTATTTGCACTTGTTTTATAATCATTGTAAAATCAATAAAGTGTGATTTTAATTGTTATTTAATTTGCAGAATGTTAACAAAACAAGTAAGCTCATTACGGAAGACCTCAATAGTTAGTTTACTTGTATACCCTCAATACAATCCGTTGTATATTGACAATTTACAATGCAATTTATCGATTTATTAAGTAATCGTGCTAATATAGGATATTGGAGATTAGTAACGAGCAATTCGTTGTCTAAACACACGGCATCAGATGGACAAGAAGACGATAAAATATAATATGAACAAGAACGTGGAAAACGAAAAAATAAAGAGAAAAACAAAACAAAGACTAAAAGCAAATTCAAATTCTGATTTAACAAAGAAAAATGGCATAACAATGGCATGTTTTGTTATAAAACAGACACATAGCAACAACATACCAGCGTCCTTGGTCGTTCAAACGTTTACTTTGAATATAGATCTACACTGTAGTTAGATCAGCGTGTTATATACGCTCCTTTCAGCTAACATGTATTATATAATATAAATTTTATTGATTGTCTTTTCACAATAGCCTGAATTTGCGGAACCTGTATCAAACTAATGACATACTGTTAGGATTATCGAACGCTCGTTAATAGTTTAAACATATCTACATTTTATGGCTCCCGGTTTTTGGTTTTGGTATTGTTTAACGTCCTATCAACAGCCATGGTCATGTAAGAGCGGCTTCCCCTGTGTGCATGCGTGTAGGATGTGTGTATTGGCAGGCTGATGTATGCTCGTGTTAGTTACCGACTTAATATATAGTGTTACCTCACTGAAACATACTGCCGAAGATACCCAGTAGGACACTTCAACAAGCCACATGGTACATTGAATGTCTGGGCTATGGGACAACACACAAACGCCTTCATTACAGGGGCAAATACCCCACTAAAGCAAAAGTCAGACAGTTTTCTGGTATTGAGACTAGAAATGCGACCGAAATACTGCAATATGATTTGAAAGTTAGACTACTTATTCAAACCATCGATATCTCCCATACTATACATGTAGATAATCACTTTTTCCGATTACTTAATTGGTTATAATTGAATTAATGTTTTTGTGGTGGGTTTTAATTAAGGAAAAATGAGAAACAACATTCCATTTTCGAGGACAACCACTTCTTTTTTCTGAAAACACGGGCATCTTTCGTTTTATCTTCGGCCAACTACAAGAAAAGTAAGAGAAGCCGCTTAATTCATTCTTGATCATAACACTTAACATAGTCTTCTGTGGAACTTAAAAATCTAAGAGTATTCATATCTAACCTGTATACCTTGGGTTTTATGGTCAAAGACATCTTAAACCTTGTCAGCAAAAATCTGGACAGAACTGTTTTTTGTTGAACACTATTTTCAGTTCCATTGACATCGTTCACGTTGTATATTAAGGCATAGTATACAAGCATTCAGAAAATTATTAAACCATAAATTCAAATTTAAAATGCGATCGGCATTTCAAGTTTACATCTTTTGTCAAAGTTAAAGTGCCCATTTCGCATGTTTAAAGGTTTAAAACTTTAAGTTTTAATTTTCTTATGATTATATCCTTGTGTAGTTATTGGCTTATAAGATCGTAATCTCTATTGGAACATATACAGAAATTAAATCGAACACATGAAGAAACAGTTTTAAATGTAGCATTATGATGTTTTCAGGAGAAAAATCAACAACTTGTGCACTTGTTTAAGGTTCCATTTTGTGAACTTATTTCTTTGAATGAAATATTCTAATTTTCCTGAGAGAATTAATTAAATTCTTTTATTTCGTCTTTTAAAGTTATATAATAATTTTTTCTTTGTTTTCATGATAAATACTCAAATGTGATTGGTCGAACTTCTATGAAAGAAATTCCGAGAATGGCGCGAAAAATGTGACGTCACAATACGACAATTGACGTTGCGTATTGATTTGAGAAAAATAATCCCATTTAAAACCAGTAAAATTGTAAACAAAACATGTTTTAAATTAGACAATCATTTTCAAAAATTAATTATAAGCGTTGATGTCAATTATTTTTTAGTTTCATCGGGGTATGAAACAAATTTTGTTTGCAAACTTCTGTAAGAATCCACTACGCGGAATCATACAGTTTGCAAACAAAATTTGTTTCATACCCCGATGAAACTAAAAAAAAATGACATCAATGCTTAAAAAAATATTTTACAACCCGCAATAAATCTATCTCCAATTTCACCTAATACTTTTAAACAATGCCTCCGCCATCTTCTAGTCAGATGAATGATGATATAAGTAAATGACAAGTATCCATTTGCATACCCCAAGACATCTTAAGATAACATATAATTCTAAGATTCATCTGACGAGGATTCAAGTTGACAAATTAAGATAATAATTGTCTCGTGTGCTTTGTTAGACCGACATATCGACTCGAGTTCCACCTAGAAATACGATACGATTTATAGATTTGTTAGAGAAATAAACCCAGCTCTGTTTGTTTATGATGACTAATGCTTGTCTTAACGACCCATTCTGTACCCAAAGTAGATTCGCCATATTGACTACATGTATATCTGTAAAGGTAAGCTGGAACGACAGGTATTGGTAGTCATTTCAATCACTCCAACACTTACTATATAAAGACTACCTCTTTATTGTGTGTGTATGTAACAAAACCTGTCTATAAGACTACCTCTATATTGTATATGTATATAACAAAAACCTTTATATAAAGACTACCTCTATATGTTATATGTACATGTATGTAACAAAAACCCGTATAGAAAGATTTTTCTCTGAACAGATGTAGTGATAAACCGGCGCCTTGTCCAATTCTACTGAAATACTATAAATTAACTACGGGCTGCTTAAAAGTATTTATTAAAAATATCGCTGGAATCAGAGCATGTAATTTAAGTAGAACAGATTTGAAATTAAAATTGAATTGAAATAGACATGAAAACAAATATCCTTCTATCAATTTTTTATTTCTCATGATTTGAAAAATCAATAAATTCCTGTGGAAGCAGTTTAGTTTCGAAAATCTCAGTTTATTCTGTAGTATGTGACACTAACAGCTATTTAACTATATCTCGATCCCTGGTGATATTTTAGGAACAGCATTTACGCACCAAAATGCATACCAAACCCTCCATTAAGATAGGTCGAATGTACCAAAGAAAAATCAATAGCGTACTAATTACCCAAGCGCCTTTGCGAGCACCGGTTGTAAGCGGCTTCAATATTTCTCCGCGAGGAGTCGCTTAACGGTCAATAACATTATTTAGGTTAATATCGGCGTGTCGACTCCTGCTTCACTATTCTCTTCTCCTATAATATTGTATTTTTTGTGGAAATACTTAAACCATTAAACTATCTCTAAACATGTCTTCGGGTTGGAAAGTATATATGGTTTGTGTAAGGATATCGTTACACAACCAATGGATGTTTTACGTGATGTTTGGATGACTAGTGCGGTATGTATACTGTCACCGTCATCAGACAAAAATGATTGTATGATGAAGATGACAGTGTACACACCGTACAAGTCATCGAAACAGCTGTATGGTGAACAGTAAAATTCACTTTTGGCTTCTGTGTCTAGCTCTCAATTCGTTTAAAATGTGTTGATATTATGCGTGTCTCTTTTCAAATCCTTTGATGAGGTCTGGCCTTTTTATAAGTTAACGTTTTGGGCATAAAAGTTCTCACTCCTTTTTTGGGGAGAAAATGTGTGACTGAAAATGCCATACAACAGTACAAAACAGAACGTCCATTAACGAAAAGACCACACAGCTTTTAGGTACATAATCATCCGAAATATCAAGGTCATTCTCATCTATGAGAATGGTCTACATTTAGCAGTAGTGTGACCTTTTAAGGGGACTCAAATGGCTACAACATTTGTACAGCACTACTTTGTGTACGTTGCTACCAGATTGAACTGCCTTTTATTTAAGTCCTTGCTTAAAAGCAAAATGAAAGTTAAATTGATGGAATATTATTATCATGCAAAATAACTACATGTATTCGTTTTTAGAGAGAGGTGTTTTCTGTCTAAATACATCAATTAAGAACTTGCTTAAAACCACTACAAGGAAAAATAGATAAATTTGCTTGTCAAAGCGTTTTGATAATTTTCGTAAATAAGCGTGAAATGTTTGAAAATATGAAAATATATACTTCCTGTATATTCATTTATATTCGACAAATTGACCTTTCATGCCAGATATCGAATGGCTAAATGGAATACAGTATACGTTACGTACTACTTGGCACTGACGGAAGTAGTGTTTAAAGCATTGTAAGCTTAACGGCAACTTATCTAAACAAAATATTTTGTCATTTCGAAGTAATATAACATATTCAAGGCCAGTTAAATGATATTTGGTAAAACATGGCGTTTTAAGGAAACTAGAATGGAAACTGATCATTTTTTTAAGATAAATTTGGAATATTATTTTTAAATGGTTTACTCGGTTAAGTAATCAATGCGTTGACAATTGTTTATCTGCAAATGTTATTAAGAAATGAAAGGTTCATGATAACCGTTATTTACACGACGAATATGTTATTATGATTATGATGATATATAGATTAAGAAATGGCAGTAAACCCCAAGTTATGATATTGAAAAGTAAAATGCAACTTGGTGTAACTTTCCTTTGGATATTAGTGAAATTATTGTTCTCGAAAAGCTATCGCTAACTCCAATCAACCTAACAATGCTTTAAAAGGTCAACCCGTCTTCTGTCTGTGCTAATTAGTCCCTTGTCTGTCAATTCCGACATTGGATCGATACATCGCATATTCACTCAAATTGTGATTATAATTTCGCCGAAAGGTGATCAAAGATAAAAATAGATGTAAAGTCAGGAAACAGTTGCAGTCAATTATTCATCAATAACATCATCGATCTCTCATTTTACTAATTAACTTTTTTGATTTTGTTTGCAAGTTCATCACGTTCGAGAATACAACGACTTGTACATTGCGATCGAGTTTGTTTTAAGGCTTTCAAGGTTTACCTATATAAAGACGAATTTTCCTAGTTCGTTCGTGTCTGAATTGCAAGATATTAGTACTCAACGACCCGACTTTTTTAACAGGAATCCTCACCTTTTTGTACTTACATACGTAGATAATTTGATTACACTGCTGTGATAAGAAGTGACATTAAGATATCCTTTTACTCTTAAAAAAATTTACTTTTTCTTTTGTCGTTTTTTGTGACTTCTATTGAAAACAGACAGTACGCACTAAAATGTATTTGTTGATAATTACCATAAATAAACCAAGAACGGAATTTTATTTCGTTTTTCGATAGTTTTATTAGATTTATTGCTCCACTTGGTTCGGAAACATTTTTTCTTTCGGTGCGAATGTTTTTGCTTCGTTCCGAAATACAAACAAACTTCATTATCTCGATCTTTGATAACTCGAAGACCCTGCTTAACTCGAAGTAAAAGAATTTGAACTCGGGATAACTCGAAGTTTTTTCATGCAGTTCCACTTACTTCGAAATAATGAGGTTCGACTAAATGCTACATTGTTATGCAGCTGTGCATCATAATAAATGTTTCACACTCAGTGCCACTCCTGCCTAACAATCTTTCTAAATTAAATATTAAAAAAAGAAATTTAGTATATTTTCAGTTTTTGCTTTATGAAAAAAAAAACTCGAAAGAACCAATAAGGAGTTTTGTAGATAGTTAATTAACGCTTGAAAACTGGGAATTTTAAACTAAAACAATACTTTATTCAAATGAAAATTTATTTTTAAACGCTGCACTCATACATCTACATGAAAACGCCGCAGTAAAATCACTTTCAAAACATTAACTTCAGTGTGCATTTCACCAGCACTAAACTGTTCCAAATACATCTGATTATTATCATCAAAGCATAAAGTAGTCACATAATTAATTACCATCATGTAATCAGATAATGGATTACTGATAAGTTTAAGGGGTGGCAATTATCTATCTAAATTTATCAGATTAAAGAACCATAACAGAATACAGGTACAATATGCCAAGGGAACAACCATTCTTAAACGTACGTAACACTGTTTGACTACTACACTGCCCACGTACAGTATATGTAGCAGATGTATTGTACTACACACAGACCAGAACAGGCGCCTCTTCACCAGAACTCAAACCATATGTACTCTGAGCCCTTCTATCCCTAACGATCACCACCAACCAGGACCATATGTAAAGTGTAAGTACGTAACATACTCTAAACACGGGGGAGGTAATTGGTCTATTTATAGACAATTATGACATCATTGCGTGAGTGGGTTTTTACTCGCTCAAAATATTCTTTCCTTGAAATAAACATTGTGTTTAACAGATTTTAATTACCGGTACGTTCACGCATACCATATATAATCTGGAATGTTTCTCAGTCTAGCTACATTTAAGAGAACCCCGCAACTTTAATGCACGAACATTATTTATTAGCTATCGTGTTTGAAATAATTAGCAAGTTATAAGCTTCTAAGTAATGAAATACAATATAACCAAAACTAATTACTTAGAAAGAAAAAAGATAAATGTCAAAGTAAATGGACGTAAAATATTACAATACGCTATGCGATATGCCTCAATTCATTTTCGCGTTTTCATGCCTAACGACCTTTTCTGCGGCGATTTAATTAAGCGGTTTACAGTCATAAAAAGCCTACTGTATCTGTGATTTAAACTATTTCGCGGCGATTAATTTTCGCGAATTTTATTCATCCGTAAATATGCGAAAATTAATCGCACGCGACAATAAGTTAGTTTACCGTATCCAAATGTCAAGGTAATTTTTTTTTCATTACAAGCACATCACACAAAACGCGGTTGCAATTTTTTTTATGATATTTGTTATGTTTCTAAAAAAAACATACTGACTGGCAGAAAATATGTTGTAAACTCAAATCTAAGTGATAAGTACATTCCTTATGGAAATGAAAGTGTTGAAAATACACACTGAATGCTGGAAAGCTCCTTAACATTTAAGGCGATTGTGAAATTGATGTTTTCATTACTCCCACACAATACTTCTGAAGATCAGCCCCCTTTATTTTAGGCAAACTAGGGATGATTGGTTTTGACGACAAACATGGCATCTCTCGCTGTATTGCATAATTGCAATGTATTTTCAGTCACATAATAGCATATTTTAAAATGAGGGCTTCGTCCAATATTTCTTTACAATGATACTTGTGCCTATTATTCCAGTATGTTTGTACATCACACACCTCTTTCAAGTTTTCATTTACGATTTAACTCTTAATCAATTACCTCACAGGGAAATATTTATTTTATATTTCTTTGTTAAGCTGATAATGCAAAGCACTGATAGCTTTAATTTCTAAACTTTTCTAACTTTTTTTTCACATTTTCAAAAAAAACTTAATAATTGGAATATTTCTCATCTTCGGAATTCATTTACAATTTTGCATGCTTGCGTATTCCTGCATTCTTCAGTTAGTTTAAAATATACCAAAAACTTATTTTCATCATTAAGCTGACTAAGCTTTACCGAACTTGGTTGATGTCCCTGTATATCGTACCGACGAGAGCTTCAGATCTATATCAATTATCACATAGTAAAACCGCTCAGAATAACAGAAGATCAAGATGAATGGTACAGCGCTTTATAATCATCACAGGGATGTTGTAGCTTTTATCTCGAAGAGCCCTACAGTCTCATATATTACTGAGAGAAACTGTCTATAGCATTATAATCAAACCGATAACATTGTTACATATTGATTATTATACCAATTCCATGTCAATCGAGATGAATTTGATGTTTATAATTGTTTTATTTTATTCATCTGATACATATTCTGCTTGCTTACAAAACAAATATTTTGTTATTGACAACAAACCTTTTCAAAATATATCCTTTATCTAAAAGGTTTAAATTTAAACTAAATAGAACGTTTCGGCCTTGAAAATATGCATGTATAATGCTTTAAACTTGTTTTCTAATGTGTGCCGCCTGTTGAGGAAGATGTGGTTATCGTGCCAGATAATGACCTTCATGGTCCATGGTTACCGAGCGTAAACAAGTAATGTTAAAACATTTAGCGGCGGAGCTGGTGTCTGAAGTAGCCCTGTCGGCAAACATTACCGGCTTAGTCGTTAACTCTATTTGCGATCCTCTTCCCAATCTGTTTACTTTGCCTCTTCAACCAATTCAATCGTTTAGTTGATGCTCTATTTTCCAGGATTCAGGGTTTTCTTTAAGTGGCGCAAACACTAGTTTGATTGTGTGATGCAGTTGAACACGGAGAGCTAATATAATTTAGGACTAGAATGTTTAAAACATTGCACTCATTGGTCCTATCATTGAGAAGATTAGGCGTGGAAGACACTTCTTGATATTTTCATAATACAATTTTGTATCCGATCCGTTTTATATCAAAATTAATGTAATGTTCGAGATAAATCATAAGATTTCATGTAAGATGTCGTCATCAGTTCTAAGCAAACAGAAGAGGGCAAACCCGGTCATACTCCAGCCTCTCAAAAACACACACTCACCATACACACGCATCTCGTACAAAGGGCGGGGGGGGGTCCTCCTTAATTAAATGATCATAAATGTTGACAAGACATTAAGCAATGCAAACCAAAACCATTGTACACAGTAACCGTCAAATCGTTTCCTGTCACCATTAGATTTATCCATCTCGTCCCAACATGCTTCAAATGTCTGTAGTCACCAAGTACTTATGGAATATCTCTTAATGATATCCATGCTACTAATGCTGAAGCCTTACCCTTGAAACCAAGTAAAAGCCTAAGACTATATATGGTCTGAAACAAACTGAACATATCGTTAGACATGACAGACAAATTGCTATGATAGTGCATAGCCATACCCTTCACTACAACATGCACGGAAACTAGCCCGAAACCATCAGAAAATTAAAATTAACATCAGCTATAAGAATTGGCAGACCACCTTGAGTGGTAACCAATTAAAAATTCTAGAAAAATGCATCAAACACATCAAATAGAAAGTCCATTGATCGCCACTTTATGTAATTAAAGGCATCTTCGTCCTATATAGTCCGTTCGAGATTATCTCAATCCACTTCAAATAGATCTATCCGGATTACGCTTGGTTAAGTCTGTGTACAACCCTCTTGAACGTCATAGCAACAGTTGGTAAAAATAGCAGCTTCCATTGCGCATCCCATTGAAGTACTGAGTAAACCGATGTCATAATTAATTGTTCATTATGATAAGAAAGAAAATTGCTTGTTTATAAAAACTTCTTAAAGCGATAGGGATTATTGAAAATAGCTTATACGCCCTACTGTTTTGAACTCAATATACTGCATTATTTAAAGGAGAGCCGTGTTAACATCCATACAAACATATTATGTAGTAAGGTTGTTTAGGACTGTAAAATTCTTTGGTACTGCATGTAGCTTCGAACCGATACTAGTATCAATTTTGATCTTGAGAATCGATTAGGATTTTTATATAATGGAAATTTCACTCCATACTTAATTTGGACTGTATTAGTGGTGTACTTTTCTGCCTTAAATTCTGAAATACATCGAGAAACTATTTCCTTCTCTTCAATACACAAATACAGAACAGCCTGTACTCTCTTAATTAATGTCAGAAACTGCTATCAGGCACTTCACTAACATCAAATGTTACGGATGTCCACAACACATCCCGGAGAGTTTTATGACATTTCGAGTTGCCATAGAGCATCGCTAATACTCCCAAATGTCATGGACATTCTCATAACATTTTGCTGGTGGAGAGATAGAAAATCAAACCTCGCCAGCGATTTGATAGTTTTGTCACACACACTCACACACAGATACTGGCATTCTACTACAGCTCATTCAATACAACACAGTATGATTCATCCAGCACCATCCTGTGTACACACAATGCTATCTCGTAGCTCAATCGGAATTCGTTCCCATTGAACAGCGAGCTTGTAAAGACGGGAACAATAGAATTGTTTAATTTCCTGTATAATTCAATCACGTGTTGCAAAATACTGTTCATATTTATAGCAGGTCACGTTCCAGGGTCGCTTTAACATTTACTAAACATTTCAATACCACGGTTAGTTGTGAGTAACCTCGTCAACAGGACAGCGTGACTTCACCATCATCTATAGTTATAGCATGTGGTTGTAAACCCAACCAGCATTTAACTGACCATAGCTGTTGAAAGACAATACACACAACAAAATCCAAGCATCAAAAAATCATCATTTATATGATCTTTGCCCAAATGTTTACTTTAAAGTGTGGAAATTGACGTTTTAGTTCTACTGATTACACAATTACACCATTTGAGTGCCTTTATACCGTGAACGATGTAAAGGTGAACTTCAATCTGAAACTGAGTCATAAGGCGAATTTCATATATACATGTATCGGATTCAACTATCAAAATCATAAAATACTAAATCTTTGTTAATTCTGTAATTGTCCTTCAGTTTTGTCCACACCAATCCTAAAAGCCTTCATAGACTTTTTTATCAATTTATTTATTTTTCTGTTTAAGTTAAACGATACAACAATCCGCAATCCGCAACTGTTATAAGATGTTCGTGTGTATTAAATCGCAGATTTGTAAATAGTTATTAATTGAGATAAATGAAATGAAACAAGGATTTTAATCATGTATTTGGTTAGCTACGCTGCTTCGTGAAATAATTTATATTTCAATTAACCTAATCAACCACAGAAAGTTTACAATTGGCTAGGAAACATTTACTGATAAACTCCATGATATTTTTTGTACATGAATTGATAAACTTATCAACCACGTGACATGTACAAAAGATGTATTAAGCAGATAATTATGTATATAAATAAAGAAATAGGTCGATCACACAAGCTCTAAAAATGTTTGATGTCATTTTTTTCAAAGAACATGAGACACTTATTGAACATGTTAGAGATAAAGTTATGATAAGTCGAGATTTCGTACATAAAATCTATAGCCCGTTAGCGTAGAGATTCAATGTCATCCCTTGAAATCAAATAACACAAAGGCGCTTTAACAATACAATGTGAACTGTGTACCAGCTTCGTTTGATAAAACCATCAATAATTAACAATTGGTTTTGTCTTCTTTGTTTACATTTACAAAAAGAGATATATTTGTATTGTTCATCGGTTATCACGACCAATCTGGATGAAAGAAATACCGCTGAGAATGACTTCGCATACAAATTGGGTCCAATTTAATTCAAAAGACGACGTGCCGCCACGCCAACACCGCAGATCCTATGTTAGTGGTTCATGATTAATATTTTATAAATAACTTTATACTGGAGTATAGAACATCCTAAATAGACATTTTATAGCGAGCAATAAAACAATGTGATTTTCATGTTATAAACAACCGGTGTATGACACTATTTAAAAAGGAAACACACTATAAACTAATCAGTATGTAGTATGTCCCTAGACTGGCCCCATGTCTCTAGAATATTTGGTTTGCTTTTGGTTTTTTTGTTGTTTTTGTTTAACGTCCTATTTACAGCCAGGGTCATTTAAGGACGTGCCAGGTTTTGGAGGTGGATGAAAGCCGGAGTACCCGGAGAAAAACCACCGGCCTACAGTTAGTACCTGGCAACTGCCCCACGTAGGTTTCGAACTCGCAACGCAGAGGTGGAGGGCTAGTGTTAAAGTGTCGGGACACCTTAACCACTCGGCCACCGCGGCCCCATGTCTCTAGAATAATAAGATTATAAATAAAATTGAGCTTTATGATTTTGGTCCCTAGGATATGTCTGATGCTAGAGTTTCAAACTAGGGGGAGATAAGCCAGTATTAGAATTAAGCTTGGCAATTTTTGATAAAAAAAAAGTTTGGAACTAAAGGAGACAAGATATTATTAGAATTTAGCTATCTGCAGTAAGCCCTTGTATATACATTTGTATGTATATTTACATATATTCGTTGGATAGTTATTTTCGCGCTTTATTCAATTACCATGAAAATAGCGACTATAAAGTCTCCAAGAACAGTACCAACTATACAGTATAGTGACAGTATAATACGTAAATATGTTAATATATACATGTTGCGTAGATTCGAAATACAAGGTATATTCATGTGTTGTGCTAGACCAGAAATACATTGTACATATCTTTACATTGTATTCAGAATAGTAATATAATCCTAAATTACAATATGTATATACACATATAGTACCATGATTCAAATACAAAATATATTTTTAAAAGTATTGTGCAATGTATTTGTTCCTGCATATTAAATACAATACAGTGTGTATATCAACGTATTATTCCAAGGATCAATTACAATGAACATTTCTTTGGAGGTCAATTATCCTACCCGGAGTTGAAATACCATGCCTGCTGCATTGATATGAAAGATACAACCTGTTAATAAGACTCAGATCTAGGGACATTGAAGCGTACAATATTTTATTATCCTCCTTTGCCTGCCTTGTCGACAAAGGACGACAGGCATGGATTTATGCAAGACTAGATGTTTTATTTAAATTCACATTCGTTTAAATGATAAAGTTGATTCAATACCAAATATAGGCCTTTATGTCCTGAGTAACAACATGGAGGTGTATTATCCTGCTGTTAATTCAATACCGAATAAGATTGGACAAACAACATGGTGGATTATCCTGCTGTTAATTCAGTACCAAATAAGATTGGACTAACAACATGGTGGATTATCTTGCTGTTAATTCAGTACCAAATAAGATTGGACTAACAGCATGGTGGATTATCCTGCTGTTAATTCAGTACTAAATAAGATTGGACTAACAACATGGTGGATTGTCCTGCTGTTAATTCAGTACCAAATAAGATTGGACTAACAACATGGTGGATTATCTTGCTGTTAATTCGGTATCAAATATAAACCGATATGATAACAATACTATTGATAAAGAGTCATATCAAATGATGTTACTATGACTACACGGCCCTAAGTCCGTTTTCATCAAACACACATTGTGTAACGTACAATACCTTTATCAATCCCTGTATCCTTGGTGACGAAGATATCATAACTAAGAACTGGATCGCATTGTAAGCTTCAGTATGTCTTCAACATTTTAGTAATGGAGGACTTGGGGAATTGTAAATCATAATCAGCAATAGACCTCATCAAATGTAAGACACAAACACAATTACGTAGAATTGTACTTTATGTTTAACGACCGGGAATTAATAAACGAAACTATATGCATTACAGCTGATATTGTGTTACAACGTAATAGCCATGTGATATATCGCATGGAATATCAACTGGTATGAACTAGCATGTTGCCAATCCGATTATATCTAGTAAATGTTAAATCGTGTACAGGAAGACTACAATCATCTACTGGAACTCCCACTGATATGACTATCAGAAACTGACTCATAAACCTAACGAAGGTTTAATATGTGAAAAGTCACCTAGGACTTAAACAGACATCAATATAGGGGAATGTGTACCTAATCAATCATCCGCGTGTATTGATCAGTCTACCATGGCGACTAGTGAAAGGATTCATTATACAGAATATAATTGGAGAAAATCTAATTTGTAGTTTCATTTTGTAAACAAACCGTTTGTATTATGTGTTAAGTGTAGCTGTAGAACATCTGACAGACCTCATTAAATAGGGTTAAATGTTGACAAGTTCCTATATCCATCAATCATCCATGTCATGAATAACTTTCCATACGTAAAGATTTAGTCCATCAATACTACTAGCTACTCAGGTATAAACAGAAAATTTACCTTAGGTTGGTTCATGTGGCATTTCCCTCCATCGCTGAAAAACTTGTTTCCCATGGTTGGAAGTTTCACGCAAACCTGTGGTAAAAACTGTCTTTCCACCTTTAGTCCTTTCAATAAATAAACTTTTTCTATGGTCACAAAGATGGTGGATGATACGAAAATCCCATCGTTGTATGACTGTTGTGTACCGCTACTAAGCCACACTTCGTCTGCTATGCCTCTACAGCACCAACCAGTGGGATGAAGCGCGCGGATATTTTGGTACGGCTGCTGAGTTAGCAGACGACAAGTGGCATCTCGCGCTCACAAGCTATACAGAGAGAGCTCAACAGATGGTGCGCGCATGCCTGTACATTGCTTGAATCAATCAATTATTTCTCTGGCCGTTGGTCGGTTATGCTTTTAATTGTTAACATACAACACTGGGTTTTTGGACTTGTTATCTTAGGAAACACATTTTATAGTCATTCCACCTCAGGGTGATATCACATGTTTGTTTAAGAATATCACGGTCACCTGTTTGATTGTTAGATAAGTTGTTATATCAGTTACATAATGTGCTCGCGCTTTTTTCTGTCGTTCTTATATGCTATCAAACTCATATGCTGAATAGTTTGAGCGAAATGTGCTTCATACAGGAAGAAAAGATGGCCAATATTATATTCCTTCGGATTAATTATGCGATTCATCAAACCAATTCTGTTCTGCTTAATCCGTGCGTGAATCACTTTTAACACAATTGACACTTATCCAATTTCGCAGAATATGGACGATTGCCTGACTTATAAATGTAATATAATGTATTATAAGACTAGAGGTCAAGAGGGCCTGAATCGCTCACCTAGATAATGCAGTAATTATGACAAAATATCTAATTTAAGTTATACCAGGTATTTCAAATGAATTCCCATATATGGTCCGCCCCTCCAGCCCCAGGGGAACTACACACTCCGTTTTTCACTTGACCAACAATGCTCCAGACCAAATTTCATCAAAATCTATTCAGGCGCTCAGGACTAGGAAGGATTTAAAAGGATTTACCACGATGAATGTTTTCGAGAATAGAGCGAAAATAGGAGAAAAAACTTGAAACAAACCAAAAAGATAATACGCTTCGTTTTATATTTTACAAAGAAAAAATTGTTTGCTTGAAAACAAATTATAAAAGCAGTGAACATTCAGCCATTAAGAAATGGCCATCTTCACAGTACACTGTATATAAGTTGGTCATGCAGCCTCTTTGTAAGTACAGCCCTGCAGGTAGGGCGTAAGAATTGTACCTGCTGCCCCCATTGCATGATCGTAAGAGGCGACTAAATTTGGGATATTATCTTTTCTCTTCTTTCTTAACAACTTTCTTCTTCCTAATGTCTCCCTTGACAATGCCTCACTTTTGGCCTTCAGTTGAGCGTTCGTCACTGTGAGAAGGGCTTTGGGTTCTGTCCCCTAGCCGAGACATACCACAGTCTTTAAAAATGGTAGTTACTGCTCCTGCTTAGCGCTCAGCATATTAGGAGTGGGACGACTGGTTCGCCCGTTGTCAGTATAATGTGACCGGGTGGGGTGTGCTGCTGGTTGTCTTCGGCAGTATGCTTCAGTGAGGTAGCACTATAAATCGGCAAAAGTTCCGGCCTATCACAAGGAGACTTAACACGAACGTACCGCAATCTTCCAAAACACACATACAACTGTACATGTGCGCACCCGCCACAGGCATGCATGTCGCACGCACGGGAGGCCGTCTTTAAATGACCTTAGCTGTTAATAGGTCGTTAAACAAAATAAACCAATCTTTGTTAGTATGTGTATATTTTGTTATAAAAGATTCTATAAATTTTTTTTTTTTTTATTTCATATCGATATTAAAACATAACTATTATGCTAAGCATGTTGATAGAATAGTATTTTCTTTAATATCAAAATCAGTTGATATTTGTTAAGCTGACAAATGTTTTACAGCCTGAGTCATGATGTTTCTGTAATGTTCAACACGGTCGCTGGAAATTAAAAGCATGCTAAAATTGTTGCATGGTAAATGGGTAAAGAGATTTGACGGGGTAATACAATTCCATGGGTTATTTAACAGAAATGATCCCCATCGAATTACGGTGGTATTGGAGCGAAGGAATATAACGTAGTCTACTTAATGGAGAGTAAAAGGCTTGTATTAAGAAAAGCATAATGCACTTCCGCAAAAGGGAAAATTTTCATTCTGACACCAAAAAAAAAATAACAACATTAAGTTCGTTAGTGACCCCGGGTAACGTTACTCTTATGTTTACAGGCTTGACTTGGGAAGTCTAACATTTTGAAAGCTGATGTATCGTTCTGCATGTTGGTTGTAGGAGTCGACTAAAATTGGGACCATGCGGCGGCACTGGGGTTGTCTTCAATTTCAGATATCACATAATTACTTCAGTCAATCAATTTCCTTTGAACCAAAGAACATGTTTTTCTTCGGTATGTAACTATTTTCCTCAGTAAATAACAGATGAAATGGGCACTTTCTATATACGGAAATATAGAGTAGGGTATTGAGATTTTGAAAATAAAAATACACTCCTCCTAAAAATAGAACGATATAGGATTACAGATGTGAAATGGCGGAAATTCCCCAGTCCAATGTAAAAATCAGGGTTGCTGTCTTTCAAATACTGGTGTGCCCTTATATACCATTAAATCAATCAAAAATCATTTTTCAGGTAGAGAAAACTTTAAACTTTAATTTGATATTAATCACTTCATTTAAACTTCGAATGAGTGATAGAGGGCAAGTGAGTCACTGGTAAGAACATATAGTATAAAAATTCGTTGTGTGATACCCTAAGGGATAAAAAAACCGGATTGGTCTCTTATAGCAACAACTTGGGATGTTCAAATTTATTTCTTTCGATCTTCATTTTATGATCTAATATACAGCATGATCTCAATTTAGAAATAGTCTATTTCCTGGTGTGTATGCAGTTAGATGCTGGGATATGCCTGATCGTTCCGTTGTCACCACCTGAGTTTGCAGAAGTCGAAACAGAAGACGCTTCCGGAACACCTGGTCTTTTCCTTCTCAATGGTCTCCATACAAACCTATAATATCGGTTTAAACATTTCCTCTTGTTTTGTCTATTTATGGTTAGAATAACGGGTTGGTTTTCATGTCGTATTCTCTATATACATGTTTTTGTTATATTTGTTTTGTTTTAGTTCTGCAGATGTTGTCTCATTGCCAACCGTCTTCATATATATGGCTCTGGTTTCTGAGAGCACGTTAAGCCCTATGCAAACAAATGAAAGACTGACAGATAATCCTCACATCCATCAAAAGGAGTTCCAAAAGTATATCAAAATTATGATACAGGCATCAATATGCTTGTTAAAACGACTTCCTCCCATAAAACAATAGGTTTGGCTTAATTCGGCAAGCATTAGTAGCTTTAATAGATCAAAAGAACAATGATATTTTGTGAGTTTGGTTGAAATATTGAAGCATTATAACAATACACGTGTTCTGATTTATATATTTATCAGCTTATCGTAAAACAAATCCGCTTTTATAATTAACACATCAGTGCCGTGATCAAAATCATTTTTGCCAAAAAAAATAGGTATGGTCTGTTTCATAGTTTCCATAAAATAGGTACTCTTGTTGCTACAATGTTTTTTTAAAATAAATGCAAAAATCTAAACCATTGTAAAATACCATTTTAAATTTAAAGTATACATAATTGAATACATATGTTAACTTACACTTTGATGCAATTTGACATATCCCACTACACTTACATGTATTTCCCATGAATCTTTCTTGGGATTCACCATGTACAAGGGAATAAGAATATGCATACTGCCAGGTAAGCTAATTCTGGATTTTTTTTAACACACCGGCTGTTCGAAATGATTTGTACAATCCGCATTTTGTAATCAATGCCAAAACTCTTATTAATGTCAACCCCGAACCCACACCCACACCCCTACCCACTCAATTTCTACCAATTAATATTGGTTGATACCTTTGGAATCATAAGATGAAATTGAGTGCCATATTTCGTGCATAATCATTATGTTTTCTAGCCAATTTTACAATGTCTTCTGTTCAACAGCTCTCGCTTCAATAAAGGTATTGTCTGATAGACAACCATTCCCGCCAGTTATTGTTGTCGTCTGCTCAAGGACGTTACTGAAAGCGTGTATCGGAAGAGAGCAGTTTGCATGTGCAGGGTCATTAAAGTGTAGGCTCGGTAAAAGCGGCTTAACATTGAGTCCTCAGAGCCAATTAAATCTTTTCAAAAATGTCAGTTTTCACCGAAATTTTTCTATCAGTCACAAAATGGAGGATTGACATTTTTTAAAATCAATTTCACTGGAAGTGCAACCACGTTATGACTAATTCCTTTGAAAGCGCATCGGACCCTAAGCCACAAGCACGTGACTAATGCACGTGCATGCATGCCGGGATTTGATTTGGACTGTAACGTGTAACATACGCCATAAAAGACATCGGAGACTGCGATTGACCCGTGCTTTGTTAGCCATTCGTCATAACAATTTTTCGTCCAATCGGAATCAAGCTCTGTCAATCTTCGATGCCATTAGACATAGAGATCGGCCCAGAGATACGTAAAGATATCGACAGAACTGCCATATAGTTCATCCCCTGTGTATAAAGGGAGATTAGAAAAAATAACTGTCCTATATCCCAGAACTCCCCATATTGGAGAACACATAAATATGCCATGCCACCTCTGGAATTTTCCTTGGTAAATTGATAATTCCTGCGGACCGAATACAATAAATTTTATGGCCTTTTAATTTGAATTAATTGTCAATTTGTTGAATGAGTAATTAATTCATGCAGAGAGTGTCTTGGTGTTTGTGCATTTTTCATCAACACACTTATTACAATTTATGTGTTTCTTGGTATGCGGGGTGTTGGTAATTATGTTACATAGTGCCCGGATGTGGTAAAATGGCGACTATGTATGATGCAACAAAAGTACAACGACAGTGTTATTTATTTGTAATTGAGTTGTGTAATTTTGCTCTTTTTTCCTTTGACGGCGGTTGAATTACAGAATCCTTTGTACGATGCATCGTTTGACAACATTATCTTTTCTTAACAATCAATATCTTTACCTACAGACATGACTGTCTTTGGAGGGTCTATAGCCCTAAGTATTTGCTCTAATTAGAATCATCCTCCTGCGACCCCACGCATGACCTGAACACGTGTTAGTGTTTTTTCCTCTTATTGATATGACACGACGTTTTGTTAATATCTACTTATATATACTATACAGTTCTTGACATTTTTCAAATGGACATACAATTTGAGTCACTATATATTTTTGATGAAAAATGTAATGGCGTTGGTAAGCAAGTGGTGGAGCTACATGAAGTAGGACATATTTAATAGATATCCAACATAAATGAGGCAGGTCAATATCAATCAAAGATATCTGGTAATTTATGTAATTTAAAGTTCGTTTTTTAGCATAAACTACGTTTATATCACTAATATAAGTAAAGTGAAACAACACTGTACGTGACTGTAAACTATTATATGATAATAAAAATATATATATATATATATATATATATATACATGCATTTAATTATTACAACTATAACTAACTATTGCATGAATGATAACGCGCAGTGGCCTTATAATGTTGATGTAATCAAGAAATTACGAAAGCTGTCATACCTAGTGATTGAATGTTAGCTTTCAGTTTTTTACTGAGGTAAACAGTTGATAACGTCGATGAAACAGAAGATGTTTATCCTTCTGGAACACCTGGACCCGTATTCATTCAACCGCACGAATGTTCAAACAGACATGTTGTGCTCTGACGCAAGTTCATTTGGTGAAAAATCTTATATCTGAATTTATTTATTTATCAAGTAATGTTTTTCTTCCTTTTTTCATTATTTAAATCTGAAGACAGATGAGTTTAGCACAGAGCTCAAACTTTGGCATGGGAATGGTTCCATGAATACGCGCCAAGGTGTTACTTCCTTGTAATGTTCCAATATTGCCCTTGTGGATTTATCTTTTGTTCACACTTTGACCTCATTTTATTGATTTCCTGTTAGATATAGCTATCTCGTTTACACACCAGAATTCCTATTTTAGAGTAAGCGGATTATAGAGAGAAACCGAGTGACAATCCGTATCAATTATATATTGTATATGCACGGCTGTCGCATTGATCCTTTGGATAATGTTGATTAATTTGATAACGAGTTTTTCTGCAATAGAGAAACTCTTGCAATGCTAGATATATCATTAAACATAAATGCTGATAAATTATCTGAGATATCTAGATCGTGTAGCCAGATACATAAATACATGTGTAACATAATGACACTGTCCTTGAAGAGACAAGTCCTTGTTAACGAATTATGCTTTATTTCATCATTTCAATCAAGTGTAAAAATGTTTCGGGAGAGCCAATACATATCAGAAGACATATATCAGTGACGACATTTTTATTTCATCTAATTGAATAAAATATATAAAATGACACCATGATACAAACAAATATTATATTGATATTATTCAACGAATGGATAACAGCATTCGAAAATGATCGAAGACAGAAAGTTACGTACCATACATAGTAGCGGGGTACGATATACTGTCCTCGGGATGCCATGTCTACATAAACAGCTATTGTTTGAATGTCATCTTGATCGTTGTAAAGAAGCATTGGGCTGTCGTAATATCATTTTTTAGTCATCATAAATGACACTGCCTTGAACATTTTGTTTGTGTGTTTGTTTTCTTTATACTACGCAGTTATTATTCACTTTATTCACTGTAAATGTTAAGTGTTTAAAAGGCATTTGTTTGTAATTTGTATATGTGAATCAGTTTTTTTATTATATATATATTTAATTTTTCTTTAAAGTTGTACTTGTACCGGTATAATTATTATTTGTAGCGGGAGTAAAAATTAAGTTGAAACTTTCAAAAAAAAATGAACAGACATGAACATTGAAAAATTGAGATACAGTTTATATAGTTTTCAAATAGTAAAGCAAAACAGTAACAATACAATGTTTAGATACCAAAAGAAAAAATATGCATTTTTACATTGTTTTATTTTTTTTCCCTAAAATATAACTGAAATGATTTCGATATTTGGCGTTTACTTTGATAGCAGGAATTCCTTTAGATAAAAGTGAACTAAAAATGATAAAACTACACTCATGTTAGCATGTATTTGTATAACAAATGTTATTGGAAATAAGCATGCGTTGGCATTGCACTATGGAGGACACAGAACGAAATGAAATAGACAATAGAAAATGCCATCAAACACAACCGTCATTTAAAGTAATAAATTATATCTTTCGAATCTAAAAATCAACAATCACAAATCAAATTTTAAGACAGCAGCGCGATCATGTCAATGAAACTAAAACTTAAGTGCATCAATGCGCGTGCAATGAGATTGCGCGTGCATTCAAGTAAAAATCCATGCATGACATTTGTAACAAGTGTTTAGGCATTTTTCTGAGATATTGGTGATGTCACCGAGATGGAATGACATCATCAGTATCAAGAGGAACATTAAAATGTGTCCGAGATAACAGGGTCCCAGGATTGTTTATGAAAGATAACATTTTATCGAGATTATTATATTAGATAAATCAAACGTTTCATTTTTTATTTTATTTTTTATTATTATCATTATTATTATTTTTTTATTCTTGCATGCATAGATTTATGTTTGAACGGGTATAGAACAATTACCTTTTTTACAATTAACATGATTTTTATTTAGATCCATGGCATTGATCTATATACATCATGTAATGCATAAATATTGATTCTTATTTATATCAACGACATCTAATGATCTCCTACATTCTTTTAATATAAGACTTTCTAATTAAGTTTAAATGCATAATAAACAACACATTTCAACAGCTTAAGGCCAAATTATCTAAAATCATACAAGATTATTTGCCAATGTCTTGACGACCTACTGACCAGTGATGCACATTTCATAACAACATTTTTCAATCACACACAGAAAATATGGAGGAGCTTCGACAAATTTGTCCTGTACTTATGACATGTCAGGATGAAATTAAATGAAATGTCCATAAGCTAAACTATTACGTATTAAGTATGGAACTGGAGTTACCTATAGGTTGCCTCTCCGTCTGTTTGGTACGTATGCATGTTAAGTTTGCCCATTTTTTTCAGCACACTAGTGGTTTCAGTCCTTAAGGAATTTTGATCAAACTTCACACAATGAGAAATGACCATTGTGTAACGGACAAGTTCAAATTTCAGAGTTTTGGGGCCAAGGTCAAGGTCACTGTCACTCTTTTTAACGAGTGGCCGGTAGATGACATATAATGCTTTAGCAATACCTAGTATGTTTTTTTCTTGTGCATCATCAATGAAATGACTGCCATTAAAACCTACGGTTTTTCATATTGTTTTCTTGATGAATCGATTTTGATTTAGAATAAAAGTTACGGTTTTCCCTGTTTGTGTAAATATATCCTATCAACATTTCGCAAATACAAAAGGCTACATATACTGTGTCATATCACAAGAAAAAGTATACAACAGACATAGGGTAAGAATATAAGCTCATTTCAAACGGACAAAACATAGAACTGTGACTACAATTTAAAAAAAAAAAAACATGTTTTTGTATTAACAACATGCAATACAGTATGCGATTTATCAAATTATAATTTAATTATGTGAATTGATATATCGCATTGTAAACTTAGGTGGAGGGACTGGAATAATCTCAGAATAACAAGGAACATGAAAACAATCAAATAGAAGGGAATAATATGATTTAAACCACTGTTGTGAAATAGTAAATGTTCTGATGAAACCTGATTATAATTACGACATATGTTTTGTTATATAATTGATACACATAACCTAATATGCCGAACCTTTATACAATTCATCAGATACATCTAATAGTACATATAAACACAAAATGTCATATATCTTTCACTTCCCCTTGTCCCTTTTCGTGGGTAATTTTCATCAGATAACAACATTGTCTGGGACAAGCTCTCTATCATACGAGATCACACAACATGTTTTAGAAGAGGACTTGGTAAATGGAATGGTAGCACATAATTACTATCAGTCCCTGGAGAGCTAAAATATTATACTATTCTCCAGAACAATTGTATCTCGAGTCGACAGAGCCAATAGATAAAGAGGAAAATAGCACAATATTTTTGGGCATAAACGTTGCGTATCTTAAAAGCTAAAACATATTCTTTCCGATAAAAATACATTTTCCTTTCTTAATGTTATTCAGCTCTAAGGATGATAAAATCTGTAAGTATTGATTGCTATTTAGTTTCCTACGCATAAAATTCTAGATAAAGTACATTGGAAATAGTATTTAACGATTATGGCCGAAATTATCTAAGAGAATGCTTGTTATTTTAAATAAACAGGAAAAACGAAATGCACACAAAAAATATTCTTGTATTCGCAATTGATATCGACATGATCTTCGTTGATTTGTTTTAAGTCAGATAATCTCAAGAAAATACATTGATTTCTGCATGCATTAGGACATCTAAAGCACCATATTTGTATCATTTATTTGTTTGTTCCAAAGTGCAGCTCAGTCGTGGAACACCTCAATTATACCCATAAGACATATAAGCAGGCTTTTGATCTTTTTCCCCTTTTAAAATAGTTCTTCAAAAAATGAAACAGTCTTTGATGTTTAAAAGTGAAAAGATATTATTCTTTCATATGCAAACAGATCCAGGTCTTTGATCAGATGAATCCAAGAAAATTAAATATCAACATCAGAACGACTATAAATGCATAGATTAATTGATTACTCTCAAAGCTTTCACAAAGATGGTATTTCAGATGTCGTTTGTGGTTGAAACATTTCTTGAAAACTTACAAGCATCTTACAATTTTCAATTAGCATACAATTTTTGTATGGTAATAAAATGTATGTCTTTGAATTAAGGTCAAAACGCTTCTGGAAATAAAACTTAAAATCTTATTGCAAGAAGTTAATCAGTGTTTTTAATTAATTGAACATGTTTACTTAACAAACACAGCACATCATAACATTTAAAAAATCGAGAATCAACGGTTCAAAATAAGAAAAGATATTCTTTAAAAAAGCTATAACATATATTTTACAACTATTGCAAGACAAATTAAATCAGCTTATATTACTCTTGTTGGCACGGATTGAGGCGTGCGAGGGCTCTTACTGTGGAGGGGCGGGGGAGGGGGGGGGGACTGGAGCTGGAGTACCCGGGGGAAAACCCACATCATCGGGCAGGTGACCCCAATACCTTTTCACATCCGATCGGGGAATCGAACCCCGGCCGCCTAGGTGAAATGCAATCGCAGTAGTGCTATGCCACCCGACCTCCCGGGTATTTTTTACCGAACATGACGAACTCATCAATTCATTTTTATACTGTCACAAATAATCTACTGATAAAAGACAGTTCCTTTGTCTGAAATGATGGCCAAAATACTGACGTTCCCCTGTGCATCAAACTCTTAGGCCGATTCTAGAGAGTAATTAATCAATTAGGACTGGATGTTAAATTCTATTAAAAAATAAGTTTTTAGCGTTACACATTTTACTTATTAATTACTAATTAATCACACTACATCACGCTGCAGTTTATGTTACCGATGATATTTAGATTTATTTATAAGCGTTAAGGTCCCCGTTCACAGTTTTTTTTTCATATTTTGCCCATAATTCATTTATACGATTCTTCCAATTGCATGCGGAAGCAGTGTTTTCATCTCAATTATCAATAAAAATATAATTGAAATTGGTTCTGAATTCCCTTAAGCTATAGAGTAGAAATTCAAAACAAACTCGATCGAAGCAGGAAGGACGTTTTAGGGTCACAATGTTGCACAGCACTACTTTCTATATTACGTTAGGTTAGCGATTGTATCCAATTTGTCATTTCATGAACCAACCAGACTGGTTCCATGTTTAGTATGTCATCCAGTGATTCACAAACCTAATTTATTTGCTTTCAACTCGTGCCAATGGTCATTTCCTTATGGCAGAAAATGGCCGTCATCTGTGGAGTAAATGCAAATCAAGGCATGTGTTCCGGATTATAATTTCCGGAAAGTATATTCGACCTGCATTTATCATTTACGTTCTATTGTTTAGATGATTCATTGTGCATGATTTGTTTGGCCTCGAGTCTGTTTCTGGTAGGAAATTGACCATAATGAAATATCTTTAAACAATAATCACTTTTATAGATTTAATAAAACACATACAACTTCCATTACAACGTCTCAAGTATGGCTGTTCCATTGTTGAGAACAGGCAGAATAGATCATAAAATCGAGATAAGATCTTTTTCCAGAATCAAGGAATTTTCACTCGCAACTACTACAGAGGATGTTCATTGTCTATCAACTTTCTCTCGAATATGCTGCATGTATTTAGTTAAATAATAAGCTGTGCAATATATTCTGTGTTTTGATAATTTTATCATAGATTTTGAGGTTGAAGCAGGGTAAAAATCGTCTCCATAGGTCTCCAATGTGTTTTTATGTTGCATACCTTATTATCAAACAAAATATATCATATACACTGTACAACAAGAATTGCTGGTCTGAGGTTAAACATGTGAATACTCGGTCATCATTTTACTGTATGTAGAATTATTCTATGATTATAAATAAAATAAGATCCAGGTGGTGTTCATACCATCTAATACACAATTCGTCACTATAATCTTGTCAATTATCGGGCTGTTTATTACCACGGCATCGAAATATCTCTTATTTGCGAGTGCTGACTTGGCGCAGTTCCAGCAGATGTTTCTGAATAGAACAATTTGGTAACATAGATTGTAAGTTTTAGCCCCGATCAGGGCGCGAGTCAAAAATCATCTTCCTTATCACTTGTGTTCTTTAAATAAATATCGAATCGGTTTGATATATACGTCTGTTCTGACATTAAGGAAATGAGGCCGCGGTGGCCGAGTGGTCAAGGTGTCCCGACACTTTATCACTAGCCCTCCATCTCCGGGTTGCATGGTCGCAATCCACGTCGGGCAGTTGCCTGGTACTGACCGTAGACCGATGGGTTTTCTCCGAGTTCCCTCCACCTTAAAACCCTGGCTGTAAATAGGACGTTAAACTAATAAACCAAAGCAAACTTTAGGAAATTCCTTCACTTAAAATGTTCCAAAGGAAGGAATTATTGGGCTTAAAGGGAATAAACTTCGCTAAGGAATTCTCCTTCCTTCTGTAATGTTTTTTCTTCAAGCTGGTCCAAGTTGCATCAATATTGCTTAAGAAAATCCCTTAAGTTAAAAATTGTCATAGAAAATCCTTACATAACTAAGTGAAAAATCTTAAGTAAGAATGTTTTGTTTAATTCTGTGATGCTTTCCTATGGAAAAGTTTAAGTTAAGGGATACCCTCAAGACAAAAACAAATATTGATAAAACTGGGGAAAGATGGTATAAAATATTATCAATACTGTTGACATGTTTTTAATAAATTTGTTCTAAAGTAAATTCAATCCTGTGCGTCATTCTCAACAAGAGATTCGATGTTCATTGTCAGATTCATTTATCAGGCTTCATACCTGACAGGCTATGATATAGAGGATATCTAAGTGTTTTCAGTAATACCAAATATATTTTACAAATGTGGCAACTATTTTGATATTTTCACGAGTGAAAAGTATCAAAATATTAGCCACAGGAGTGAAATGTATTTGGTATTACGAAAAATACTGTTCAGGCGCGGATCCAGGATTTTCGAAAAGGGGGGGGGGGGGGGGGGGGGGTCCTGTAATTTAGTGATAATGCGAGCGCCGTAGGCGCGATGCGATTTTTTTTTTTTTTTTTTTTTTGCGAGGGGTCGGGGGGGGGGGCCGCTCCCAGCGGGTCCAGGCCAGCGCCCTGGTAGGGGGTTCCAGGACGAAGCCCCCCGGCGGAAAAATGAATATAGCATTTGCAATCATTCGGAATCAGGCGCGGAATTTCCTTCCATTTTTAAGACTATAAACATTTTTTTTTAGTTATGTGGAACGCAGTTTTCACAATTACCATTGAAACTGAAATAAAAAGACTTTTACTAAAAACTGTTTGTAGTGCTTCTCTATGCAAGCCCATCATGTTAATCGCTCGCGATTCTGTCATATCTACATAAACAAATATTTTTGTCCCTAGGTAAAGATTCTGTATTTTCAAATAGGATAGAATGAGGTCGTAGTGCAAGGTTAAACGTCGTACTGACTTAAGCGTACTCAAATTGTATAGGGCAGAAACTAATTAAAACGGATTTCCTGAATTATTAACTAGCACACCAGAAATGTCATATGAAATTGTAGAGAAGCTACAATTACCGCCATTATAATCTATCAGAATGCTTCCAGCCAACGAAAAAATCCCTAAAATAAGATAACTGCTAAAATATATACACTGTACACTTACAGTATACAAAAGTTGACACCGCTGTAAAATAAAACAGCAAGAGCTCTCTCCGAGAGATAGCTAAATTAATTTGATTGCAATTACTTCTAGTCACGCGAAAATATAAAATATTCTTCATTGATCACATAATTATTAATGGTCATATATTCATTTCTAAATGAAGATACAATAAAGTCATGGGATGCTTAATTATCATTAACTCCAGGATTTTACATAACTTTCGTCAACCATTTTAAATACAATGAGGAGTTCAACAAGTACTCTCTCCTGGAAAGATCGCTACTGACACTTAAAGATTTAAATGGCAGACTTTGAAGTAACTATCTCAGACAACTACATGATAAATGGCGTAAAAGCAACATGACTCATCTACGAAATGGCAATATTTTTTTTAAAAGATGGAAGAAAAAAATAACTGAAGGAAAAATACAAATCAAAGTCATAAGAATGCTGTCATTCAACACCATCAATTTGCATGAATTCATGTTTCTTTGGCACCTTAAATAGCTGCCCTCAAACCGTCGCGTCGATTAAATTCACCATGACGTGGCGACCTCTCCATTCTCACTAAAAAGTGAAAATCGATCGGCAATGGAACCTGAATGATATTTATTATCAGAATCGCTAACTCTCACATGGAAGTTTTAGAGACGTAAATGTTTCACGTTCTTTGGAAGCTCAAATTACGTGCCGATGCCCATGGGGTACGGAAGTTGATAGCGCGGTCTAAAATCCCTCCGGGCCTTAAGGTATTGATCCGGAAATTTAAGACAATTTGTTAACCAGCATAGCGTTACGCGATGCAACTGGTGACATTTTAAAGGATGTGAAATTCCCACGTCCATACGCACATGCGGGATGTATTTCGAGAGCACATATAACGTTTCTCAATTGAGGAGTCACACTTCACATGATCTGGGTGTACAAATTGATCCCAAACGATCGATGGTGTATAGAATTCATCGTTAACTCTTTGAAATATTTTTAAATTTCCTTTCTTAGGTTTAACTTCTATACTGAACACATTCTACGCCATTGTTTATTACGTACACCAGGCAATAACAAAATCGGAACAGCAGCCTAATCAGTACTTAAAATTTGTATACGAAAATATTGTATGTGTAGTGTTGTTAAGTTGTAAAAAAGTTGTTGCAAAACGTATCAAACAAACTAGAGACGATCACAAAATCTTAATATAACGACCGATTTAGTACTCTAAAGTAATACGATAACATTATTTCAGTTGTGTACGAAGAATAATTAGTTAATTATTCAGATTATTTTTTTAAAGATAAAGAGAAAAGCAAACGTGTTGGCGGTGGTAATAGCGTAAAATCTATAACTTCTATATTGTATTGTATTGTATTGTATTGTATTGAAGAACAGCTATTTTTGTCTTCAATTAATGATGATTATCTTTCCCGGAAATGTAGCACGTTTAAAATAATAGTACCGTTCTTTAACTATTTTTGTTCTTTAAAAGTTAATTAATATCTTAATTTCAAAAAAAATCACATGAAAGACTTCGTAATGACTAGATAATGAACATTAGTAAATGGCAAAGTGTCTTTGTAGGAAATAAATCGATAATTGAAATTGAAATTATATCCGATGTGAGAAAACCGTAAAATATTTTCGAGTAATCGTGCCTTATAATGGGCGCTAATGACAGAGATGATTGTCCGTTGCCTGTGGGCTTCACCTGCATAAAGGGCTCTGTGAAGCATAATCTTGTCACCAGTTGCATAATTATTCTGATGAAATGATTTTGTTTCAAAATTTCTCCGCTTCACTCGTTGGGGCACACTACCAGCATTACACTTCAATTGGTGATTCATTTAAGATTGTACAACAGTTCATTTTTGTATTCAAGAGAAGAACTGGTATGTATGTATCTCAGGAAGCCTCTTCTCTACAAAACAAAAACAAAATCTAAACTAAACTATGAAATTATATTCGTGCGATTCTACAGGAATATGATTTTGTTATGTCGATTTATTAATGTGTTAGATTATATAATTAGTCAAACAAACAAACTATTAGTTTAAACATAAAACGTCGCTGAAATATCATGAAAACGTAAGCGTTCTGAACGGTATCACTGATAAAAGAATATTTAACTCGCTAAACGATAACAACGAAAATATCACAATAACTCTGTAAACAAGAACAACAAATTAGCTAATTGAAAACAAAGATTGTAACAACTGGCAAAACGAGAATAATGAAAGTTACAACGAGCTGATGAGAATTGAGAATGTTACAACTCGTTAGTTTAGAAAAAGAAAAGTACGTACAGTTAATCGAGGACAAGGAAAGTACAACTGGCTATTCAAGGACAAGGAAAGTAAAACGAGTCTATCGAGAACAAGGAAAGTACAACTAGCTATTCAAGGACAAGGAAAGTACAACTAGCTAATCGAGGACAAGGGAAGTACAATTAGCTCATCAAGACAAGGAAAAAACAATTCGCTAATCGAGAATAAGGAAAGTACAACTAGCTTATCGAGGACAAGGAAAGTACAACTAGCTAATCGAGGACAAGGAAAGTACAACGAGCTTATCGAGAACAAGGTAAGAACAATGAGCCTATCGAGAACAAGGAAAGTACAAGTAGCTAATCGAGGACAAGAAAAGTACAACTGGCATATCGAGGACAAGGAAAGTGAAACTAGCTAATCGAGGACAAGAAAAGTACAACTAGCCTATCGAGGACAAGGAAAGTACAACTAGCTAATCGAGGACAAGAAAAGTACAACTGGCATATCGAGAACAAGGAAAGTACAACTAGCTAATCGAGAACAAGGAAAGTACAACTAGCTTATCGAGAACAAGGAAAGTACAACTAGCTTATCGAGAACAAGAAAAGTACAACTGGCATATCGAGAACAAGGAAAGTACAACTAGCTAATCGAGAACAAGAAAAGTACAACTGGCTTATCGAGGACAAGGAAAGTGAAACTAGCTAATCGAGGACAAGAAAAGTACAACTAGCTAATCGAGGACAAGGAAAGTACAACTAGCCTATCGAGAACAAGAAAAGTACAACTGGTCTATCGAGGACATGAAAAGTACAACTAGCTAATCGAGGACAAGAAAAGTACAACTAGCCTATCGAGGACATGAAAAGTACAACTAGCTAATCGAAGACAAGGAAAGTACAACTAGCTAATCGAGGACAAGGAAAGTACAACTGGTCTATCGAGAACAAGGAAAGTACAACTAGCTTATCGAGAACAAGGAAAGTACAACTAGCTTATCGAGAACAAGGAAAGTACAACTAGCTAATCGAGGACAAGGAAAGTACAACTGGCATATCGAGAACAAGGAAAGTACAACTAGCTAATCGAGGACAAGGAAAGTACAACTAGCCTATTGAGAACAAGGAAAGTACAACTAGCCTATTGAGAACAAGGAAAGTACAACTAGCTAATCGAGGACAAGGAAAGTACAACTAGCCTATTGAGAACAAGGAAAGTACAACTAGCCTATTGAGAACAAGGAAAGTACAACTAGCTAATCGAGGACAAGGAAAGTACAACTAGCCTATTGAGAACAAGGAAAGTACAACTAGCCTATTGAGAACAAGGAAAGTACAACTAGCTTATCGAGAACAAGAAAAGTACAACTAGCTTATCGAGAACAAGGAAAGTACAACTAGCTAATCGAGAACAAGGAAAGTACAACTAGCTAATCGAGAACAAGGAAAGTACAACTAGCTTATCGAGAACAAGGAAAGTACAACTAGCTAATCGAGAACAAGGAAAGTACAACTAGCTAATCGAGAACAAGGAAAGTACAACTAGCTTATCGAGAACAAGGAAAGTACAACTAGCTTATCGAGGATAAGGAAAGTACAACTAGCTAATCGAGAACAAGGAAAGTACAACTAGCTAATCGAGGACAAGGAAAGTACAACTAGCCTATTGAGAACAAGGAAAGTACAACTAGCCTATTGAGAACAAGGAAAGTACAACTAGCTAATCGAGGACAAGGAAAGTACAACTAGCCTATTGAGAACAAGGAAAGTACAACTAGCCTATTGAGAACAAGGAAAGTACAACTAGCTAATCGAGGACAAGGCAAATACAACTAGCCTATTGAGAACAAGGAAAGTACAACTAGCTTATCGAGAACAAGAAAAGTACAACTAGCTTATCGAGAACAAGGAAAGTACAACTAGCTAATCGAGGACAAGGAAAGTACAACGAGCTTATGGAGAACAAGGAAAGTACAACTAGCCTATCGAGGACAAGGAAAGTACAACTAGCCTATTGAGAACAAGGAAAGTACAACTAGCTAATCGAGAACAAGGAAAGTACAACTAGCTAATCGAGAACAAGGAAAGTACAACGAGCTTATCGAGAACAAGGTAAGTACAACTAGCCTATTGAGAACAAGGAAAGTACAACTAGCTTATCGAGGACAAGGAAAGTACAACTAGCTAATCGAGAACAAGGAACGTACAACTAGCTTATCGAGAACAAGGAAAGTACAACTAGCCTATCGAGAACAAGGAACGTACAACTAGCTTATCGAGAACAAGGAAAGTACAACTAGCCTATCGAGAACAAGGAAAGTACAACTAGCTTATCGAGAACAAGGAAAGTACAACTAGCTAATCGAGAACAAGGAACGTACAACTAGCTAATCGAGGACAAGGAAAGTACAACTAGCCTATCGAGAACAAGGAAAGTACAACTAGCTTATCGAGAACAAGGAAAGTACAACTAGCTTATCGAGAACAAGGAACGTACAACTAGCTTATCGAGAACAAGGTAAGTACAACTAGCTAATCGAGAACAAGGAAAGTACAACGAGCTAATCGAGGACAAGGTAAGTACAACTAGCTTATCGAAAAATATCAAATCCTACCACTCGGTTGCTATGAATAACAACGAACTAGATAATTAGAAGAACGAAAGTTATAACTAGCTAATCAAGACAATGAAAACACAATTAGCTTATCAACAATGGAGGTTGTATCTCGTCTTATGGGGACAATAAAGGTAACAATTAGCTTATCGCGAAAAAACGAATGTTCCAACTTGTTAATCGAGAACAAGGAAGATGATAACTCGCCAAATGAGAAAGTCGAACTCGTTTACTCGCGAATAAAAACAAACAAGCGTTTCAAATAGTAAATTGAGAATTACGATTGTTCAACTTGTTTACAGAAAACAGCGAAAGTTTCTTTTATTCTACGAACACAGCTAATGTTTTAACTCAACTATCAACAGGGACGTTTGTTGATTGTAGGAAATTGGAACTCCTTATATTGCCAAAGGTGTCGAAATTGCGTCTTTTGAAAGTTTTACTTTTGAAATGATTATTATGTTTTATTGATCAAATAACGATCTTTACTGCACCAGCATCCAGAAGCGTTAAACATCAGTGACATTTACACAGTTAGATCATGCGCATATATTCCCTAAACTATCTCCCTTATATGGTAATTATGGAAAATTTAATGGGCAAAAAAATAACGTCTCACCTCGAAATGGAATTCTTAAGATGTTTAAGCCGTAGGCATTTTATTTTTTTTAAACATTTAACGCAATAACAACTGTGAAATTTCGTAGTTAATGACCTAACATTTATGTATCTGAAATGCTTTGCGCTCCTAATATGGCGTTATTCTCGCTTTTGAAGTAACAGCTTTACGGAAATTAATTGGGAGGTGTGAAACATACCCAGCTTGTCATGCTCGATGAAATAATGATGCAAAGAGTGCCGAACACATTTCCATCAACTTGTTTAAGTGTGTACACTTAACGTTAGGCACTAACTCATTGCGCGAGGATCTAAAAACGTTGGTGCTACGTCAAAACAAGATTTAGGTTTTTTCACTTGAAATAAAAGCTTCGGTTTTAACGCATCAACAGCAAGACTTTTAATGTAAGAAATACGTATGTATTTATGTATACATTGATCCGTATCTGCCTGCTTGGTTAAACATCAATCGACCCACTAGTTGATAGCAGGTTAGTACAGATACGGTTTGTGTCGGACAATTGATATGACATCATAAAGCTGTGTTATCCTTCTAAAACTCGTCCGTGATGTTAGGGGCATCATACAACTGTTTCTTAATTCTAGGACTCGTCAGTGACGCTAGGGACTACATACAACTGTTTCTTAATTCTAGGAGCCGTCAGTTACGCTAGGGACATCATACAACTGTTTCGCCCGTCTAAGACCCGCCAGGTATGGAATCCCGGGACATCCTAGCGCTGTTTCGTCCTTTATGGCCCGTCACTGATGTTAGCAACATCACACAGTTGTTTTGTTCTGCTAGGACTCGTCAGTAATTCTAGGGAGACCATACAAATGTTTCATCCTTCTAAAAATCGCCAATAATGTTCGGGACATCACACAGCTATTTCGTCATTCGAGAACTCGTCAGTGATGCTAGAGATATCATACAGCTGTTTCGTCCAGGTTTGACTCGTCAGTGATCCTAGGGACATCATACAGCTGTTTCGTCCTGGTTTAACTCGTCAGTGATGCTAGGGACACCATACAAATGTTTCATCCTTCTAAAAATCGCCAATAATGTTCGAGACATCATACAGCTATTTCGTCATTCGAGAACTCGTCAGTGATTCTAGAGATATCATACAGGTGTTTCGTCCTGGTTTGACTCGTCAGTGATCCTAGGGACATCATACAGCTGTTTCGTCCCGGTTTAACTCGTCAGTGATGCTAGGGACACCATACAAATGTTTCATCCTTCTAAAAATCGCCAACAATGTTCGGGACATCATACAGCTATTTCGTCATTCGAGAACTCGTCAGTGATGGTAGGGACATCATACAGCTGTTTCGTCCTGGTTTGACTCGTCAGTGATGCTAGGGACATCATACAGCTGTTTCGTCCTGGTTTAACTCGTCAGTAAGGACCAAAATTGTGCAAATCCCGAACAAAAGAAAAGTCAAGAAAATCAAATGGACATGAAAACAAAATTGCAATTTATCAAAAGAGAAGATTAATTCCACTCATCAAATCAAATCGTAATTTTGGATTCTTGATACTTATAAACTATGAAACATTGATGTATATTCTCAACCAGTATCACATGCCATAAGGAGTGAAACACGGCATACGGGTAAACGTCAAACATCGGGGACTAACGTCCACCAGCAGCGGTACAGGCCTCCCCGCCCGGCTATCTCGTAATGGACACTCAAGTGATTTGTACCTTTTAATTTGGTAATTACAGCATTGATCGATTACTTTATATAAAACAGCATCACACGGCTCTATCGTCGTTGTAGGATTCGCCATTAATGATAAACCCCACTATGATTGTAATTTTTAAGTTTACCATGTATATAGTGTGCGTCAAAGCTCCCTCTTGCCAGTCGCCTATTAAACGTATATTTAAGTCCTATTCTCAAAACATGTTCCGATATGCTACGGAACAGCTTTTATGATCAACTAAACAGATATAATCAGCATTTACTACTTCGATACTGGCACTTCACAACATACTCTACTAAACAGGTGCTTGGCTGACGGGGAAGGGTATAACGTCCTTTATCCTGGTGGCCACCTACACAATGTAGCTAGACTGTACAGCCAGCACTGACCAGTACAATGGCCTGTCAGAGTTTGAAATGGGGAGATACATTTGGGACCAGCTGTTGAGTAAGGGAATTTTAATAGAATATGCTATAACGGATTGTAATGGCACAGGGGACTCGAGAAATTGAGGATACGATATGAGCCTTTCAGCCGATGTGGAAGTCGGAGAGATTAGCAGACCCAGCTCACCTAGGCTAAGCTATAAATTTATTTAGTTTTGGAATTGTTTCTTAATCACGTTTGTGATATAAACATTTTAATAACATAACGTGTTTGTAAGTATAAGTAGTATTTTGATCTACTGCTTGGCTAAAATGACTATTGCGCGGTCACGTGCGAACTATTGAACACCTGTGACGTTTCGGAATTTAGTACACTATGTACTACCCTTTCAACATCTAAGTCACTCAGATGTCAACACTTCCAGACGACCGTCATGACGACTTCTTCGCCAACAGGAGTGTCGAGATTTCAGTGCTTCTAGGTGTATTTTGGTGATTATATCATAAAACAAGTATATTATGGGTGTCTGTGCAAGAGTCCAGACTATTTGACTCTCGGTACTGGTAATCGACCGATGTTCTATTGTACATGAGACCGAATGCTGAGTTCAATAGAACATTGGTCGATTACCAGAACCTCGTGTCAAATATTCTGGACTATTGCACAGAGACACCCATGATATACCTGTATGATATTGAACTGAAATGGTCTAAGTTTAACTTATTACCTATATGTCTAACACTAACAGTACAAAACCAGTTAAGAATACACGCCAAGCATAACGTAGATTTACAGGTCAAGCCACATGTCAATTTGTCTATTCGTCTCGACATCGTTTAATTCATCGGCCCGTAATTGTTGGTGTTTCATAATTTGGTCATTAAAGTCATGTCGACACGTGTTTGATTGAGGCCCGTGAAGGATTTTAATTGTTTTGAGTTTCATACTTAATTAAACAATCGATCGCTTAACTTCCTTTTTTTCTGTCTGTTATATATTCATCAATCATTTTTATATTTTACATATTTGTATAAGCAAAAAATTACATTATACCTATCACATGTTTCGTGTGGGTTTTTTTCACAAACGGAGCCAAGATTTATTTCCATGTTTGAAAAGAACCCTTGGGTAGCCCCCTTTACGACCACAGAGGTGCTATAGACCGCCAGTATAAATTGTAGAGATGATTAGTTTTACTGGCCGAGTAATTATTACCCTCGTGCATGGAGCGAATTTATTGGTCGATTAAAATACGAAACTGCGAGTTTGATGTCTTTCTTGATAATGACTCTGCACGTTATTGTAAACAGGCGACCGGAAGTTGACGAACAGGGCCCATTTGTTACCAGGGATAATTGCCCGAGTCATACGCCGAAAACAATATGCTCAAGACCAATTTGGTCTCCCAAAGGAATTTCCCCGATAAATAGCGGCAACAGCTGAGATACGACCTTATACGAAGGCTGCTAGTGTGAAAGAAAAGGGGGAAAGGAACGGCGGACAAGAAAATATCAGTGAGGCTAAGCAACGAGAAAATGGAGTATACAATTTACTTTAAAATGGAGAATGGAGATGTCGAAACTACACGAAATAGAGAAAAAGGGGAAGGCCAAAGACAATATGGACTAAGGGAATAAGTCTAGCAATATAGATATTATTTGTGTGGGGATAGCAGGAGAGGATACAGTAACAGAAAAGGGATGAATACTGTTTCAAAATCTGCTCAGACGAAGGAATCTTTCTCTATGATAACATCAATACAAATTAATATCAATAACAATGCGAACAAACAAGAAACAATATACACTTATATTCCTATTTTTGTTATTAACATCCATTTTCAAAATTGTTGACGATTATGAAGTTAACAAATATGGCGGCGAACACTTTTATCAGGGAGCTAGTGATTCGACGTCGCTGACTTTACCGAGCGATGTCTTGGCGTATGAATTACTATGCTGAGAAAATATGCTCACGGTTCTTAGCTTTTAGTGTCAGGTTTAAAATGGCGTCTTACAAAACCTCATATTTCTGTAAATAAATAAGATATATCTCTATGAACGTCGTGTACATTTCTCTGACCTTCTCTCTGTAAATAATAGGATATATATTGACTATTATGGTGAGAGAGATCGCGTTATTGTTACAGCTGGTATTCAGAAGCCCGCGTAGATTACAATACACACGGATTCACTGTGACCATGCCACAATAACATGTCTACGTCCATCTGCTAATGGACAGTCATCACCGAGATGACCGGTGGTCAACCTAATCCAAAACTAATAACAATTATATCTTCGACTGGTGCAAGTATCCGGTGGCCGGAAATTAACTTCTAAAGTATTCTCTGGTGGCGTAGTGCTAATTCCTCTCGTGAGCTTTTGATGTGAGCCAAGCACGTGACATTGGTGACTTTGATGCGGTCAATGGGAACACTTTTTGCTTCAAGAGGTTCATAATGTTCTGTGAAATATAATGCATGGTAGACCTTTTATCGTAAGGAAAGTAGTGTTTTATCTGAAGACAAGTATCAGTCGAATGCAATTTACTTTTAAATACAAATAACTACAACTGCAGTGTATTGAACCCCAGGCATACGATGCGTTCCTTTATCGAGTCCACACCTATAAAATAACAGAATTGAATCTCAATACGTTTTCCATGATGGTGGCCGTCTCTACACAATTTACTCTTCACACCTTAATTGGATTGTTTGGTGTTAAATGATGTAACGGATGTAAATCCAATATATGAAAAGCATCATAAAATAATAAATGTAATTTGTAAAATTTCATAGAACACTAGACATACAAGGAAGAATTAAGTGTATGACGTCCCTAACATCACGGACGAGTCATGAAAGGACGAAACAAATGCATGGTGCCGTTAACATAACTGACGAGTCCTAGAAGGACAAAACGGATGTATGATGAGCCTAAAATCACTAACGAGTCTAAGAAGGACGAAACAACTGCATGATGTCTCTTACATCACTGACGAGTCCTAGAATGAGATGTATGGTGTCCCTAACATCACTGACGAGTCCTAGAATGAGATGTATGGTGTCCATAGCATCACACCGACGATTGCTAGAGGGATAAAACAGATGTATGATGTCTGTAACATCACTGAGGAGTGATATAATGAGATGTTTGATGTCCATAGCATCAACGACGAGTGCTAGAAAGACGAAACAGATGTATGATGCCCATAGCTTCACTGACGAGTGCTAGAAAGACTCAATAGTTGTTTGTTGTCCCTACCATCACTGACGACTGCTAAAATGAAATAAATGTATGGTGTCCTTGACATCACTGACGAGTCCTAAAATGACGAAATAGCTGTATGATGTCAATAGAGTCACCGACAATTGCTAGAGGGACTAAACATATGTATGATGTCCCTAACATCACTGACGACTGCTAGAAGGATGAAACAGCTGTACGATGTCCATAGCTTTACTGACGGTTGCTAGAATGACGAGTCATAAAAGGACGAATAAAATGTATGATGCCGTCAACATAACTGACGAGTGCTAGAAGGACGAAACAGCTGCATGATGTCCTTTACATCACTGACGAGTCCAGGAATGAGATGTTTGATGTTCATAGTACCATTTACAAGTGCTAACGAGGACGAAACAGCTGTATGATGTCGTTAACATCCCTGACGGGTCCTAGAATGAGATGTATGGTGCCCATAGCACCACTGACAATTGCTAGAAGGACGAAACACATGCATGATGAGCCTAAAATTAATGACGAGTCCTAGAAGGACGAAACAGATGTACGATGTCCATATCATCACCGACGAGTGCTAGAAGGACGAAAAAGTTGTATGTTGTCCCTACATAATGTAACATCACTGACGAGCCGTGGAATGAAATGAATGTATATGTATAGAGTCCTTAGCATCACTGAAGAGCACTAGAAGAACGAAACAGATGTATAATGTCCATAGCTTCATTGACGAGTACTAGAAAGACTTAATGGTTGTTTATTCTCCCTAACATCACTGAAGACTGCTAGAATGAAATAGATGTATGGTGTCCTTAACAACACTGACGAGTCCTTAAAGCTGACAGTGCAAGTTAAAAAGCATCCAATTGAGATTTAAAAAAAAATGATACATGTACAGATTTCCAAAAATCGTTTCCGAGACAATCCCCAGTTATGGTAGTGTCGTATCTAAGGACGGGCAGACTCGTAGTTCGAACTCGGCCGATTTATACAGACCCACATTTCGAATAGTTCGAACTTGGCATACGAGCCGATTAAAGCTTGGCATGTACGAGAAGATTTAAAGTTAGATCGGTCGGTCTCGGAAAATGAACAACATATCGTATCTACAGACATTTAAACATTGTGGTCATGTAATTCACTTATTTCGCGATCATTGAAAACCGAATTTTACAAAAAAACATTCATTAATACCTCATATTTTACCGTTAATATTCAGTAGGCCTATCTTGAATGTTAAAACATCGTGTGCACCCGACAAAAACATCGTCTGCACCCGACACCAAAACAGAACTTTCGGCCCCAACTATGTATAACATAACATCCTATCAAGATAGAACGGAGTACGGATTCGACAGGTAGTAAATTGTTGCCGATATTTGCATAAAGTTTTAAATTATGCAACATGTAATTCATACATAATAATAATTTAGTACACTAAACATGTTTTGATCGTAACAGTGACATAGACGTGTCAGAAAGTAATGGTCACATTATGATATTGATAGGCTAACAACAAAAAGATAGGATATATTACACATTATCTCATTCATTTGTATTTTTTAATCATTTTTATTACCTTTTTTCAATAGGATGAACTAAAATTTCACATAATACATATATATTTTCAGAGATTATGCACGGTACGTCCTATTTTAAATTTGAACGATATTATCAATTAAGAATAAAGAACAAAACGACGTCACAGTAAAAAAAAATATATTGGCCGAATACTTTTGGCATGTTGCGGGAATTATTTTTTGTTCATAGTGAAATTTAGTAAGTCAGTAATACAGTATGTATTATGAAATTAGGCCTGCGATCTGAGAGGGATATATAATAAAGGGATCATTCGCTGCGCCTGTGTTATTTATTTTAGTTAATACGACAGCCAGGGTACGTACAACATAATAAGGGTGTTTGTACTTTTTGCGTAATTTTCGATACGTTTTTTGGATCTTTTTGAGACTGTTAGTGGCCCTAAAAAGGGCCGTTGGTGTGTTTACTTGAAGACGGTATCACTCGTCGTTTGTTTGTTTGTTTGATGCACCAAGTTCTGTGCGTAGAGCTGTATGCTTTGTCGGGATACCGGAAGCTGCATTTCCCTTTGGCTGTGTACCCAGTGAACTATTTTCAGCTCCACTTCTTCTGGATAGATCAGTTTTGCGCCACCTCCAACTTCACGCCCTTTAGATGTTTTAGGAGAATCGGGACAAAAAGTTCTTTTCCATGTAGAGAGGGTTGATTTAGGTATACCATATTTAGATGATATGACACATGTTCCATATACTTCCACCAGATCGAGAAGTTCCTTCTTTTCCGCAACTGTGTAGAACTTGTTTTTGCCGCGTATTTTTCTCATACGAGATTCCTCAGTCGTGTACACATCATCATTCTCATCATCATTGAGTGTACACCTGGTTGTCGGCGAACTAGGTAGAGTTGTACACGCTGTAGTGGGACTAGTCACATTATGTCTTGGTCTTCCGACAGGTCGTTAAGTAGGTTTTGTTGGTGGTGCAGGATTTCTCCATTCCTTCGGGATGGTGTCTTCTCTGCTAACTGCCTTCTTAAAATATTCCTCAATCCGCTTCATACTTATTTTCGAGATTATTTCGAAAACTGATGACATTACTATTTACCCCTGCTACTTTTATACCGCCTTAGTACTATGAACCACGTGTTAAAAACACGTGCAGTCTTGGCATGTTAATTGATTGTTAATTCTAACTGTGAGAAATGTCATCAGAAATGATTAACTGTAGATCATTTATTGCTTAGTACACGATCTAGAATTGTGACAATAATCATGAACGGCAAAATATGATAGAATTATCTCGTATCAACTGTTGTTTGTGGCCAGCTAACATTCAAGCTACAGTAACTACGTATACCCTGCAGGCTTGACAGTCCGCCATGATCTCGACTCGGATAGTTCGAACGTTCGTCATTTTAACGATTTAGACTCGGATAGTTCGAACTTAGGTTTAATTTCTCAGCATATAATTTCGAACAGTTCGAACAGGACCGACAATATTTATTTAATTTTGTTCGAACTAACCGGAGGTTTACCGTATTCTCCTTTAAATAGAATAGACAATGAAATTTTGATAATAATTAAGTTTTTTATATACAAAACAAGATGCTTGCATAAAGTCTTAAGTCCTCATGCCTTAATCAATTCAATTAAAGAACATTACATATTTCAAAAGTATATAGCCAAAAGTAAAGGTGAAGGTGCACAGCTGAAATGTGAAAATGAATGGAAAAAATGGGAAAAACTTATTGAACTATCTGATAGTTAATTTTCTTTACAATTTTGATTTAGTGTGCCAATATATGATAATACATGTATTATTATGTATGTAAATATACATGCGTACCTTGTATATGCTTGTATGTAAACTACTTCTCCCTACTTGAGCTGCTGGATGCTGGAGTTTATATGTTTATGGTACCACTTGAATAAATAACAATTGAAATCAATGTTAATTATCAAAATGCTTTTGTGATCTCTTGTCTAGTCTCTCTATCTCTCTCTATCTCTATCTCTATCTCTCTATCTCTTTCAGGTACATGTGGGTATGATATTGTTTTGAATGCGTATGTATGTTTTGTGTGTAAATGCTAGGTGTAGTTGGTGTAATCAGTGTGGAGCCTGGTTAATCGTGCCGATGGCTCAGATGACGTGGCAAGAGTTGATATGACCAACACAGAAGCTGAACCCTCGACAGGATTGATCAGGCTACCAGGAAACTGTGAATATGTATGTGTGTGTGTGTGGGTGAATGTATGTTTATCAGAATATATATACAAGTATAGGAGTATGTATGGTTTTTTATGTATTTATCTCCTTGTTTAATTGATGATGATGATTAGTATGATGTTGAGTATGATGATAAGATTACAATGATGATGATTATGATGATGAGATTATGATGGTGATGAATATGATGATATGATGATGATGATGATGATGATTAGCATGATGATAAGAGTACAATGATGATGATTATGATGATGATGATGATGAAGATGATGAGATTTGGATGATTGCTATGATGATGATGAGATTATGATGATGAGTACTATGATGATGAGATTATGATGATGATTACTATGATGATGATGATTACTATGATGATGATGAGATTATGATGGTGATGAATATGATGAATATGATGATGATATTTTGATGTTGATTACTATGATGATGATGATTACTATGATGATGATGAGGTTATGATGATGATGATTACTATGATGATGATGAGATTATGATGGTGATGAATATGATGAATATGATGATGATATTTTGATGTTGATTACTATGATGATGATGATTACTATGATGATGATGAGGTTATGATGATGATTACTATGATGATGATGAGATTATGATGATGATTACTATGATGATGATGAGATTATGATAGTGATGAATATGATGAATATGATGATGATATGTTGATTACTATGATGATGATGATTACTATGGTGATGATGAGGTTATGATGGTGATGAATATGATGATGAATATGATGATGATGATGATGATGATGATGATGATGATGATGATGATAATGATATTTTGATGTTGATTTCTATGATGATGATGATTACTATGATGATGATGAGGTTATGATGGTGATGAATATGATGATTATGATGATGATGACAGGCAAACCATACCAATTGGAATTGATGTGTGTTTGTGTGCGTGTCGTTCTTATACATTTATGTATTGAAAATGTCTTAAAAAATAAAACAAATATAAAAAAAAAAAATTATTTACCATAAACAAACAAACCGAAGATAAACAAATATCCAGATAAATTGTTTTATTTCATTATTACTAACTGTTAACAGACATACAGATATTACGTCAATAGATTAACATACAAATAACAATATTAAGGTATATGTATATGAATTACCCTGTGTGTTTCATTATGATGAAAACTTGATATGAAAATGTGCAACGGCCACCGTCCTCCTGGGGTTCGCAGTATATTTGGAAAGAAGATAATTATAATTGCTTCTTCTGGTGGCTTCGTCCTTATAATGACGATAAATAAATTCAGAAAATGTTGCAAAAATTCATGCAAAAAAACTTTTTTTAAATAAAAAAAAGTCACATACACGTAATCAAAAATGAATTTGATTATCTGATAATGTCTAGACCGTTTCCCCATAAGTTGAGCACATAATGATCTGACTAATTGACCTAACACAATAAGAAGAAGAATAAAATAAATCATTAATTAGAAATTAGAATAATGCTATATATTCTTTTATTCTATTTATTCTGAATATACCATTGAATAAAAACGATAATTTTGTTAATAGCTCTGTGAAAATTGTGAAAAAGAATATGTCGTCTTTCCTCGAACAAAGCATTACAATAAGGAGAGAGAACGCGTGTCACACGGGAGGTAACTCTCTCCGTTTTTCAAGCTCTCACTAGGGCCTAAAGACTGACTTTCATATTTGTACTGTATAAATATGATATCGATATAAATACACATATATCTGTGCGGTTTCTGTTAATTACATCTGGAGATAATATTTGAATTCACATCACTTTAGATGTAGGTCAAGGGTAAGTTTACAACGTCACGGCAATTAATTTAATGAGGTTTAACGGTCAACCCAGAGTTATCGTTCTTTAGAGCATGCAAGCGACAATGATGTGCTGTTCTAAATTTCTCAGCTAATGATAATGCTTGTGACAAACAAGATTAAATTATTCCTTAACAGCATTAGCAAATTAAAATCTACTTCAGGGGCAGGTTTTGGTACGTAATCGTAACATATCCAGTTAATTTTGCCAAGAATCGAGAGTCCTAGCGGAATTATCCGATGAGCTACGATTGGTTTGCCAGTTTGTACAACTAACTTTAACAAAATAATTGAGTGTCTACGTAGTAGGGCACAGTTTGTAAGCGGTTAAGCAGTATATTCAAAAATTGAAATGCTGCAAGCCACATGTCATAGTACCCGTCAATGGTTAAGATAATTTATCCATCTGTGGTCAGTGTACAAAAAACGGTATTTCCATTCACTTGATGTGAATATTGATCATACGATCTCAGTCGAACTATACACTTGACGTTGATTTGATATCAAAAAGATATTCAATTTACAGAAAAAATGGTATATTGCAAAAATTACATCTCCCCATTAAAATTTTGACATTTTTTTCCCTTCGCCGCGTTGGTATCAATTATCAGGTCAAATCCTACAAGGACGAAACAGCTGTAAGATGCAGTTTTAATCATTTTTGGCTCTTCCGTATCTAACTCTCACATTGTATTAGCATGTGATTATTATATCTATTTGTCTTTTGTATACTCCTTTGAGATTGCAGTTGGTAGGCACTTCTAGTGGGCCTGTATACCACGCTTTTGTACAACCCCTGAAGTGTCTACATGGCTTATAGAGCAGCACAGTGTTTTGAGTGAATAGATTCCATATGTACTCTGGTAATTCTGCAGAATAATAATTCTCTAATCCACATAAATACATTTATATGATCTACACACATATATATTGATTTGATTTGAACGTATTTTATTGTTTAGACACAATTAGATTGGGCGCAAGTTTTTATCAACTTATAAATGCCCTCTCCACAAATATATTTGTATACTCAGTATACTTATAATAATTGTAAAGAAAGAAAAGCAAAGAAGAATGACAGGAAGAAAGACAGATCTAGAGATCTAAAAGTAAGATGAATGGCTACATTAGGATATACTACAAATTAGGATTCATAAACGATGTACACTATATATATCTTTAAATACACTTAATTAAAACTAATACTATATATATGTGTGTGTGTATATACAACATTGCACAATTTTGATAAAGTAGCCATTTCCACGCACATCGCATACCAGTTTATTTTTGTAACCTGTTTTGTTTAGACAACGCGATGAAATCATTTGAATACTGTAAATATGAATGCATATTACCTACGATTGAATGTCATTCTCCAAAGGCCTGCGTTTGTAGCTAGAAAGTGTCAGAAAGACATACAACAAGCTACATGTATGAATATATGATATTATGATAAAAAAATTACAAATTATTCTGTTATATATTTTTTATTATTATTATCATTTGTTTTAACTCTTTCTATTTTTTGCTTTATGATATATATTTTTTATTATTATTTTTTTTTTTTTAACTCTTTCTATTTTTTGCTTTATGATATGTAATATAGATGTATTTACAATGTCACAAATTAGTTGACTTGAAAGTATAAAAATGAATTATGCTTAAAACAAACAAGGAATTTTTAAAAATGAATTTTAAATTAGGTTTATAAAATTGCAGAAATTCTACATATATATTTTTTTTAACGTATCAGTTCCTATAAATGAAGGCTTCCTGTTTGTTAAATCGGTAATAAAATAATACCTGTAATGAAATATACGTGGTAATAGTTCCTTTGTGAGCTACAATAAATATAGGTCTATTGTCCAGTGAGGTATATAACTCCCTTGAGTAAGAACAATGATACACTATATATAGAAAAGTCACAAATTAAATAACAAAAAAATATCATTGCTGATTTAGTTTTTCAACACCAGAAAAAAAACCAGACAAGGAACAATCGTTATTATCAGGCAAGTCTTGATATTTTCTATGTTTGAAAAAAAAGAGGTTTTTAATAGGTGGGTTTTTTTCACACTACGCTAATTTTTGGCGTTGTCTGATCAAGAGTAGTCTCCCATCTACCGCACGTTTTTCGGAAAATGTCTTCAAAACCTAACAACTTTCAAAAAAAATTAATAGCAATGCTTTATGAAATCCATTTGATCAAATCATAAGTAATTGAAACCAGGATAAGCCATTTAAGAATATCGCTTAAAAGACGTCACCCGAATATATTTCATTCTTAGTTTCTTTAAACATATGCTGTATTTCATGGAACGAAGGTTTTAAAACAGTATATTTATACTAAACAACGCTGACTTGTACTTTCTGCCTAACCCATGCATCCTCGAATTGGATTATTCTTCAAAAGGGTTGTACCATATTCAGATCGAGAAATGTTAAAATTGATAAATGACATGGATGGAAAGACTATTTACCCAGTTAATTTATCTGCTGTAGTTTTAGGGACATTGTGTAAATGAGTTATGCACTTTCAATTTCTGAAAATCATCAACAAATGTATGTTACGTAACAATTATTCATACCATTACCGTCCGAAAAGTGTAAACAATATGGTTACGCATGCGCGTTGCGGGAAAGTTGATTTACAATATTTTTTTTATTTTTTTACATTAACAAGGATTATTGTGTAAATGGTTTATCGTTCGTATAACAACGATCGTTCGTATAACAACGATTGGCAGAAATCCAATTTCCGGAGAAAAATAAGGAAATCTAATAACTGAATCCCTTTGATGATTTTGAAACACTCATGTGTCCCCCATTCATCCGTCTATCAAAGATGGGAAACTGTTAATCTGCATGTATTACCGCTCAGTATTCCACGTGAAACTTTATGTAAATCTTCATGTAGAATCAAACATTTGCATGCAGAAAAATTAAATTAAAATTGATTTTTCTGAAAATTATTAAGAATGCTTTTCAGCACAGAGAAATAATGTAATCCAATTATCAAAACATACCAAACTTTAAAATTTGATGGATTAATATAAAATGTGTCGTCGCTGAGGCAGAAGACGGATAATCTTCCTCGAACCTGGTCTAATTTTCGTTTAACTTTTTCAAGAATTTTTCAAGATTCTTAATCTATTTTGTTTATATTTTCCCCCGTCTTTTCTATTTGGGATTAGAATTACGATATCAGTTGCATATCGATATTCTTTCTTTCAGCACGTGTACAGCATATATCATACGGGCATGCAAACGAGGATGGCACAGTGGTAACGCACTTGCCTTTCACCTATGCGGCCGGGGTTCGATTCCCAATCGGACGTGGAAAGGTATGGAGCCACCTGCCCAACCACGTGGTTTCCCCCAGGTACTCCGGTTTCCTCCCACAGTAAGGCTCCTCGCGCGCTTCCATCTTGGCCAACACTAATGATTAATATAAGTTGATATAATTTGTTTCGCAATTGTTGTAAAATAAATAAAATTCAAGTTTAGTTTTATGCACAAGACTCTTATTTCTAATTCAAAATCAAAAGTACGAGGGCATAATCCGGACGAATTATATATTAGCTCGTAACCCTTTAAAATGTTAAAGGGGAATACGACCAGGTGTTCTAGGAAGTAACACGAGAATCATTCTTGATTCAATAATTATTATAAACAGTGTAATGACAGGTATAAATTACAGTATGAGCATTTTGATTCAATGTCAAAGGATGAATAACATTATATGTAAATGGTACTCCGAATTTACAATGAGCAAATATCATACCCAATTTTTTTAATGATATCGATGATATATTTTCATCAGGTAAATAAAATAGCTCTACTTGGCTAGGTGTCCTGAGAAAACTAGTAAATAATCGCCCTAATCTTGAACCATCAGTTATACATACATCTAAAATTACATAATTAAGAAAAATGGTTGTTTTAACGTCTTCGCATCTGGCATCTGCATATGAGGACGGAAAAATCAAATGGCAAGACAGTCAAATTTTTCAATAATTGAATAGAGTCGAACATCATGACTCTACCTACTTCTGTTATTTTGGGTAAAATATTTGATGTTTTATACTAACTCAGCCATTCATCAATCTAGTCATGATAAGCTGAAGTGTTTGAATATCTACAAACATGACCTTTCGAAAATAATTGATGTTCGCTTCGTATCATTCATGGGCGGCGAGACGGAAAAAAATCAAAAAAATCATTTTTCCAAACACTGATGGTTCAGAGCTAGCAATGAATGACATATATTATTATTCATTTATGTGTAGTTAAGATGATCTTTATGGCACGTTTACATGTTAAATAACATGATGCGCGTCAAGACACAAATATAAGGCCTCTTATACAATACCCTGATAAAGTCAGTATGTGTCACTTTAACACGGCCCGTGGTATCGTCCTTTTTCAGCACAACCATTAAATGCTTGATTTGTTTATGATATTCAAACTGTTTCTATAGCAACATACATCTATCGGTCAACGTCTTTTTTCCTATTTGAACGTATCTGATAATGGAAGTGTGTGCTAAAATATATCTGAGCATCAATGTACGATCACAAGGCCTGACGTCATGACAATGGCGGTTGATCAGAGTTTCGTAAGGTAACGGTATTCGTCATTTGTACTTCTCCATGTTGGCGGCCATGTTTTATTAATGCTAGGTCGTTGAGCGAGTGTGTTATAATATTTCTCCAGTTCGGGATACGTCGATATGTCCAGTCCAAATCGCACACAGAACGCCACATGTGGATAGAGGTATATGTCTGCCATAGTGAAATCGTCACCCACAATATAGATGCCACCTTCCTCGTGGACCTATAAATAGATGGTAATGTTCCGTAATTAGTTCAACCAAATAAAACGAACAACAGACAAGAATGTGTTTAATTCACATACATTTCTCATAACGTAAACCCATTATATAAATCGCCCTTTGATGAGAACAAAGCTACAGTTAATGTCGCCTTAATGAGTATGAAATCTACCGTTATAGCCGCTTTAATGAGTATGAAATCTAGAACTTTGCTGTCACTTTATTAAGTGTGAAATCTACAGTAACTGTTATAGCCGTTTTAATGCGTATGAAATCTACAAATAATGTTGCTTAATAAATGTAAAATCCCAAGTTATTGTTGCTTTAATGAGTATGATATCTACAGATATAGTCGCTTTAATGAGTATGAAATCTACAGTTATAGTCGCTTTAATGAGTATGATATCTACAGTCATAGTCGCTTTAATGAGTATGAAATCTACAGTTATAGTCGCTTTAATGAGTGTAAAATCTACAGTTATAGTCGCTTTATTGAGTATGAAATCTACAGTTATAGTCGCTTTAATGAGTGTGAAATCTACAGTTATAGTCGCTTTAATGAGTATGAAATCTACAGTTATAGTCGCTTTAATGAGTATGAAATCGACAGTAATAGTCGCTTTAATGAGTGTAAAATCTACAGTTATAGTCGCTTTAATGAGTATGAAATCTACAGTTATAGTCGCTTTAATGAGTGTGAAATCTACAGTTATAGTCGCTTTAATGAGTATGAAATCTACAGTTATAGTCGCTTTAATGAGTATGAAATCGACAGTAATAGTCGCTTTAATGAGTATGAAATCTACAGTTATAGTCGCTTTAATGAGTATGAAATCTACAGTTATAGTCGCTTTAATGAGTATGAAATCTACAGGTATAGTCGCTTTAATGAGTATGAAATCTACAGGTATAGTCGCTTTAACGAGTGTAAAATCTACAGTTATAGTCGCATTAATGAGTGTGAAATCTACAGTTATAGTCGCATTAATGAGTGTGAAATCTACAGTTATAGTCGCTTTAATGAGTGTGAAATCTACAGTTATAGTCGCTTTAATGAGTATAAAATCTACAGTTATAGTCGCTTTGATGAGTATGAAATCTACAGTTAAGGTCGCTTTAATGTGTATAGAATCTACAGCTTTAGTCGCTTTAATGAGTATAAAATCTACAGTTATAGTATCTTTAATGAGTATGAAATCTACAGTTATAGTCGCTTTAATGAGTATAAAATCTACAGTTATAGTCGCTTTAATGAGTATAAAATCTACAGATGTAGTCGCTTTAAAGAGTATGAAATCTACAGTTATAGTCGCTTTAATGAGTGTGAAATCTACAGTTATAGTCGCTTTAATGAGTATAAAATCTACAGATGTAGTCGCTTTAAAGAGTATGAAATCTACAGTTATAGTCGCTTTAATGAGTGTGAAATCTACAGTTATAGTTGCTTTAATGAGTATAAAATCTACAGTTATAGTCGCTTTAATGAGTATGAAATCTACAGTTATAGTCGCTTTAATGAGTGTAAAATCTACAGTTATAGTCGCTTTAATGAGTATGAAATCTACAGTTATAGTCGCTTTAATGAGTGTGAAATCTACAGTTATAGTCGCTTTAATGATTGTGAAATCTACAGTTATAGTCGCTTTAATGAGTGTAAAATCTACAGTTATAGTCGCTTTAATGAGTGTGAAATCTACAGTTATAGTCGCTTTAATGAGTATGAAATCTACAGTTATAGTCGCTTTAATGAGTGTGAAATCTACAGTTATAGTCGCATTAATGAGTATGAAATCTACAGTTATAGTCGCTTTAATGAGTGTAAAATCTACAGTTATAGTCGCTTTAATGAGTATGAAATCTACAGTTATAGTCGCTTTAATGAGTATAAAATCTACAGTTATAGTCGCTTTAATGAGTATGAAATCTACAGTTATAGTCGCTTTAATGAGTGTGAAATCTACAGTTATAGTCGCATTAATGAGTATGAAATCTACAGTTATAGTCGCTTTAATGAGTATGAAATCTACAGTTATTGTTTCTTTAATGAGAATGAAATCAACAATTATTGTCGTTTTAATCCACTTATTCACGGAATCAAGTGCACTGCGATTTATGACATTCAGTACACTCATTTTCGACTTTTCGCCCCGAAAAGACGGAAATTAACAAACCTTAAATTTCGTCTGTTCACCCCGAATACACTTTATGACAAAATGTCATACGCGAAAAGACGAAATAAATGCACTCAATTAGCGACTTTAATTCTCGTCTTATCGTCTGTTCAACTTTCCGCCCCAGAAAGACGAAAAATAACAAACCTTGATTTTCGTCTTTTTTCCCTTCGCCCCGAAAAGACGAAAATTATCAAACCTTAATTTTCGATTTTTCGCCCCGAAAGTACGAAATTTAAGGTTTATTAATTTTCGTCTTTTCGGAACGAAAAGTCGAAAGGACGAAATGACACAAATCAGCCACCGTACGAATAAGATTAATATGTCGACTTGATTTGCCTTCTTCTGTCTGTTGTTTGTTTATTTTTTGTTTGATTTCTGATTTGTCCATTAATCTCAATACGCTGGTTCGTCTTGTTTATTGTTTTGTTTTTTGGTTTTTTTTTTGTTATTGTTTTTTTGTTATTGTTTTTTTTTTACTTTTTTTTTACTTTTTTTTTTTAATTAATTTTTTTAATGTTTTTTTTTTTTGTTTAATTACTTCATTTATCTGTATTTTTTTATTTATTATCTTTTATTTATTTATTTTATCTGATTTTATTTGTTTATTTATATCATTTATTTATTTATATTTATGTTTATTATTTTTTTATAAGTTTATTTTTTAAATTATATTATTTATCTGTCTTTTTGGGGTTTTTTTATTTTATTAATTTTTATTATTTATTTATTTTATTCATTTAGATATTTATTTTTACACGCACGTGCATTATTGATGTGTTTAATTTCTCACTATTCCTGATGGTAAATGTATTTACTTAATACCTTTTTGACAACAATGACCAATTGTTGTATGTATGATTGGTACATTATTATGTTTTATGAAAATATTCGAAAATGAACACATGTAGAATAAAAAAAAACAAATAAAATAAAAGTTACCTTCTTCAAGTAATCTTCCCAACGCTGCAATTCATTTCTTGCAATAACATATTTTCTTTCTAACAGGTCCTGTTTAAAACAATAATAGATCAAATACATTTTTTCTGTATTTAGCTTATTTGAATGATATCCTTAGTTGATTACATTATTTTATGCAATTGCTTGTGACGTTTCAAGATGTAGACGATCATACATAAAAAAAAATACACATATGTGTATTTTAAAAGATAAAATCAACACAGTATTTGCGTTTCGCTAACATTTACAAATATACATGTATATATCATTACTGTGAAATTGAAAATTTACCAACTCCATAGTGCAGTTACATGTACGTTGCAAATTAATACGATATATCACTTAATGGAATACAATTACATGCATATGTGATATAAAAATATGTTTATACATTTCTATTTATTCAGATATTTCTTTTTCTCTTAGTCTATTCACTTACATGATCCCATTTTTCTTTCTCCGTCAGCATACAATAATAGATGATGTTCTCTATAATAGCATTCTGAAAGTTGTTATGCGCCTGTAAAGTAATGGTAAATTAAATTGAACAGCTGTACACTGTCAAGACAATAATCTCCAAATTCAGGTTATGGCGAGTAGAAATAAAAGTTTATCATTGTTTGTAGGACACTCTCTATTTTGCGCCTTTCTGGCTTTTTTCCGGATATAAGAATACACTTTTTTAACAAAGAAAAACAACGAATACTCTATAGAACGGTGGGGGGGGGGGGGGGGGGGGGGGGGGGGGGGGATGTTAACAAACCTATCAATATCAACCCTTGAGACCCTTCAACAATTACAATGAGTAAAAGGTCTGATCTTCCAAGGGGTAAACGTAAAATTCAATTATCAAGTAAACAAATGAGAGGAAGTGAAGCGCTGTAGGTAATGATACGCGTTTAAGCAAAGAAAACAGAGAATGTTAATGTATAATTTCTTTTTATGTCTCTACTTCTATGTAGAGGTTGGCTCACACGTATTTCTATACTTTATGGGTTTAAAGAGATACAACTTTCATTTTAAAGGCTTTTGAAATAGAATATGAGCGGGGTTTTTTTTTGGGGGGGGGGGGGGGGGGGTATTTATTTATTTTTTAGATATCTCCAATCTCCAATCACTTTGTCGGAAACTTAGATTCGACAGGATTTCATTTGAAAAATGCCGATGAAATATACGACGATTGTCTTTCCTGGGCAACGCGTGGAATAAGTTTCACGAGCCAGGGGGGTAACTCGTCTGGTCTTGTTAAAATGTATTTCGAGCTTCATCATTCGTATTAATGTCATACCAACTTTAAGGGAATAAAACATTTTCTACATGTGAACTTATGCCTTTTTTGTCTTAAGAACATGGCATATACTCACAGGCGTCTGTTTCTGGTTAGTATTTATAGAAACAAATATTACTTTATAATACTCTTACTGTATCAACGTACATATAGCAGAAGAAGGGGCTAATTTTTAATTAATACTAACCAGAGGCAGACGCCTGTGACGCAATCGAAGTTAAGGACACGATGCATATCAGACTCTGGTAGGTATGAAGGACGGTGAGTGGACAATACCTACACATAATTATGTTTCGTTGGTGGTAGCTTATTGTTGTTTGATTGAGTGACAGATGTTGTCAGAGCGTTTCCTTACCTCATGCATTCGCTGTAGTACTCGAGACATAGCCCTTTTCTCTGAAGGGATGAGTTTCTTTCCACAGTCGCCATAACATGTCTGAAAGTCAGGCAGAGGTCACAAATCCTAGAGGTCATGGTAAATTTAGCATTTCATATATAATTACATAGATACGTATGTGTAGAAGGATTTCTAGAAATCACATACCAGCAATGATAAACCATTAATATTGTGAATATAGACCTGGAACCTTGCCGCATAACTGGTTATTTTTGCGGGGGTTTATTCTTGCGACTTGCTTATAGAATAGTGTACCAATTTGAAATTTTTTTTTTAATTTGAAAGCCATTGTTATCGTATTTTTGTTTCAATTAGAAAGACAGTGAAATATTTTGACGATTTAATTATGCGGAACACACCATCAAAACCGCTACAACACTGTTCATATACGGCGATACAATTATAGGCAGATCTCAAAAGGCAAATAAAATTGGTATAAAGGAATTATGTTCTGAACTATATATTTTGAACAGTTTCGCCCGTTGTCAGTATAATGTGACCGGGTGGTATGTCCTGCTAGGTGTCTTCGGCAGTATATTTCATTGAGGTAACACTATAAAGTCGGCATCAGTTCCGCGCTATCACAAGGAGACAAACACGAACATACCACAGCCTCCTAAAACACATATTCAATACATGCATTTCACACACAGGTGAGACCGGCCTTAAATGAACATAGATGTTGATAGGATGTTAAACAATTTAAACAACCATACCCACACAGGAAGGCCGTCTTTAAATGACCGAAGATGTTGATAGGATGTTAAACAATTTAAACAACCATACCCACACAGGAAGGCCGTCTTTAAATGACCATAGATGCTGATAGGATGTTAAACAATACTGAACCTTACAACCGTATAGATGTTGTTAGGATGTTAAACAATACTAAACAAACCATACCCACACAGGGGAGGTCGTCTTTAAATGACCATAGATGCTGATAGGATGTTAAACAATACTGAACCTTACAACCGTATAGATGTTGTTAGGATGTTAAACAATACTAAACAAACCTTACCCACACAGGGGAGGTCGTCTTTAAATGACCGAAGATGTTGATAGGATGTTAAACAATTTAAACAACCATACCCACACAGGAAGGCCGTCTTTAAATTACCGTAAATGTTGATAGGATGTTAAACAATATAACATGTAAACAAACCTTACCCACACAGGGGAGGTCGTCTTTAAATGACCGAAGATGTTGATAGGATGTTAAACAATATTAAACAAACCATACCCACACAGGAGGCCGTCCTGAAATGAGCAGAGATGTTGATAGGATGTTCAGAAGAAACGCGAATGGATAGAAAATGTACATATGAATTAAGTACTAGTAATAAGTTCAAAATATGAACATTAATGAATAAGGAGCTTTACTTAACTGATGCTTTGTCCTTCTAGGACACGTGTGTGATGGTTGGGGCTGATAATATCAAAATCAAGAATGCAAGTAAGGAACTATTCAAACGGACAGGGAAATGTTTAAGTATTTCAGAAAAGATGTATAGACACAATAATCTATCAGTTTCGTATTTGAGGTGACACTATTGAAATTATAAAGTCACATATAATGGAATTCCCAATATTTTAATTCTATGTCTTGTAGAGGTCGAAGAGGACAGCAAGATGAGAACAAATGGAAGAGGTTGAAGGTTAGTGTCAATCTTATCAGTAACACCCAGGCGGTAATTCAGGAATAGAAAACAGAATGAGTTTGCAAATTTGTGACCTCTACCTAAACGCCAAGCGGGTACAGTATTAATTCATTTTTTATTGTTGAGAGGTGAATAACGTTAAATTATTCGTGGAATTCAGTGACTTTATATATAATGACTTCATGCCATACTTTGTGAATTATTGAAGATCACGTTAATTATTTTCCGATTAATCATTCTTTAATGTTATTGTGAGTCCGAAATAGATATCTTTTTAATATACACATGTACTTGACATTCTTTTGAAATCAACATTAACAGTTATGAAATCATTATTGAATTATGCGGTTATGACACTTTCCCATCTAGATTTGATCCTTCGTTCGACCTATTTTAGTTTCTACCTTGGTATCTCCTGTAACTACGCCTAATTTGTTTAGAAATGTTCTTATATCTTATATCTGTCTTTTGTACAATCATTTGTGTCTAAAAATGTGAGTGATATAATATCATACCTCGAGGTAATCACAGATCGCGTGTGATTCATTGATGTTGATATCTTTGTCTACAAACGTCGGTACCTGAAAGTAAATGAAAGTGAAGGTGAGTATATTTAGTACACACAATCATGGGCCCAAAGCACATCGTTTTTTTGGCAAATGAAAATATTTTTTCTTATTTGACAGATGATAAAAAATAAGCCAAACTATGGATATCAAAACTATTTAATAGATGATTACAATATTTTTTCTTCGTTTCATTATAATTATTATGGTACATATATATAAACTTAATTAATTGCAAATTGATCGTCATGAACATTTTAAACCATATCTATGTGCTCCATTGAAAATGCTCCCACAAGCTTTTTTTTAATGCTGCAGAAAATTCAATGAAACTACAGTATCCACCCTACCCCGTATCACATAGTAGCCCTGCCCTGTGCCAAGTATAGATCCTGTTCTGTGTCAAGTATTCACCCTGCCCTGTGTCAAGTATTCACCCTGACCTGTGTCAAGTATTCACCCTGTCCTGTGTCAAGTATTCACCCTGCCATGTGTCAAGTATTCACCCTGCCCCGTGTCAAGTATTCACCTGCCCTGTGTCAAGTATTCACCCTGCCCTGTGTCAAGTATTCATCCTGACCTGTGTCAAGTATTCACCCTGTCCTGTGTCAAGTATTCACCCTGCCACATGCCAAGTATTCACCCTGCCCTGTGTCAAGTATTCACCCTGCCCTGTACCAAGTATTCACCCTGTCCTGTGTCAAGTATTCACCCTGCCCTGTGTCAAGTATTCACCCTGCCCTGTGCCAAATATTTATCCTGTCCTGTGTCATGTATTCACCCTGCCATGTGTCAAGTATTCACCCTGCCCTGTGCCAAATATTTATCCTGTCCTGTGTCATGTATTCACCCTGTCCTGCGCATAGTATTCACCCTGTCCTGTGTCAAGTATTCACCCTGCCCTGTACCAAGTATTCACCCTGCCACGTGCCAAGTATTCACCCTGCCATGTGCCAAGTATTCACCCTGCCCTGTGTCAAGTTATCACCCTGTCCTGTGCCAAACATTTATCCTGTCCTGTGTCAAGTATTCACCCTGCCCTGTGTCAAGTATTCACCCTGCCATGTGTCAAGTATTCACCCTGCCCTGTGCCAAGTATTCACCCTGCCCTGTGTCAAGTATTCACCCTGCCCTGTGTCAAGTATTCACCCTGCCATGTGCCAAGTATTCACCCTGCCCTGTACCAAGTATTCACCCTGCCATGTGTCAAGTATTCACCCTGCCCTGTGCCAAGTATTCACCCTGCCCTGTACCAAGTATTCACCCTGCCCTGTGTCAAGTATTCACCCTGCCATGTGCCAAGTATTCACCCTGCCCTGTGTCAAGTATTTACCCTGTCCTGTGTCAAGTATTCACCCTGTCCTGTGCCAAGTATAGATCCTGTTCTGTGTCAAGTATTCACCCTGCCCTGTGTCAAGTATTCACCCTGCCCTGTGTCAAGTATTCACCCTGTCCTGTGTCATGTATTCACCCTGCCATGTGTCAAGTATTCACCCTGCCCTGTGCCAAATATTTATCCTGTCCTGTGTCAAGTATTCACCCTGCCCTGTGTCAAGTATTTACCCTGCCCTGTACCAAGTATTCACCCTGCCCTGTGTCAAGTATTCACCCTGTCCCGTGTCAAGTTATCACCCTGTCCTGTGTCAAGTATTCACCCTGCCATGTGTCAAGTATTCACTCTGCCCTGTGTCAAGTATTCACCCTGCCATGTGTCAAGTATAGATCCTGTTCTGTGTCAAGTATTCACCCTGCCATGTGCCAAGTATTCACCCTGCCCTGTGTCAAGTTATCACCCTGTCCTGTGCCAAACATTTATCCTGTCCTGTGTCAAGTATTCACCCTGCCCTGTGTCAAGTATTCACCCTGCCATGTGTCAAGTATTCACCCTGCCCTGTGCCAAGTATTCACCCTGCCCTGTGTCAAGTATTCACCCTGCCCTGTGTCAAGTATTCACCCTGCCATGTGCCAAGTATTCACCCTGCCCTGTACCAAGTATTCACCCTGCCATGTGTCAAGTATTCACCCTGCCCTGTGCCAAGTATTCACCCTGCCCTGTACCAAGTATTCACCCTGCCCTGTGTCAAGTATTCACCCTGCCATGTGCCAAGTATTCACCCTGCCCTGTGTCAAGTATTTACCCTGTCCTGTGTCAAGTATTCACCCTGTCCTGTGCCAAGTATAGATCCTGTTCTGTGTCAAGTATTCACCCTGCCCTGTGTCAAGTATTCACCCTGCCCTGTGTCAAGTATTCACCCTGTCCTGTGTCATGTATTCACCCTGCCATGTGTCAAGTATTCACCCTGCCCTGTGCCAAATATTTATCCTGTCCTGTGTCAAGTATTCACCCTGCCCTGTGTCAAGTATTTACCCTGCCCTGTACCAAGTATTCACCCTGCCCTGTGTCAAGTATTCACCCTGTCCCGTGTCAAGTTATCACCCTGTCCTGTGTCAAGTATTCACCCTGCCATGTGTCAAGTATTCACTCTGCCCTGTGTCAAGTATTCACCCTGCCATGTGTCAAGTATAGATCCTGTTCTGTGTCAAGTATTCACCCTGCCATGTGCCAAGTATTCACCCTGCCCTGTGTCAAGTTATCACCCTGTCCTGTGCCAAATATTTATCCTGTCCTGTGTCATGTATTCACCCTGTCCTGTGTCATGTATTCACCCTGTCCTGTGTCATGTATTCACCCTGCCATGTGTCAAGTATTCACCCTGCCCTGTGCCAAATATTTATCCTGTCCTGTGTCAAGTATTCACCCTGTCCTGCGCATAGTATTCACTGTGCCTTGTGTCAAATATTCATACTGCCCTATGTCAAGTATTATCTATGCCTTGTGTCAAGTATTCCCCTTGCCATGTGCCATATATGTATTCACCCTTTCCTAGGCCAAGTGTTCCTATTCACATCTGGTTACTCAGGAAACTATCAGTCATTAATCTATAGAACTTACCGTAATTGTATATGTATTGCCCGCACCATTAGATTGCCCGCACCATTAGATTGCCCACATAAGCCAAGTAAAAATTAAAATCAGGGAAAACCTTCGCTTTGTGTGTTTGCCTCTCACAGTTGAGACATGTAATGTCTTGACAAGTGACCAGTATTAACAAACATATTTCTGTTTCTACTTGTGAGTTATTTTTACTTTACATGTCCACACAGAGGTAAATGTGCCATTCATATTTCTGACTTAAACAGCGGCACCTGGTTGTACACAAGGGAAACACAAAAAGTGAACTTAGATTTAACAAGTCTCGTATAGCTGCCAGTTTATCAGATAGCCCACAGAAGACATTCTTTTAATGTTTTAAATCATAAAGCTTGGAGGCAAAACACAAGAAATTACGGTAAGCGTTCTCGCTAGGCGTTATTGAGGCCCACTGGTGATATCTTGGTCATTCGTTGTTGTTCACAACGGTTAAACATAATGCAAAAATATGACCAGTAACAGACAGATGAAAACGAATATACAATGCAATGAATAGTTTTTCAAGCGTTTTGGTAAACAATTTAGGTTTTATTATCATATTTTAAATGTCAAATTGTATCTAGATGAAAATCAATTTCTTAAATTCAGTATAAACATTAAAACGCTTGTGCATTTTCCATTATTAAGAAACTATATCGCATGGACGAATAAACGTCCTCTGGAAATAAAAATGGAAAGATATACATGTATTTTAAATCCTGTTTTGATATGTTTGCCGACAATACACTGTATATAAATTATTTAGTTTTTTATCACAAATGCCGGCTTCAAGTTCTATGTTAAGCATACCAAATCCTCGAGGAAGTGATAAGGTGCCTTATCCTGGGGTGGGTGTTTGAGTGCAAGACCACCAGGCGATATTAGAATTGTGCTTGCTGCACGAGTGTACTCCTCATAAGTTGAGGATTGATTTGTATATCGCAGGTCAATCTGTGTGAGTACTGTACGATGATGTAGACATGTGAGGGATTATAACACGAAAGACCAAATGTCCCCCACAACAAAGTATGATTAGTGCAGGTTCTTCGTTAATGCTTGATTTAAGGAGTTTTTTGTCCTCGCAACAGCCAGGCAAAATGGGGCGGGGTGTTCAGGAGACTTTAATGGATGAAACGCAAAGCACAGAAAGACAGAACAGTCATAAGGGAACGGATGTTCGGGAGATTCTAATGGAATAAAACAAAGCTAAGAAAGAGAGAGATAGAGAGAGAGCAGTCATATGGGGTCAGGTGTTCAGGAGACTCTTATGAAATAAATCAAAGCATAGAAAGAAAGAACAGTCATATGGATATATGTGTTAATTAGATAACTATGGAAGACACCAAAGCGCAGGAGGACAGAGCTGAAAGGAAAACAGGAAATTTCTCTGTATCACGTATCCGTCTGTTTTCACATTATGTTCATTTTCTGGATTTTAGATATGATTGTGGCATTCACTTTTACGAATTAAATCATTATATGACATTTACTTGAGCTTCACAAAATGACTTAAGTACATGTGTAGCACAATAAAAATGCATTATTTAAGTATTTTTAACAACTGTAAAAGGATTTGTTAGCCTGATATAATTCAAGGAGCAAACCTATTTAGGAAAATCATGATTATTTAAAATAACAATTATCTTTTTTTCTACAAAATGCACAAATGAATTTTCGAAATAGAAAAATAGCACTTCACTAATAATTTATATATTTAAATGCATGGCATGTAACAATGTAAGACAAATGTACCGGATATGATTAAAAGTCTGTCTGCAGAAATATTTGAAAAGAGATAAGTACAAATAAACGGCTTGTGTCAGTGTTCATTGAGTACTGCACTGAACAACTAGGGTCAACTGGGATTCTTCATATACAGGGATATCTACGTTACGGAAAATCTATTTTTATCAACTTGAATACACACTACCAGGTCTTATCAGTTTATTTAATAGCTACCTGCAAAAACGTAAGTTGTTAATGTATTTGGCTGATAGGTATTAACATTCGCATGGCATTGCAACCAACCGGCAATAGCAACCAAACTGTTTCTTGCTTTAGGTTATTTAGTTTTCGGAGAACTCAGCTCTTTTGAAGATGAATACCAACGATGATAGGACCTTTAGCGATATTTTTTAATCAATATCATTTCTGTAAGACATGAATTCCCCCTCTCTTATGCATTAATGCAAATATGATCTTTGATCCTTTAACTTTGTCCAATGACCACCAGAATATGATCAGGTGTATGACATTGCTTTGGAACCGGAAACGGATATATCGACATGTTGAAGAAGCCCATGTAAATAGAAATATTATTCGAGATATGAACACAATGGCAAGACGCGACAGAAGGAAGCAGAAGTTGAAAAACAAGTTTTCCTCGCAGATTTATTTTTTTACTGCTACAGAGTATATACTCTCAATATAAATGTTTGAAAATAGCTTATTGCTAAGGTATGATTCCTTTACATGTGAAGAGCAATGTGAAAAGCCAATTTTGCTGGAGGTTCCACATTAGTCGCCTCCTATGTTCATGCTATGAAAATGTCCCAGTGTCTGCTTATAAATCTAATATATAGGTCATTTACGAATGTAGAGTAAAAATGGTACAGATGCAAAAAAAGATAGATAGATGAGGATAAACATGTTAGTTTATGTAGCCTCCTCATTTTTGCGGCTATTAAAGTTCGCATTTTCACCCGATTTATCATCCCTAGTTTAAAATACTACACATTTATCAATTGCTGGTGTTTTGATGCGTATGTAACAACCAGGAAAAGAATAAGCTCACGAAGAAAAGGTTCAACCCGTTCGCAAGAACAGCAAAAACTATAAAAGCGAGAATATCATTGGTTTGTAAGTTACCTTCTTCAGTCCTACTGAGGACGATTTGGAAGCATTCCAAGAAATGTTACACGATGCAATGCATTCATCAAACGATGAAACAGAACGTGTGGCACGTCCGTTAACATTTTTGTTTAAATGTTTGTTTGGTTGTTTTTTTCCAAACACAATTTCGTGACCAATTTGTTTTACTCCGCTTCTTATTATTATCATTATCATTTTTATTTAAATCTTCCGTCGATGAGGTGTCCAACATGTTTTCAGAATACCGTAGGAATTCAACGAATCTTGTGAAACGAGTGTTCCCGTATGTTTTTCAATCAGTCAACCGACCGGTCAGCCGAACCATGGTCTCTGATTGGATGAAATCAATAAATATGGTATGAGTGTAGTATGACCCTTAACACACTATTGCTTTATTTTCGTTTTTTGTGGGGGGGGGGGGCAAGATTTTTTTGTTAAGCATTCAAAGGTTAGTTATATCGAATTTTATGTATGCTTTATTCACCAACTATGTTGTTAAAATTTCTCTATGCATACCAAGGGTCCCAGTGCGTGCTGACAAGCAATTGATGTTCACATACAAATCTTGTAAATTTATAAGGACAGATCTATCAAGACACCTGCACTGAAAACAGAAGGCCAAAACCTTTATATAGTTATACATAGCTTCATGCGTCTTTAAGATATTAACACGTTAGTCTGAGTGCGTTTGTTGTTTTTTTTCACAAAGGACTTGTCTTACATTCCCATATAAGTGTAATGCTTTTAATAGACTTAATAAAGCACAGCCTCTTATGAATGATTCGACGATTTGTTTAGGTCATATTTACTTCTTTAAAATGCATAGACTTTATGAAAAAAATGTGCACAGGTGACTGCATTGGTGAGAATAAAACCAAAATTGTAAAACTTTTCAAATTGTAATTGCCTTGTCGTAACTGATAGGCATCCTGTTTCAACATTGCGGAAGAAAGTAATACAAATGTATCTCCGGTTAACACTCAAGATGTACCCATTAAAGGGTCACCCTTCTATTTATGTCACTTTTATCGGGTATTGGGTGCTCACTTAAATGTCATCAGGCATGTTGTGTTTCTCTATAGAGAAAAGGCAATTGGGCGTGAACGTCTGTATATACGTATAATTTTTTCATCGCACATCGTGCTTCATATAAGGTTTGATGACATTGCATCTGAAGCGGTGAACGAAACGAATTCGAGTCATTATACATACGTGTATCAAGATTCATTTCACTTCTTTCTCTCACTAAAGGGCGTTTTAAACACTTTATACCCTTAGCCTAACTCACAAGTCCTAGAGAGTAGCGAAACAGCTGAACTTTGCAGTTCAATTATTTTGGCTCTGTTGTATTTTACTCTCAACTTATGTTGAAATGTGCATATATCTTGTGTGCCTTTTGTATAGAAAGTATATAATGGTGCTTATATGTGTCTTTAGTCAATCTTTTCTATGGAAAAGTGCTTATATTTTGAGTGTATATTGTACAATCCATTGTAAAGATAAGTGCTAATATTTGAGTGTATATTGTACAATCCCTTGTACAGATAGGTGCTAATATTCTGTATGTCCTCTGTACAATCCTTTGTACAGATAAGTGCTAATATCCTGTGTGTCCTCTGTACAATCCTTTGTACAGATAGGTGCTAATATCCTGTATGTCCTCTGTACAATCCTTTGTACAGATAAGTGCTAATATCCTGTGTGTCCTCTGTACAATCCTTTGTACAGATAAGTGATAACATCATGTATGTCCTCTGTACAATCCTTTGTACAGATAAGTGATAACATCATGTATGTCCTCTGTACAATCCTTTGTACAGATAGGTGCTAATATCCTGTGTGTCCTCTGTACAATCCTTTGTACATATAAGTGTTAATATTTTGAGTGTATATTGTACAATCCTTTGTACAGATAGGTGCTTATATCCTGCGGGTTTTTTTTTTTTTTTTTTTTTGTTTGTTCAAGCCTTGGTATAGAAAGAGAAAGGTGCTAATATCCTGTGTGTCTGTTATGAAATCCTTTTAACTCCATATTTCTCACTCGTCTTTAGAAAAAAATTCGAAGTTATGAAAATGGAGACGTCCTGGTTCGATATATAATGGTGATAAATATATAGGTAACATTAAGTCGGCTTTTACTTTACCTCATTTTTGCTGAATATTTTTAAGCATTTTGTCTGTTCAGAAATTGAAATGATGCTATAACTCCAGCTTAATTCTATAGGAAATTTTTAAATTGCTATGTCACATCTTTCATTTGTCAACGAATGTTATATTAATACACACATACATTTATCTTCCAATAGTTATCTTTTCAATGGAGACATATTTAATGGTTAAACCCTGTATACGACATGCAATAAAACTTGGAAATCGTCATGTCACGGCCCATATACCTACACAGTGTACTGTTGAAATGGTATGTTTAATGCTTATTTCTGCAACGTAAGTATACAACCTGAAATGAAACATCATGCATCATTCAAATATATAAAACCTTGAGAATTAATACGTTACCAACCAAACTTTATGGGAAACGAAATCAGACTGTCAAGCAATTTGAATTATCGTAGTTTGAAAAGATCATCTTGCTAGATATTTGTTATGAAGAACATTTATAAGGAGAAACGTGAAATTCGAGGGAAATATAAACGTCCATCTTGTTGATCAGATCAACGTTACTAGTGGAATGAGGGCTGCCTCGTTCGCTTAAATAACTATTTTCCAATATTTATTGCAAAGCACACTAACTTACATCAACAATACTTGTCCAATTTGGGGATCTACCTTTCAGTACCACGTATTCAAGTAAAAACTCTCAGTATATAGTGTTATGGTTCCAAAGAAAATTCAACCCAACTGTAACACTGACAGGCAAATATTGATCCAGTCGTGTTGCTACATCTACTGCATATATCCGCAACAATCGTCAAAAAGCCATCTTCTCAAATCGCATTTGCGTTTAACATTTGGACTTGGAAAAAATACATACATACATACATACATACAATGTACAAACTTGGATGTACATTGTATTGTATATGTACTAATGTGACCCTTGTTTCCTTCAACTACCTATACAGTAGATTGCAACACCCCCAAGGAAACAGATCGGCTATGAAAGACATTAACAACTATAGATTATAAAAGACAGATTTATTTTAGAATGAAATAAACAAACTAATCAAAAAGAGATTATGATTTTACAATATTCTCGACTGGGTTTCAATACTTTTGGCATCACTGATGAGGTGCAAGGATATATATAATTCCTTAAGATTGTTTTCATAATGTGTGTTGTGTTAGTTAAGGAATAAAAGTGTTTCAGCATGTTTTATTTCTTGTACAAACCCATTGTCATTTTAAAATAATTATTATTTCACATAATTTATTCTTTTTATAATTGCCTTTGTCGCAATCTTATATAAAAAATTTGACATGCTGCATTTTGAAGTTGCTCGGTCACATGTACTTTACGATAGTTTATCTTTTAGACTATCACATCAATATCCATATATTCGAAATCCAGCCCTGCCTGTCGTTATTTAAAACCCATTATTACACATATTAACTGTCTTACTCATCATTAGAAAACTCTCAAAGTGTTATCTAGACTACTCAGTACCGAACACAGCTGTTTTGAGCACAAAACGTCTTCAATTTAATTGAGTATTTGGTCTAATATTTATGTCAAATCACAATACATCCCTTTTCCGTATCTTTCCTGCATCAAGCATGAAGTAAGCGAATCTCTATATCCATTTATGAAATTTTATTGTTAGTCAATATCTTATTTTATTCAGTAAGTTTATAGATAACTTTTCCTTTAATCCTATTATTCGTATCTATAGATTTACCTCTTTGAAGCAAATTCACATGTCAAAATATGACATTTACACATACCATTGACTTATTAGCAATAGCTTAAAGAAAATTATCGTTTATCTTATCACAAAATGTAAATTACCCTTGCACTCTCTTGTCGCTGAGACTTATTTTTATATTATATTGCTTGCTGCAATCGCTACGCCCGGTTAGTTAAAATCTTAAAACTATTTTAATATGAAATTTAGACAGAATTCCTTCAAGCAACACAGTGCACGTGAACATAGCCATATTGCAGATATTGCAAAAACGTTAAACTCCTAGCGAAGAAGTAAGAATACTAAGCTTCTTTCATTACCATTCTACATAGCACATTTCAATACTGAAATATTACCGTTCAACACAAAAATCGCACTTTCTTCTCACACAAATAGCATCTTTCACCACAAAAATTTTTCAATACAAAAATATTATTTTCAACACACAAAAAAACATAGAACATAAACATTGAAGCGAAACTGTAATTCTAACTCCAATTCGTAGCAATATGAATTTGTATGGAGACTTAAAGAGTACTAGGTGAACAAATCCAACATGTCTGGAAGGATAAGCTTCTTCTGCTTCACCCACGACACCCATCATGAAAAACCTAAATCAATTTTTAGATTAGGGTAGTTGCAACGGACATAGGGATATGATATTTCCCCATGAAATCATAATGTCAACCTCCCAATTTTCTTCTTCAGCTTGCATCTCTGAAACCATTGTAGTGTTAGTTGTTACCGTAAGTAGCCGATATTTGCCTCGTAAATCACGTTAATGGGGACATTCATAGAATGATATAGTAGAATAAAAAATAAATTATACTGCATCATATATCCCTGTAAGACTTCTCAGTGTTGCTAAGGACCTAAAGTGTCAATTATAATATTATATGTAAGTAAATAAAGGAAAAACATTAAAAACAAATAATTCAAGTGGACAATAAGATGATTTTTATTTATATGTATATATATCATTTAGATAGAGAGAGTTCCAAATTAACGTGCAGGAAAAATAGCATGATACTGTAGTGATAGTTTCTTCGATGTTGGTGAAACCGCAAAAATAAAATAATAAAAATGTAGCAAATCAGAATGCGATAGTATATGATCAAGTTTATGAGATATTTACCCCTCATTCCATTCATTTTATAGAGTTTCTAGGTATCATTTTTCACCGAAGCCATCCATTCAGCAGTAAAAGTCAGACATTTAAAATCAGCCACGAATATTGCTATAAACATCTGACACCGTGTTTACTTATAGTGTCTTTGTTTCGTTGTGACACTCCAACTTTATTAATATATTCAGTGCGATTTGAGATATATTTGTGTCTTATAAACCGTATCTTAGGTACAAAATTATTTTCATTGCCATTCATTTGGGTTTTTTGTTGTTTTTATTTACAGAAAGGACACGAGTGACAAAGTACAAAATATCGTTTCGAATTAAACAGGAAACCTAGTGTTGCCATAAAAAAAATTGGTATATCTCCCTTTAGATTTTCGGAACATCTCTAGTTTTACCAACTTCGATTTCTGCTAACAACAATGGTTGCCTCAAGCAGGGTTTGCTACTTTAGTGAATGTGTATAAAATTGTGAAACTGATGGACGGTGGTGACTCTTCCAATCTAAACATTACGGCACAGATTTTCAAAAATGTCCACGAGTAGGAAAAAAGGTAGGAAAATGTCTACCTCTACCACCATAAGAGATGCAAAGCACAGAGAAATAACAAATAAAATTGCATTTGATAATGTTGCTTTCAATCATTATATGTAATATATAGGAGTTTTCATTCCATACGAGAATGTAATGTAATTTTTATCACATAACTCGGAAAACGTTTTTCAAGGTTTTAAGGTGAAAATGTATATGCATATGATTTAATCGCGAGCTCACGCACGTGATATAACTGTAGCTAGCAAAGTTCGAAACCTACGTGGGGCAGTTGCTAGGTACTGACCGTAGGCCGGTGGTTTTTCTCCGGGTACTCCGGCTTTCCTCCACCTCCAAAACCTGGCACGTCCTTAAATGACCCTGGCTGTTAATAGGACGTTAAACAAAAACAAACCATAAAAAATGATATAACTGTAGCTAGCAAACACTGATAACAAACATGCACAAACGAAATTCCCCGGTCCACGAAAACCCCTAAAAGAGTTATTCTATTCTATCCATAACAAAAGTGACAATAAGGATCGCAACGAAAGAAAGTTTAAAAGAGTAAACAAAACAATATGTCCATCTCAAAGGCATGTCAGCGAGAGCCGAATATGAGCTTTATCAGAAGACTCTCAAATTGCAGAGGCCAAATCAAGGTATGCTGAAGGTCAACATATTTTCGTAATTCTCAACATTGATAACACGACATCCCTGCTTAATTCGAAGTGAAAATATACGTGGTTATCTGGGCTACTCGATATATATGTTTTTATAATTGAAACCTAAAGTAATAAAGTTAACGAGGTTCGGCTGAATTACTCTCTCAGTAACAAGAGAATACCTACGTAAACCGTTTTTTATCTATTTCGAATTTCGATCGCCTCCTATCATCAGCACGTAAGCCCTTGGCATCAATGACGAGTCCTAGAAGGACGATACATTTGTATGATGTCCCTATCATCACTGACGAGTCCTAGAAGGACGAAACAGTTGTATGATGTCCCTATCATCACTGACGAGTCCTAGAAGGACGAAACAGCTGTATGATGTTCCTATCATCACTGACGAGTCCTAGAAGGACGAAACAGCTGTATGATGTCCCTATCATCACTGAAGAGTCCTAGAAGGACGAAACAGTTGTATGATGTCCCTATCATCACTGACGAGTCCTAGAAGGACGAAACAGTTGTATGATGTCCCTATCATCACTGACGAGTCCTAGAAGGACGAAACAGCTGTATGATGTTCCTATCATCACTGACGAGTCCTAGAAGGACGAAACAGCTGTATGATGTCCCTATCATCACTGAAGAGTCCTAGAAGGACGAAACAGCTGTATGATGTACCTATCATCACTGACGAGTCCTAGAAGGACGAAACAGCTGTGTGATGCAGTCTTATTCATTCTTACTCTAAGGGTGATAATATCTTGTGTGTGTTTTGAACAATCTTCTTTAAGTTTAATGTTTTACGCATATTATCTACAGGAAGGGTAATATTTCATCTGATTCAATAGTATCGATTAACACGTCATGTTGATGACGCAATGGACTTACCTACTTTGAAATTAATGGAGGATGTTGATGATATTTCAACAGTTACTTAAATTGGCTATTTGTTTACGTAAATGAATTCAATCTCTTTATTTCAGCAGGATATTGATCTAACTCAGAAAAAAATAGATGGAGAGATTTTTTGTACACTAAGTAACCGAGTAATAGCGTGGAGGAAGCAAATATCAATCAACATGGTGTCGTGTAGTGCTGATGTTGGGTATAAGTATTTTTATACGTGCAACTTAATATCTGTTTCTTACAATCCATATTTTTCTAATCAAGCTGTATTTACATAAAATGTTTTAGGTAAGATATGATTTATAAAAATTCACCTTAAATGACAATGAAATACACATTTAGCTTTAGATTTATGTTAACTTTTTAATAAAATGTGAAAATAAAGTTTTGTTATAAAGTTAACAGAGCTTTAACGATTGGGGACGCTAACAGATAGTAACATAAGCCATTCATGCTTCACGCTGCGGTGTAGTATGCGGTAGCCTCGTTTTCACTTTACACTGATTTATCAATGAAACTGTTTAATGTCACACTTCAACGTGCCAATCGATTTAGCAACGAATACATTTAAACCACGTGACACCAAGTGTCAACAAGAACGCATTGTACGGAGAGATAGACCATTTCAGATTGTGTGCATCGAAGTCCATTCAATTCTGGAACTTATTATGGTATAAATATATATCATTCCAAATACAGGCTTTCAATATAAATGGAAATATAGCATTACTAATACAAAAATATGTATTCTTTCACTGATATATTTTCTTAAATCAAAATATTTTAAAATTTAAAGAGTTAAATAAATATGTTTACATGTTATAAGATGACATATATGAGCTTTATAGTATTTGTTGTTTATTTAACATAAGCACACTTACATTTTTATTACATTTTTTTACCATGACATTTTACTTTAAGCTCCTTTTCATCACATCAAACAAAATTATACAGCTTCTTGCAATTAATTGAATGTCACTATAGTGCAAATTTTCAAAAATTTCATGAGGTAAACATTCTTTGTTGAACCTATAAATGCAGTGTTTTTATAAATTTTATATCTTGACTTTCCACTTTCGATTGAGGATAGAAATGAATACTTTTAGAAAATAACCTTCCTTGTTGAGCATATGAGCGCATAAGGACATAAAAAATAAGAATACAGACATAATAACGAAACCATTATTCCGACTTAAAATCGGAAAACCGATAGCAGAATTGAAACAAAATTATAGTTTTGCACGGAGACCTTAAACCAAATAAAAGGAGTACAAGGCTAGGCAATCCGGATGAATAAAGTCTTCTGCTCCATAATTATTGCACAAACATTATCTATCTAGGTCCTTTCTGGTCTATTTCTTATCGAAATGACTCTTTAAGCTGTGGTTATTGTTTACTCCTACGAAATATTTAAAAATCAACATTGACCTAGCATTTTACATCCGTTCGTAAAATTAAAAATTAAAAAAAAAAAATTTAATAATGAATTTGTCGTTTTCATTTAGGGTATTTAACAGTTTACAGTTTCATGCCTTATCAGTCAACAGTCAAAACTCTTCCCCGATGTGTTGGGACCAACCCGATGGACTGTTTTCCGAGGCCGCAGGCCGAAGGAAACAGTTTATCGGGTTTGTCCCAACATTAATATAGCCATGAAATAGCATCTTTGAAATGTGTTATAGTGCAATATGCTGTTTGCCTTCAAATCTCTTACATTTATTATGACTGTAAGCAAGGCAGCTAAATACTCAATCTGGTTCCCTTTCATCATTATTTGTATCATGTAAGCATAATTAGAATGAATCGTGCGCATTTTAAATTTCACAAATAAACAAGCATGTATCTTCATTTCTTATCTAATATCTGGACGAGGAAAAAGATTCGTTTACCATCTAAAGCCACCATCTTTGCTCATCTAATGTCAACTTGAAGCTACGGACGTTGAAGGGAAAAAGAACAAGGAGACATTTGAAGAGCCAAAAAGGTGACTTGAGAAGTGAAAAGAGTCTGTCCCCAGGTCAAAGGCTAAGAAATTAGGAATAACAGAGACACGTTTGTATATTTGTATAACATGTTCCATTTGGAGTAATTTTGGTATGATATTTTTAAATTTTATACATCGTGTGAATCCGTATGATGCTTTAGTGCTGATTGTATGAATACATATCCTCTTACATGAGGTAAATCCTCCTTCTCCTTAAAATTCATATGCTAAATATATCTACATAACTGAACGAAATAACCTTTTAAACAGACTTCCGAGTGTATGTCACGATGAAAGCGCATAATGAATGCGTTTTATTGTAAACACCACACTTAATTTGTAATTAGAGATATTTTTGTAGCGTCAGAATGTGATTTAATGGTGGTAATGATGTTGGATATCAATAACTTTAGTGCTTAAATTGTATGTAAGTCGTATAAAAGAGCCTACAGTGATATTGACTTTCCTTTAACCAGGTAGGTGTCAATGTAACGACAGCTATACTTAAATCCTAATAAACTTGTCAACAGGCGTAAACCTGTAAAGCTTATATAAAATGACTGCTAATGGCAAACGGTCTCTATCAATAAGAACATAAACATGAGATTTTAAAATGCTGTTGAAAAAAAACAATAAATATTTACACAAAAATAGATTCTGCAGGTGTGAAGACACAATGCAGTTCATCAAACACAATGGGTTTTGTATACTCAGAGAAAACAGAACATGACTGAAAAAAACTATGTCACTAAATATCGATTAGCTCTAAAAACTGTCATTATGACCTTAATAGACCTAGTACATTTCGCTTTGATGATGCATTGGAGAATTTGTGAATAACAAATCTACTGGTAAGGAGTATACTGGGTTTTTTTGTTTTTTGGGGGTTTTTTTTCGATTTTATTCATTAAAATCGGATTTTTATACATCCGAAGTAAGTTAACGTGTCCGGGCTCCAAATTGGTGGCAAAATATCAATAAGAAATATAGGATAATGCCTTTATCGGGAATATTTAGATTTGCAATCACAGTTGTAATCAGAAATGAATTAATTTTCAGTGGTTTCTTCTCATAAAAAAATCACCTTAAAAAAAACTTGAACTATAATGGACTACTCTGACCGCTCTTATCTTGCTAATAGGTTATACACTTTGAACCCGATATAAAGTAAGTTGAACGCTACATATATCTAAGTTTATATAGAGAGTGACACCAATGTATTAAATAAAAGTTGTGTTTAACATTTTCTTTAAATTTTTGGAGATATTGATTTAAGACAAATCTTAATCCAAACACGAAAACCATAAGAATCGTGAACAACATAATCTGAGGTACACTCCGTAGTCATAAATACTGATGAAGTGTTGATTTTTACGGCAAATGTTATAAGAGTTGTCAAAAAGGTCAACCATTATATACAAACAATGCTGTAATGCGACTTTGAACTTCAAGACGGGAATGGGGGGGGGGGGGGGGGGGGGGGTGCAAAATACAAAATATGAACAAACTATAGATTCTCAAGGGGGCCACTGAAAAGTTCAAGGTGGGGAAAACCAGGTTTAAGTGCATATATCATACCGTAGGTAAACCAGACAATATCAAATAACTTGTAATTAAGAACAGTAGATAGAATATCATCACTTATCCCAAGAATATGGATATCAAGGTTTGTGACATAAATTGTTTTGATAAACAGAAATGTACAGTATATTGAGATTTGAAATATCGTGAAACAACATGTCGTGATTAAAACTGTTATACTTCTACAGAAAAAAATGGTAGTGTGAATGTATTTTCTTATGAATTATTTATATTAGATATAACATCTTTAGACAGCTCAGGAAATTGCTTACAGATGGCCATCACCTCATAAAGCCATCAATAATAACTAATCAGCATCAATTCTAATGACGTATATTTTCATAAATATCAAAATGAATCGAGAATACCTACATTGACAGGAACCGTCATTCTATTCTAACTCAAAATTGAAAACGCCAGGGCAAATGCGAACAAGACAGAACAAGTAGAATATGATCAGGTGTTCCGGAAGGATAAACGTCCTTCGCTTCTTATACGGCACCTTCTTACCAAAGAGGCTTCAGCTCAATATATTAACATCTTATAATTTCAAACATTTGTTTAGATAACATTACTTTAATCCAAATGCATGAGAATGAACGTGATACCTTTTATTATCACCAAAAACTAATATTGATAACCTAATATCTATTAACTATGGAACACGTTATCTAAAACTTGGAAATACCGCAATGATTTGTATTGATACTTATTCAATCGTATGTCTTTATAGTTACCTATTAACTTTAGATTGCACAACAGATAAAAATTGATATATTTACAAGTAATTTAATTCACATATAATATAAATGCAACTATGATTTTTTGGTAAATATATATTTCAATTCAAAATGACATAATTTAAGGAATTTTATTATAATAATGTATCGCTAAAATCAAATTGACGAATATTTTCAACGAATTAGCATATCTTTACCAGACAAGTCCTAGCCAGCGAACTACAAGTTTGTTTGGCAATAGACCATGACACATATAGATTTACAATCTGTTAGCTTACACATTTTTTTTTTCTTTGGCAGCCAAGGTATATGGTTTTACGCGGCATGCCTGTGCATTCTTCCCCCTCCTGTTGAAAATGCTCTTAATAAACGTACTTACAACTGATGCCAATCATATCTCAGATTAAAGTTTTCCCATATCGGTGTCCTATGACAGTGTATACTACCAGTTTGTAGAAAAGACATACAGGATGCAAGAATACCTCGATCAAATTAAGAGTTTACATCTTGTAGCCCTAAGGCTGTTTGTGATCCTCATAAAAATAAATAAAGAATTATATCAAATTAAGAGTTTCATACAGTAAAGTCAAAAATGGATAAACTACATCAGACGACTGTTTCCTGAACTCTTCAAAACTGTTAAGGAAAGCTTAGTGATATTAAGTGTTGACACCAAAGAAGCGAAGGAGGAAAGCTCAAAAGGTCAATATCTCAATGGGAGGTACAATTGACCATAATTCAATAAATTTCATACTTCAATATTGAACAAGATTTCAGAAGAGCGGCAAATACATGTTTATATTCTGTACAATTTCACTATTCAAAGTATTACAAAAGCGGCATGAATGTTACGGCAAACCTCGGGGATAAAAGTCATCGTTCTTAGATATTCGTTTATGTCAGCAATGACACCAATGTTATTTTGAATAAATTTTGTCCCATTTAACTGTTGGAGGTATTATATGTTAATGTTACTTAACAAAATCATCATTAAAGTCACATTGAAACCAACCATATCATATTTCGGAATGAACGCCAAGAAAACCGGTCTCTAATGCAAAATAAACTTAATGACATGATACCGTGCATATAAACATTGTATACTGCATTGAATGTCAAAGGAATATACAACAATGACAAATTACATTTCATTGAAAAGAATTCCAAATTCTAGTGGTTCTTATTTCGTCTTTTTACGTAAGTGCACTTATATGAGTCAATATGTGTCGTTTTACACTGTTACCTTATACATTACTAGTGTTTTCGCCAACATCCATTATCACGTTTTATATTACATAATAAGCAACTTTGACTTTCATAACAATCCAATAATTATCAATTTTTACCTATCCTAGTATATACATTGTACTTGATAATATGTTTGTGTATAGTGCTTTCGCACTCGTCCCCTTGCAAAAGCTGCTTGTGTGATACGCAGATGTTTAATGATACTAAATAATTATTTAGATGTTACATACCACATTAATTAACGTAAGGCCTGTATTTGTTTGGGAGTTAAATTCAATACCACCTAATATTTATGATCAATAGTATATACATATGAATGCCAATGGTTTATCGTTTACTATCATTCACTAATGACATACTAGTTAGTAAGTATTTCAAATTAAGTACCCTAGTTAAAGGGTTACTTTTCTGAAGTATATTGGACAAGTCTACTTACTTCAAGGAGCTACTTTCCCTTAAATTAATATATCATGTCAATGTGTATATATGTATTTGTCTGTATTTCTTACCACCTGTTGTCACCTTAAGAAGAATACTTAGATAGGCTATGCCTGAGGTCTAATCCTACTGAATTTATCTATGTCAAGTAAAAATGTTGAAATTGAATCAATTAAAATGTTCAGTAACGTATTTTTCACCCAATAATTTCCCTCCAAAATGATTTGCCCCAAGATTTTCTCTTTAAAGCCCGTCCTAGGATTTCCATTCCATATTCGGTCATCCTAAGATTTTCCGTTCCCACCAGATTCAACTTGTAGTTTGATTTAACTCAAAATTTTGTCCTACGATTTTCAGTTCTATAATTGTTCACCCTTCTGTCATCATCATATTCACCTTGGAGTTTTCTTTTACTCGAAATTTCGTCCAATGAATTTGCTGTCCTAGGTATGATAAGGGTCTAGCCTAGTGTCCTATTAACATATGCCTTAATGTGCGTTAAATGTGTCACTTCCGGCAGCAAGAAGTTGTTCATCTTGGTCCATTTTTGAAATCAAAATATTTTGCTCTCGATCATATATAATCTTGGAATGCGTCATGACAAATTCGCAGGTCCTGCGCATTATAATTAGCCACGCTACTTAAATTATTAACCTATCTAGAAACTGTATTAGAGTTAAGGGTCTTTGATAAAACTTTAAAAGGACTCACGAAGCAGCAATACGTCAAAAACTTACCAACTTTGATTCTAACATAACACCAGTTTAGCGATAGCTCAGTGCCCAACCTGAGGCTTTTGGCATTTATCCCAAGGTGCAAAGAGGACAGTTACTGTCAAATATCTCTATAAAGACAAATAGAGGTTTAAGGGAATATAGCGGTTCATACACGACGAATTTTGTTATATTCAGAACTGATGTTGGTTGTCTTTATAGACAGGTTTTTGTTATAAAGGTGGCCTTTGTAGACAGGTTCGTTGTAATAAATGTTGCCTTTATGGAAGGATTTAGTTATATTTTACAAATTGCTTTTAGGGAAGGTTCGACTGGATATTGAAAGCGGATCATTTGCGTTTCAATGAATCTGTATTGATTGAAATCTGCCTATTACCACCACTGTAACTAACATCTGTTTCTCTTTGTAATGTTTATTCTACGCGTATATCTCGTTAATTGTTAAAACATTAACCGGCAACCTGCATCGACTAAAGTGTCGCTGAGATGCCACTTACCTCATATCAAGGTAGCTCTTGCAAAGATGTTAATGTCGTTAGTTAGACATTTTGGAATGCAGTAGGATTTTTCTGACATATATCCATAAAATAATATCAACTTTTACAATCAAACTGCATTTCACATATGCGCCAGTATGTTTTGAAAAAGAAAAAAATATCATGCATCTATCTGTTTTTCCGAGTGTCAATTTGCATTACATCAAAATTAAAATACATACTTAGAATGAAATTTGTAAGGAAGGCGCAGGTATTTCTTTCATTCGCTGTGACAGAAACTCAGTATATGCATTTGGGTCGCAAGTGATAGTCCAGCTTTATCTTGCCGTTCTGATAAAAAAATTCTTATCTGCTATTCCTATAAAACTTTTTTTTTTAATGATAACCATATGCTATCTTACGTTGTACTGAATACTACAGATATTGTCAATTTCAGACACCTGGATAACAATTACAGTTTACATTATAAACAATGTATGCTAACAAGCACTACCCGCGTGATACTAACCATCCCTTTAACACTGCCCTCTTATAATCTACTTTCGCATTCACATGAACTATAGTATCTGATTTTCAAAATCGTTCAGCATTTAAAAATACAATAGAAACATAATTATCAATCTCCGCTGCTCATAAAGCCTCCCTGTTTTTATCTCTTACCTGGCCTCTGGGGTTAAGTTTAATGACCTCTGCACTCTTGTGTTCCTGTTTGAAGAGGTCAATATGCTTTAACTCTGTATTATCGTGAAAGCCTTTCTCTTCTAGCACTATCAGAACTCTCCAGCATGGAGTACTTCCAGAAAACCAGTATAATTTCATTTTTTCCCCAGACATTTTGCAAAACTCTGACTTGACGATGTATGAAGCTTCACTCCCTCTCAGGTAAGTGAGGGATCTATATATTTTCACACTAGAAAACCAGCGTACATTTTTTTCTGGGTCAACGGTGTCGGGCCTATTTTCTGCCGGTGTTTTAGATCCGTGTAAACAAACCCACATGTAGGTGTTGTTATATATTGGTCTTTATGTGTGTATATGTATGTAACCTTGTCTCAGTACATAAACTCTACGGAGTGTAGTGTGTTTTATAGCAATAATACAGAAAGAATATATTTAGTGATTTTTCGAAGATTTCTCATCATATGGTAATAAAATCTGCATGATTCTATGGTTGCTTGTTTTTATACGGAATACAATAAAAAGCATTTTTATTATGTGTGAAGCATTATGTTGATTTCAGAGATGACAGGTTATTTTGTATGAATGACTGATAAATCATTTCTTCGTTTTATAGATAATGTCTGTATATGTTGATGCCTGTATGAGAACGTATGCCATCATTTTGGAGATAATATGTCATTTAGTATATAACTGTATACGAAATATGGCATCATCATAAGATAAGGTTCTTCTATATAGTATATATATTAATCGTTAATTCATTAATCCGATAATCTATCACTTAATGTGGTAATGCCATCTCTCTTTCACTAGGTGCTTTCTTCTATAATCTGACATCATTATTCACGGTCATTACTGTTAGCGTAAGAGTCACGCGTTACTCAGAATATTGTCTGAACTGACACTGCATATTTGATTCTATGCATTAAATAAGGAGATAACAGTACATACTACTTAAGTTTTCTAACTTCACTGTTATGTTTGTCTCAGATTCTTTATCCATCTGTTATGTTAAGTCCATCTGGCCTATTTAGAAAAAGGGTATTTCATGTTAAGTCTGTACAGCTGAACAGAATTTCTTACTGGAGTGCACAAAAAATAAAACCTAACCCTAACTCCAACGATAACCTTCAATACAAGTCAGCAGCACGAAAAGTATGCCGTATCAAGTGTATAGCCCTTTACATCCAGCAATTCGGTTCGATAAGACGTCGATATTCTTTAGTGGACGATTTGATTTCACATGTGAAAATTATGGAATACTGACTGACTACATATATATGTATTTCTGTTTTTATTTCATAAATGAAACAAAAAGTAATCATATGTTAAGCTAGAATCTGAATTATATGCCATATGGTGTCGTGTATTCAAAAGAGTGTATAAAAGGTGCACGGGCACGAATCAGATAACTATTTTTCGTATAGTGAATATGAAATTACATGATGCTTCTTCAATCTATAGGACCTGTCACTAAGATGCTAGAAATCAAAAACTTATATTCAGAAGAGAGGCTACGAAAATCAAAATGGCCGTCATAATGTTTACAGATTAAACATATGAATTATCCTGTTATTTGAATGAATTTCGTTAAGTTTCGTAGAAACGAGAAATCCAATATACCAAAATGATTGCCCTAATTGTTATACATTTCACAGGTACGTTACAACGGGTACGAATTTCACCTTACACCGAAACATGTGGAGATATGTGAGATATCGCGATAAATGGCATTTCTATCAGGTACCCAAGTTCATTATAATATTCACCCCAGGTATAAAAGTCCACTGAAGCATATCTGTCTATATATCCACATCATAGCTAATAAGTACCCGTCTCTCTCGCTTTGTAACATCCGCCAATTTAATGTACGATATTGTTGTAAGGTGCTTTAAGATCATATAAGTATACGTCTGAAGCTGCATGTCTCGACGATTAGATATGTCTTTGAGATTAGGTGTCACATTTTAATCAATCAACTACATGTGAACATACTTCGAATGAATAAACTAGCATGGCATCCTTATGCATGAGAGCCTATGTCTATGATTTAAGGTTGATATGATTTCATAGGATTACAATGTTTACTTTATATGCATAATTTTTTGCATATAAAATGTATTGAGAACATGTGTATAACTTTATGGGTATTAAATGCTGCATATATGTATATTCATCATATCATAATATGATTTTGAGAATGCCGTCGTTGCGCAGTGGTAGCAATGTACGATATTTCTTACTAAACGATTTGGAACAGGAACTTAACAAGAATTTCAAACTCACAGTTATAATATACATAATAAACGGACCGTTGGTTGGAAAGTCGTGCTGAGTCCCTGTGCGATTTAATGCTATATAACATGAGTTCTAAGTTAAATAGGTGTATGATTGTATACATTATAATATATTATGTCTCATATTCTGCGTCTGTGATGAAATTCTGACGTAAGTTTTGTAATGTTTGTGTCCCGACAAAGGGAGGTTCAGATTGCCTAAGAATCCGTCAATTTACTAGTTCATAGCGTCACCCATCAGTCATTCAGCTCAATACAAAAATGTGTCGTTCTGTGCCCAATCTGGGACAGTATCCAAAATAATTTGTACACAGACAACACATTTCTAGTTTCCGACCATTTAGTATTCACCCATGCGTTTGGTCGTGACAACAACCAAATTCTAAGTTGTCAATGGCTCTATTTCTCCTTAAAATTTCCAAGAAATCACATCTGTCAAGGTTTTTTTCATGACAGATAGGCTATCATATTATACATGATGATTCTCTGTCATCGTTCTGTCCTTGCAAAAAATAAAGTTTTTTTTTTTTTCCAATGAATATTAATTTTGTACTTGTTTTGGTAACACTGCTTTATTTTCTGATTGAGGATCTTTTTCTCAAATAAATTCTGAGTTAAATTGATATAGAGGATGTCAGGATCTCGGCTGCTCTATCTATTCCATATACAGTCAACTTACAAATTTTATTGGTATTCCTATTTTCGAAGTTTTCAAGCTAGAAGCGTTGCGCTAAATTACATTTTCATAGCAATGTAGATAATAAATATATGAATACGTATTCCCTTCTAAATTTACATAAACCATTTACATAGTATTCCACCAAAAGGCATACAATCCCATCAAATGAACATGCTATCACATCAACATAAAAACACCGTGCGTTCCTTTATCGGGCTCGTACCAGTTGTACCGGTACGCATTTTCTGTATTCATAATGGAATGCGCCGTACTAGCAGACCCGAACATATTTGCGTTGTTCATTTTCAGAAACGTGCCACTTGAATCAAAGATGACGGAATTGTGATTCTTCATTCTTTATTCAAGTGTACTTTTTTTTAAACGGGAAATCTTGATCTGCGATGGATTTGTATCAATCATATACGTCAGTTTACGGAGGAACTTTTCAGGTATTGAATCTACATCTGTTAGGTGTCTGAAGCGAGAGACGGCCGCAATCTTTGGAAGTCACCTGAGATTCAGTGGCGTTCCATCAATCGATACCGACCTGATAAAGGATCACAAGGATAATACATTTATCTTCATTCATGGAAAAATAAACATAGCAATTTATGTAGACTTTCGGTGAGTTTTAAGCTGGCATGCATGTTGTCATTACCAGTATAGCAATATAGAGCATTATAGCTAGAGTTATGTTCATATTTTCAGTGGATACCTCTGAGCAAAACTGTAAACATATCTGAATCATCTTGTTTAAAACCAATACAAACACATACATAACCCATCGACAATCATGCAAATAATGTTAGTCTGTTCTTCTTATAACTAATAACATTTCATAAAGAAAAAAGTGCGGGACCTAATTCACCGTTTAGAGTAGATATACTCAAATATGAGTACGCAAAAATAAATAGGTTTACGGTACATCACTCGGTCACTTTGTCCATTGTCGAAGAGTAATGGTGTTATACATTTTACTGTCTGTCCTTCAAAATTTAGCACATCTATGTAGTTCAATTATACCACCGTATAGGGTTTTTAGCTCACCTGGACCGAAGGTCCGGTGAGCTTATAATTATGTCATGGCGCAGCGTCCGTCGTCCGTCGTCCGTCAACATTTGCTTCAAATCGCTACTAGTCAAAATGTTCTTATTGGATTTTGACCAAATTTGGTCAGAATCATCCTTGGCGGACGGGGATCATATTTTGCATAAATGGTGACTCTGACCCCCAAGGGGCCTGAGGGGCGGGGCCCAATAGGGGAAATTGAGGCAATTCCTTTAAATCGCTACTAGTCATAAAGTTATGAATGGATTGGAACCCAATTTGGTCAGAAACATCCTTAGGGGAAGGGGAACAGATTTTGGATAAATGGTCACTCTGACCGCTGAGGGGCCAAATGGGCGGGGACCAATAGGGGAAATAGAGTTAATTCCTTTAAATCGCTACTAGTCATAAAGTTATGAATGGATTTGAACCCAATTTATTAAGAAACATCCTTGGGGGAAGGAGAACGGATTTTGCATAAATGTTGACTCTGACCCCCGAGGGGCCAAAGGAGCGAGGCCCAATAGGGAAAATAGAGATGATTCCTTTAATTAGCTACTAGTCATAAACGTTATGAATTGATTTGAATTCAATTTGGTCAGAAACATCCTTGGGGAAAGTGGAACAGATTTTGCATAAATTGTGACTCTGACACCCAAGGGGCCAAGGGGCAGGGCCCAATATGGGAAATAGAGGTAATTCCTTCAAATCGCTACTAGTCATAAAGTAATGAATGGATTTGAACCCAATTTGGTCCGAAACATCCTTAGGGGAAGGGGAACAGATTTTTCATAAATGGTGACTCTGACACCCGAGGGGCCAAATGGGCGGGGACCAATAGGGGAAATAGAGGTAATTCCTTTAAATCGCTACTAGTCATAAAGTTATGAATGGATTTGAACCCAATTTGGTCAGAAACATCCTTAGGGGAAGGGGAACAGATTTTGCATAAATGGTGACTCTGACCTCCGAGCGCCAAGGGGCAGGGCCAAATAGGGGAAATAGAGGTAATTCCTTCAAATCGCTACTAGTCATAAAGTAATGAATGGATTTGAACCCAATTTGGTCAGAAACATCCTTAGGGGAAGGGGAACAGATTTCTATAAATGGTGACTCTGACCCCTGAGGGGCCAAATGGGCGGGGCCCAATAGAGGAAATAGAGGTAATGCCTTTAAATCGCTACTCGTCATAAAGTTATGAATGGATGTTCTAAAAACAATTCTTGAGGTCTTTCAGACCCTTAGAGAGTCTGGACATCGTTATTTCTTTAAAGCAGTTGCGATTCCCACACCATTACCATCTATAGCATTGTTTTAGATTGACATATAAAACGAATTGAACATGAACATTATTTTGACATTTGGTCTAATCCAACCAGGTGAGCGATACAGGCCCCATGGGCCTCTTGTTTCTTGTCCGTCTGAAAATTATTCTAAGGATATTGCCTTTTTAGAGATCACAGTGGTAGAGAATTGCATCAAGTTCAATATCCGTGTATCCTGGTTCATGCTTTAACGTATGTTGTTTCGATATTATCATGAGTGGAATCTGCGTATGGAGAAGGTAATGATCACAAAAACAACAGAGAATACAGACTAAGTAACCTTATTTCTAACTACGATCTGTCCAAATAGGGCAAAATAAGAACATCCAGATTTGTATGGAGACATTGAAAAATTTCGAAGAAAACAAGACCAGGTCTTCCGAGAGAGTAAGCGTCTCTTCCTTCTTACAAATATAAGTCAAATCCGGATAAAGTGAGACTAAACTATGATGGTGACAAAGGCGTCACTAGATATATAAACACGATTTGTTCAGACCACAAGAGTCTCAGTAAATAAAACGTATATATTGCTTTGAGTAGCGAAGACTTAATGTCTAAAACCAGATATTCTGTTATTTTGTTTGAGCCTAAAAGTGACGAGAAATCAATAATTTACTTAAAACAAAGTAAAACAAATACTTTCAGAAATGTGTAGTATCAGAAATCACTGTTTAGACGAACAGTATACATAACAAAAAAACAGTGAAACTGATTATCAATTGTTATACCTAACGAAGCCGTTCCAAAATCAAATTAATTTATAATTTTGATTGATTTGAAGCAAAATAGTATTTCAATCATTCAAAATTAAATCCATTGGTAATGTAATTCTTTACATCCCACTAAAAAACGAGTCAAGTTTAGATAAAAAAATCTTTGTTTAAATATCAATGAATTTATACAAAATAAGGTTCATATGTGGCAGCATCTGCACGGCTTTTTAACAAACGAAAACTTGATTTAAAGAATAAATCTGCATTCGTATAAACTTTATTTCGTTTTATACAGACAAGACAAAAAACAACAAATATCGCTTCAAGACTGAACAGGATACGGAAACAAGCTGACAAGCTTATGTTAGACCACTTCCCCTCAATTTAAATTTACAATATCGAGATGGACAAGATCAACAATAAAACAAAATGTAAAGGGAGATTAAATTATAAAATCCATAAGTTTGATTCTACTGTTTTTACTTCTATAGGGGGGGGGGGGGGGGGGGGGTGCAGGGAAGAGGGGACAAGTGGGGGTGTGGTGAGCTTGCCTGGTAAGTTATGTCTTTGTTGTTTTAAACCTAATCAAATCTTTTATGATTGTGCATGTTTTCAAGTTAATGAAGAAAATTAAAAAGGATAATAAAATGATTTTGTCCTCAGGTACGTAATTTGATTCCAAAATGATGTTAGTATTTAAATGTTATAAATCTGCATTAAGCTGTCCATACACAGCACATATGTCACATCGAAAAATACGTTTACAATTGAAGTTGCGTTGGATAACAAAGCCATAATCGACGGCCATGGTATTTATCCAAGTCCACGTCCCCTGGACAAACAGAGCTTTACAATTACTGAAAGATGTGACACAAAAATAAACAATAGTACCACACTCTATATATGTGCCGCACAGGGACATAAACAATTATTATCTGTAGACGTGCCTCTAATGGTCCCTGAGGATTTGGTTTGGTTTATTTTGTTTAACGTCCTATTAACAGCTAAGGCCATTTAAGGACGGCCTCCCGTGCGTGCGACATGCATGCTTGCGGCGAGTGCATGTGTGTTTTGGGAGGCTGCGGTATGTTCGTGTTAAGTCTCCTTGTGATAGGCCGGAACTTTTGCCGATTTATAGTGCTACCTCACTGAAGCAAACTGCCGAAGACACCCAGTAGGACACCCCACCCGGTCACATTATACTGACAACGGGCGAACCAGTCGTCCCACTCCTAATATGCTGAGCGCTAAGCAGGAAAAGCAACTACCATTTTTAATGACTCTGGTATGTCTCGGCCAGGGGACATAACCCAAAGCCTTCCTCACAGGGGCGAACGCTCAACTGAAGACCAAAAGTGAGGCATTGTCAAGGGAGACATTAGGAAGAAGAAAGTTGCTCAGAAAGAAGCGAAAAGATCAGATCCCAAATTTAGTCGCCTCTTACGATCACTTACGCTCTACCTGCAGGGCAGGGTCCCTGAGGAATACTTGGTCCCTGAGGAATACATTGTGATATAAACAACATTGTATTGAGTGTTGTTTTGTACAGTTATCAACATTTTCACAAAGGACATGGTCAATTCAGCACATGTAGACGCCAATGAGACACCAACGTACAAACCGCAGAAAGAAAGAACAGGCAGGGTAGAAAGGAAAAGACAAGAGAGAAAGAAAGGAATCCCTTATATTGTAATGCGGTAAATAGATCAATGTTTACCTTTTCAGTAACCTCTAAAGATAATGTGGCTATTTCGTAAACTACAGGAGAAATGACAAACAAATAATCTTAAGCGTTGCAAATGGGACGGCAGATCTTTTTATCAGAGAAAACATAAACATATAGCATGCTCATTACAAATACAAATAATAAAATGGGGCCACATATCTATTCCTGTAAAACTTTGAAACATACAAAAATATTGGTAGTTTACTTCTTTTCTTTTTAGGGGCAATGAAATTCCTGTTTTCCATTTAAATAAAAAGCTAGGAATTTAAAACATGGAGTCCATGCCAATGACGCTTAATTGTATACTGGTACCAGGGATAACTCTGCCCGTAATAATATAACACAGGAGACGTCCATGTTGTCTGTACAATCGTCTCGAATTGTTTTTTTAAAAGCCTCAGCGCGCGAAGCGCGCTCGGCAAAGATCGGCCGGAGGCCGGTCTTTGCCGAGAGGCTTTTAATCTGTTTTTGCCCCTCTAAAACGGAAGTAACTGTAAACCGGAAATCGCGGTTTCGAGATCTCGCGGGTTTTATGAATAAAAAACATAAATAAACTGATTTCAAGAGCTAAAATCGAGAGAATTCTCATACAATAGATATTTTATTATAAAAGTAAATGTGTAGTTGAAGTTCTATAGTATTTTAGTAGAAATATCTGTCGGACAGTTGGATTCGGTTCGAGATTAGGCCGGAAATCGACAAGGTGTCACGGTTGCCAAGTAGTGAAAGCAGGCGCTCGGTGATAGAGAGGAGAGAGTTTGTTTTGCGGGAACAATTTGAAAGGTAAGTTCGTTTATAAGTGTTTATATCAGCTAATTTTAGTCTTCTTATGCCACTTACATTTTTAAATAAGGATATAATGGACTATTCAGGTAAGATAGAAGACTATTTGTGCTGACTTGAACGTTCATTGATAAAGTTTATTGAATGAAGTGATACTGAACCGATCATATTTATGTTTACATACACTTTGGAAGGCTCAGTTGCGGTAATTTGAATATAGAATATTAATTGAAATAATAACTGGAAGTCTAGCAAGAAAGTGCGGAGAAAAATGTTCATCCAGACTCTTTGTTATTCTTTGTTAGATACAATTATTACTTAAAATTTCTAAAACTTTTTACATTGAAAATTGTCATGTGTGCATCACAGAATATTACTACTGGAGTCAACAGACGATAGTTTCGTTGTTCCAGAAGTTCTTGCTTGTAGTTTTTGTTGCATTTCGGTGTATTGCCGTTAATTGGAGAATGGATATACAATTGTATCTAAATTGGGTATATTCTAGAGCAAATAACTTCTCTTTCGGACGAGAAAGATTGCAAAGATTGCAAAATTTGCTATAATCTTTTCATTTTCCGGAATTTTAGCCTCCAGACCCCTGGCCAAAAACATTCTGCTCGCGCCTATGGCGCTCGGATTACCACTAAATTACACAGTTTAGAACATATATACTTTTAAAGAGATAATTTGATGATTGACTTCTTTCACTATATTGATTAGTCATTTTAAAAGGTTAATGAATCCAAAGAGAAATTTTGTATCATTTGAAATTGATAGTTTTATCTTTAATTTATAACACACTTATATGCTTGCAAAGTTAAAAATTTAAAACTTGTATTTTGCAGATTCAACAAAAAAGAAAAGTTACTGTAATTACAGGATGGACATACACTTAAAGCCACATACCCCTGTACCGGTATATCAATGTTTACATTTTGAGCTTTTTACAGTTTTCGGACTTGATGCATACCTACCAGATTGATGTGAATCAGAAACTTAAAGAAAATGTATATTTATGAAAGTATACGGGGAATTCCCAAAAATAATAACTGTGGCTGCTGGACCAAGTTTTTCTGAAAATTAGCCCCACAATGCAACGGCTGGTTTTACAGTCCATACAAAATGGTGGAACGCCGCAAGCGTGGAACTGCAAAAACCCAGACAGATTCTGCCAAAAAAAAAAGACAAAAAATTTGTGTGGAATCTGCAAAACCCAAGTATTTTCTTAGGAAAGGAAATGATTCACTGGAACTTAATGAGAGAAGAAAACGGACTAGACTCGAATTCCGATTTTTCTGGACGTCTATTTGATTGCTGGTTTGCTTTTGAACATTGTCAACTTTACCGATCTATGATTTTATTAATATGTTGTTTGCATTTTACTACATTATAGAATAAAGGATTTAAATGTTAACTATGTTTGTTTATTTTGTTCAGTTACCTGTGTATTACGTGAATATTCTGTTAATATGTTTATATCAAAGCATTATTAGGCTATTTTATACACTGATGTCTCTTGGACTCCCTCGGTCAAGCGTCCAGGCCAGTAGTCATTTTAATGTTAGGAGAGCGTGAATGAGCATCTTGGATTGCCATTAAAGCCTATACCAAAATTTGCAATCTTTGCAAGATTTCTCGTCCGAAAGAGAAGTTATTTGCTCTAGAATATACCTAATTTAGATATATCCATTCTCCAATGGTAAATATCTCTTGAGATTAGTCATTAGTGATGCATAAAACAACTACATGATTTACATGTCTTTGAAGATTTTTTTAATGAATCTATCCAGCAGCTTTGCTGCATTTTCTTGTTTACAAAATTTAATGTCGTTCAGAAATGTATACCATGCGATTGTTAAACTTAAAGTGCTTAAAAGTTGAGTTTAACGACAGGGCGTGAATTCCTTATCATTGAAAGATCTTTGATTGATGCGGGTCTACGTTTATCTGATCATAAAATGTTGGGTGTTTTTCGAAAGGTGCTATAAATGTTGGCAGAAACGATATGGAACCATTCTGGTCAGATTTTGTTAATAAGAAAGTCTGCCATGTTGGTCTGAAGTGATTGGTGTCAGACTTTTAAGTCGGTCATCTTTCTAGGGAGAGAGCTGACTGACCTTATATCATTGTTATAAATACACGACCCCTTTTGTGTGATCTTCTGGTAATTTTGTTTCTCCCCGCGCGCCCTTAACGTGACACATGGTCATCTCGGAGTGATTTGTCATCTCAATTTAAGAATGATCTCAAAAGGCTCGTGTGTGGCTACTTTTCAATTATGTATGATCAGTATGACGCGGAACAGTAACGGCCATTTACATGTATTAACCGATGATTTCCAGATATTCGAGAGAAGAATGTTGGTTCTTATTTAACAAAAGTACTATGATGATCAGAAAGCATGATCGACAAGAAGTCATTATTACATATTTGTATCATGAGGAAAGATTAAGACAAAGCGGATATGATTTTGATTAACAGTTTGAGAGTGTACATAGATTTAACAAGGCTATTTTTATACGTGAATTGTAATACTAATTTCGATTTGAATTATGCAACGTAACTGTTACTATAAACACGAAACCTTGGTATCCATTTATAGATTCAACTCGAATACTTCTTCAACAAGAATGCTACAGTGTGGACAATAATCGTTGTACTTCTTATACCTGCAGTTTCCCGAACAGAAAAGCATCCATTCATGCAAAACATATGAATGTCCATATCTCCCAAAACTGTAACATATTTCGTCAGACCCCTCATCACCATGAGCCCAAAACTCTAACCACAGTTTAACAAAACAAAATGGAGGGTATAAACGATAGGAAATGATTACCTTGTTTTTATATGAAAGTAAAAACAACAAAAAGTCAAATTATCGTAAATATTGATATATCAATAACCATCTGTATCAAAGAAACGCTTGTCAATTAGGGTTAATTAAATATTAATTTTTATACTGGGTTGACATATCCACCTTTGAAGCATTTTTTCCAAAAACAAGTCAAGTATAAAAAGAAGAAGAAATGTAAAAGAGCTAATATATATGGAATATCTGAAAGATAGAAACAGGTTTTAATGATAATTCCCTTAAACGTTACCGTATCATGAACGTAACTATCAGCATTCACCAAAAAGTAGGAAGAGATTGCGTGATAGATATCCATGTTTAATCAGCGGACTACACAGTCGGATGAAGTATAGTTAATTGCAGTAAGTAAAAGTTTATTTATATTACAAAGATATCGCTAGGACATCACATCGAAAATTACTTAACAGTTTCATATTGGAATTTTGTAACTACAATGTGAATTTAATCGTAATTGAATGATCAAATGCCAATGCAAATAAGCTCTGTTATCGTTAATAACATACCTTGAATTTCAATTTCACTGTAAAAAGAAATAAGGCAATATCGATTAGTGTTTTTATTACAGATCGTATCACCGATTCCAAATACGACAAATCGCAAATAGGAATTTATGTACTAAGAAAGTGTATGTTAATGTACGATAATATCTCCATTCACGGTAGTTGTACCCCAAATAACGTCGATAATCATGTGAAAGCACTAAAAAGTGTCAACTATTTCCAATAACATTTTAGAGATAACGTGGGTTTGTCCCAGTACGTTGTCGAGGCGTGGGGTCACTGAGTGCAGCTCATGTTCAGTCTATTAACATTGCCTTTCGGCAGGCGTCGGTCATCATTAGTGTCATATTCAGGCGATTAGGCGGTGACTTTCGGCAGGCGTCGGTCACCATTAGTGCCATGTGTGAAACAGTGCATACCACAATGAACGCTATAGTAATTTTGAGTTCTCACGAATTAAATTGTTGATTAGTATGGTAGTTCAGATTTCGGGCTCCCCTTTCACAGGTACGTTATACGACTAAACGACTTTCACACAACTACTCTAGTAATAATGTCAAAAATTCATCTTTATAAGCACTACAGAAGGATATACCCCCTATTAAAATCAACCGTTTGTGTATGCATAATAAGACTTTTAGTTTGGAGGGTTCTAAAAATATCAGCAATGAATAATATTTATCATACTATACAAATACCAAGCGGCCTCTTAGGTACCAACATTTTATGTCCTAGACAATGGGCTAGAATGAGGAAACAGCTGTATGATGTCCCTAACATCACTGACGAGTCCTGGGCTAGAATGAGGAAACAGCTGTATGATATCCCTCACATCACTGACGAGTCCTGGGCTAGAATGACGAAACAGCTGTATGATGTCCCTCACATCCCTGACGAGTCCTGGATTAACAGCTGTATGATGTTCCTCACATCACTGACGAGTCCTGGATTAGAATGAGGAAACTGCTGTATGATGTCCCTCACATCACTGACGAGTCCTGGATTAGAATGACCAAACAGCTGTATGATGTCCCTCACATCACTGACGAGTCCTGGATTAGAATGAGGAAACTGCTGTATGATGTCCCTCACATCACTGACGAGTCCTGGATTAGAATGACGAAACAGATGTATGATGTCCCTCACATCACTGACAAGTCCTGGGCTAGAATGAGGAAACAGCTGTATGATGTCCCTCACATCACTGACGAGTCCTGGGCTAGAATGACGAAACAGCTGTATGATGTCCCTCACATCACTGACGAGACCTGGATTAGAATGACCAAACAGCTGTATGATGTCCCTCACATCACTGACGAGTCCTGGGCTAGAATGACGAAACAGCTGTATGATGTCCCTCACATCACTGACGAGTCCTAGGCTAGAATGACGAAAAAGCTGTATGATGTCCCTCACATCAATGACGAGACCTGGATAAGAATGACGACACAGCTGTATGATGTCCCTCACATCACTGACGAGTCCTTGATTAGAATGACGACACAGCTGTATGATGTCCCTCATATCACTGACGAGTCCTAGGCTAGAATGACCAAACAGCTGTATGATGTCCCTCACATCACTGACGAGTCCTGGGCTAGAATGAGGAAACAGCTGTATGATGTCCCTAACATCACTGACGAGTCCTGGGCTAGAATGAGGAAACAGATGTATGATGTCCCTCACATCACTGACGAGACCTGGATTAGAATGACGACACAGCTGTATGATGTCCCTCACATCACTGACGAGTCCTGGGCTAGAATGAGGAAACAGCTGTATGATGTCCCTAACATCACTGACGAGTCCTGGGCTAGAATGAGGAAACAGATGTATGATGTCCCTCACATCACTGACGAGACCTGGATTAGAATGACGACACAGCTGTATGATGTCCCTCACATCACTGACGAGTCCTGGGCTAGAATGAGGAAACAGCTGTATGATGTCCCTAACATCACTGACGAGTCCTGGGCTAGAATGAGGAAACAGATGTATGATGTCCCTCACATCACTGACGAGACCTGGATTAGAATGACGACACAGCTGTATGATGTCCCTCACATCACTGACGAGACCTGGATTAGAATGACCAAACAGCTGTATGATGTCCCTCACATCACTGACGAGTCCTGGGCTAGAATGAGGAAACAGCTGTATGATGTCCCTCACATCACTGACGAGTCCTGGGCTAGAATGAGGAAACAGCTGTATGATGTCCCTCACATCACTGACGAGTCCTGGGCTAGAATGAGGAAACAGCTGTATGATGTCCCTCACATCACTGACGAGTCCTGGGCTAGAATGAGGAAACAGCTGTATGATGCAGTTTAATTCATTCTGGCTCCACTATAAATGTCTAACTCTCAAAGGATATTTAAAGTTAGAGAGGTAATAATATCTTTCGTGCCTTGGTGACAATCCATTGACGATATATCTTTTAACATCATTTGTAAAGTAATAAGTTACAAAGTATATTTATCTTCATAAACAAAGTCACCAGATGTCCTGTAATAACAATAACATTTTGGACTTTTTATAGTTAATATACGTAAAAACGATATCAGTGGACTGCATATTATCATTTACGTTTTTGTCACAAAAAATACCTTTCCCTCAGAAGTTTAATGTAACCAAAAATGGTTTAATGGCTTTGAATATTTCACTAATTGTACAAGAAGGATATGTTTGATATTCACTAACCTCAACAAAATATTTTGAAAAAAATATGTTGTTCAATTTCTAGATTTTAATCTTAAAACTTTCCAAATAAACATAACTAGCGAACTTGTATCAATAGATTTTAAAAGTGTAATTAACGAAAATCCAACAGGCACTTAATGAGTTCATAAATTTAAACATTTCTGACACAGCTAAAATAGTTGTGATTCATTTCAGGTGTCCCAGATTTTAAACTTAATATAAAAAAAATCCTTCAGAAGGAATGTGCAACTCTACAGTTGAATGACTTTCAATTAAAATATAACAAGCATTATTTTAAAGTTATAATATGTAATGTATTGTTCACATAGAGATAAAGGAATGAGTTACAAGATATACAATAGAACAATGGACCAAACAATAACAATTGATTATACACTTACGGTAATCTAATACACTTTACCTGACTCGATGTAAACATACAGCATATGTTCCTTATCATACAAGTATTTTTCAAAACTTACATGAACAATCACGTTTAGTAAGTGATTAAGTAAGACCGTTTTATAATACACATAATTTTCATTTTCAAAGCGAAAATGATAAGCACTGTCACAACGTTTCACAGCTACACACCAAACCTTACCCCTTTCTATGACGATATCTCAGTGTAATATTACTAATTAAAAAATGTCAATTTCACTGCTTTTCTAGTTCAAAAGAATCTATGGAAACCTTACACTTGAACAAAATGATAAAGAAAAAAAAACATTTTTTTTAAACTTAAGCACGCAGAGGTATTGTCCTGTCAAAATGTTGTAATCCAGAAGGGAATTCGGCTGTTTTGTTTTCGTTTTTGTTTTGTTTTGTTTTTGTTTTATATTATATAGTGATTAAAACAGCTGTTCCTCCTTTTTTGGACTATTTAGTGATGATAAGGGGTCCCATTACCTGTTTCTTCCTTTGTGGGCTCTTGAGTGGTGTAAGGGTTTTGAAATAGCTCTTTCGCCTTTTTTTTTAATCTTTAGTCATAAAGAAAGATATTAAAAGATCATAAGTCAATCATAAGTACTAGACATAAAGCTGCAGCCTATACATATGTAACGTAGTATACACAAACGAGAACGACACGAGTTATCTCTCTTGGACCCAAGACGTTCGACAAGAGGTGATGTTGTCGTCCAACATGGAATGATCTTTATTGGTTCTTTGTAAAACTCATCCGTATATGATTAAGTCGCATAATGAAAAGAGTTTACAGAATATCACCTACAGAACTTAAGTGAATAACCCGTGTATATGTCAGCCATCTTACTCAATTATGTTTAATACTTGTTATGTATTTGACCTGGATTAATAACATGTGGGGAGGGAGATACTGCATTTGCTCGATTTCTTCTGAATAATATCATAATCACAAGCTAATTGGTGATGAGTATATACATGTTTTTTTATTATAATGCTTAATTTGATAAGGCACAGAAAATAGCAAAATGCAATAATTCGGTCATTTTAACAAATACTAGTGAAAGCTCTTCGCCATGCTTAATATCTAAACATGACTCTACCCCTATAGCTACTAGCAATGAAAACAAAATCTTCTTCTTTTTTTTTTTTTTTGAATTTCTATATCATCCGCAGCTACAATAGCACTGATAACCACCTAATTATTAACCTTTCAATTATCACAACAGAAATTGACCAGGCACAACTGGAAAATATATTTATCTTTTATTTAAGGATTGAATCTTGATTTCAAGCAGTTCATGTTGAATTTGTCTCAAGAGCAACTCAATTCATGACCCCATGAAATCTACCAAATCAAGATTCAATCCTTATATTTCAATTGTTGTTGTTTTTTTCGAATAAAAAAGTCGGTCTAGATATTAATGTCCCGAAGCTTGTGCAAGTCCAAATGCGGAAAAGCCCGAGGAGTTCCGGATTGTGCATGTCTAGTCGGTCGAGTAAAATAGTCCGCAATATTAGGATTAAAAACAGCACTATTTTATCAAAATAGAAGTATTTAGCATATCAGGTCTTTCATAAAATACAAGAATACATTATAAATTTGATAATTTTAATAATTATTCCATGTTTATAACAACAATGTAGAAAAAGTGAAATCGTTCCGCGGACGGATTTTAACCATGTATTCATACGCACTGATCAGTGTTGGAACAGATTGAGTTTGGTAGTTTCATTGAGTCCAACTTGAGTAGAAATTGAAATATTAATGTAACAATTTCAAACAAAGATGAACCGAAATCAAAGTATATAATTCGTTCATTAATATTCCTGAGCCCGGGTAAATAGAAAACAACTCCAAACACCAATATAAGGTGACTACCTTGAAGGAACTTAATGAAAAATACCTTATCATAACTGATTGGCCTTAAGGTAAGGGTACTGTTATACGTAAATATTTATACCTTTACTCTATTAAATAAACACCAGGGTTTGCTTCTAATTATACCCTGAAAGGAAGGCAATGGGTTTTGGAACGGCACTTGTTGCTCCCTTTGTCATCTTTAGAACGGAAAGGTATAAACAAGAAACACGACTCTCGAGTTTTATATCAGCGTGATGTAAAGAGAGATTGATTGGTTTGGTTTAGTTTGGTTTTATTTTATCTAACGTCCAGTCAGCTGCTATGGTTGTTTATTCACGACACCTCCGTGTTTGAGATGGATGGTGTCGTATGTATGTTCTTTTGGGAGGCTGTAGTATCTTCGATTTTATTTTCTCATTATAGCGTGGAAATGATGTCTAACTTTATAGTGCTATCCCCCTGAATTATTCTGCCGAAGACGCAAATAAGACACTACCCAGGTCACATCATACTGTCAATTGGCGAACAAGTCGGCGAGATAAATGCTAGTGTGTCTGATACATTTCACACTTTTAAGAGTTCCTTAAGTCGGCCATATATTTCACCGCCTGAAAATAAGTTGTCAATGTTATAGCCTATTGAAATAACATTTAAAAGCAGATAATAATAACGTATGTACCCATACGTATCATTATTTATATATCTTTATATAATCACAGTTCCTTACCTTGAACAATAAGCAGAATCGCGAATACAGAACAAAAGAGATGACCCAGTCATCTTGATCCTATATTTTGGTGGATTGTATTATGTGCTATTTTAGTTTCGTATAATTTTCTTACCGTACTTTCTAAGTGATCCGTCTCTGACAATCGGAACACCTCGCCTCCGTCTGTCAACATAGGCTAGTATCGTAGAAAATGACTAGGGGTTCCGATTGCGTCTCTGACTAGAAACATGTCATATATAGTCATTAAGTTCTTCGAAGGTGAGTAGAGAATATGATATTCCCAGTGTATTAAAGCCACACACATATGAAGAAACATATATCAATGTTTACATTTTGAGCTTTTTACAGTTTTCGGACTTGATACATACCTTACAGACTATCGTGATCCAGAAACTGAAAGAAAATGTGAATTTATGAAAGTATACGGGGAATTCCCAAAAAAATTATAACCATGGCTGCCGGACCAAGTTTATGCTACACGACCAAAAGGTCCCCTCACGGCTTCCGTAGTTCTCCTGTAAACGTGACACGATGAGGTATTAACTTGATTGGTAATTTTCTACTTTATCCGTTTTGTATTACAGCTTGCCTTGACGCTTGAATACACTACCTCGTGCTGATTAGCATGGCCATAATACATTAATATACATGTTTATAATTATAGACACCATGTTCTGAGTAACATTAATGCACGTTCTGCACCACCTATATTAACACTCAGCGTCGTTCTGGTAAACTATTTGAATGAGTTTCATTAATGTTAACAACTTAATACACAGATATTCTCAGACGAAACTAGATATATTAACACGATTGCTATTTTTTTTTTTTTTTTTTACATTTTGTTGGCATCTTTTGAGGAATTTTGTTTCGTGTAAAACGAGGAATGGTTATACATTAGGACGCAAGCTAGTCTAACATTGTCAGGTGTATATCAAAATCTTATCCAAGGAATAATTAAACACTTGTAAATATAATCCATGAACTCCTGCAATTTTGACATTCGTCATATTGTACCGTCATAAGCAGACCCGGCCGCCTCTAATTATCCAAGGTTATTTCAATAATTGAGATGAATCAGAACAGATTTTCAAAAAAATATCATGATTTCGCAGAATATTTTCATTTATAAGCATACATCGTTATTCAATCTCGTTGAACCATAAAATGTAAATGCTAAATATAGCTCATAGGAATACATATAAAACAAGTGAAAATTATATATCCTCTCATAGTCATATCGCAAAATTTTGATTCGTTAGGAATCAATTCTTTCGTTCTAAATGAAATTCGCGAAATTTTTGACCCGCGAAAAAAAACCCGGCTATACGGTAATAAAACATACAACAAACATGCTAGTGTTTTGAAGTGCTGTAAGGCAACTCACTATAAACTCAACCATACGTATCGGTTCTTCCGAATGGGAAGAATTCAGCTCTCGCTACCGTCCAGCTATGTAGAGACCGTGGTTTTCTTTTTCATTAGAGGGATGTTCCGGATAAGGTGGACAATTTCGCTTTGTTCTGTACCTTAAAAGAACTCTATCTTATGACTTAAAGCTATTGTCATTACCAAAATATATTGTCCTTTGGTCAGTTTGTAAAAGCGAATGGGGGGGGGGGGGGGGGGGGGGGGGGGGGTTAATCCTCAGCAAATATGAATTAGACCACTGGGGAGTATCGCTTTATCCTAGGATTTATGTGAAGAACACGGGCGTATAAAAAGTAAAAGGGGGAGGGGTAGCAAATCACGACAGTAAGCCAAGGTTCCAACTTCAGTGAAAAGGTGATGGGAACATCAAAAACAATATTCGATCTACAAACTTAGGAAAGGGGGCATAATGGCATCAAATGAATTCAGTAATATCATCTATTTTAGGCATTGTCAGAGGTTCAATGCAAGTGAGCATATGCTCAAAGCAAGATGATTCAGTGATAAGTAGAGCACGAGACCAGACCCAAACGATGTTATCTTTGATGTAGGTAGGAGGTCAAAACATATGGCACAACGCCTCAACTAGGCGAACCTTTGTCCAATGTTTAAAGTTTCATTGTCAAGAAGCGTGGGAGATATAACCCGGAATTTTTCTTTTGTGTAGGTCAAAGGTCAAAATGCAGGTCGGAGTGACCTACTCATCACACAACGGCTCATCTGTGTGAACTTATGCTCCAAGTAGGAAATTCCAGTGACAAGAAGACTGCGAGATATAACCCGGCTTTTTTATTTGGTGTAGCTCAAAGGTCAAAATAAAGGTTTGAGTGGCCTACTCTTGGAACAAGACACTGTCCAACCTGTGTGAACTAATGCCCGAGTGTGAACTAATGCCAGAGTGTGAACTATTGCCCGAGTGTGAACTAATGCCCGAGTGTGAACTAATGCCCGAGTGTGAACTATTGACAGAGTGTGAACTATTGACAGAGTGTGAACTAATGCCCGAGTGTGAACTATTGACAGAGTGTGAACTATTGCCAGAGTGTGAACTATTGCCCGAGTGTGAACTATTGCCAGTGTGTGAACTATTGCCAGAGTGTGAACTAATGCCCGAGTGTGAACTAATGCCTGAGTGTGAACTAATGCCCGAGTGTGAACTAATGCTCGAGTGTGAATTATTGCCAGTGTGAACTAATGCCAGAGTATGAACTATTGACAGAGTGTGAACTATTGCCAGAGTATGAACTATTGACAGAGTGTGAACTATTGCCAGAGTATGAACTATTGACAGAGTGTGAACTAATGCCAGAGTGTGAACTATTGCCCGAGTGTGAACTAATGCCCGAGTGTGAACTAATGCCAGAGTGTGAACTATTGCCCGAGTGTGAACTAATGCCAGAGTGTGAAGTAATGCCGAGTGTGAACTAATGCCCGAGTGTGAACTAATGCCCGAGTGTGAACTAATGCCCGAGTGTGAACTATTGTCAGAGTGCAAACTAATGCCCGATTGTGAACTAATGCCCGAGTGTGAACTATTGCCCGTGTGAACTATTGCCCGAGTGTGAAGTAATGCCCGAGTGTGAACTAATGCCAGAGTATGAACTATTGCCAAAGTGTGAACTAATGCCCGAGTGTGAACTATTGCCCGAGTGTGAACTAATACCCGAGTGTGAACTATTGCCAGTGTGAACTAATGCCCGAGTGTGAACTAATGCCCGAGTGTGAACTATTGCCAGAGTGTGAACTAATGCCAGAGTGTGAACTATTGCCCGAGTGTGAAGTAATGCCCGAGTGTGAACTATTGCCCGAGTGTGAACTAATGCCCGAGTGTGAACTAATGCCAGTGTGAAGTAATGCCCGAGTGTGAACTAATGCCAGATTATGAACTATTGCCAAAGTGTGAACTAATGCCCGAGTGTGAACTATTGCCCGAGTGTGAACTAATGCCCGAGTGTGAACTATTGCCCGAGTGTGAACTAATGCCCGAGTGTGAACTATTGCCCGAGTGTGAACTATTGCCCGAGTGTGAACTATTGCCCGAGTGTGAACTAATGCCCGAGTGTGAACTATTGCCCGAGTGTGAACTAATGCCCGAGTGTGAACTAATGCCCGAGTGTGAACTAATGCCAGAGTGTGAACTAATGCCCGAGTGTGAACTAATGCCAGAGTGTGAACTATTGCCCGAGTGTGAACTATTGCCAGAGTGTGAACTATTGCCAGTGTGTGAACTATTGTCAGAGTGTGAACTAATGCCCGAGTGTGAACTATTGCCCGAGTGTGAAGTAATGCCGAGTGTGAACTATTGCCCGAGTGTGAACTATTGCCAGTGTGTGAACTATTGTCAGAGTGTGAACTAATGCCCGAGTGTGAACTAATACCCAGGTGTGAACTAATGCCCGAGTGTGAACTAATGCCAGAGTGTGAACTAATGCCCGAGTGTGAATTATTGCCAGTGTGAACTAATGCCCGAGTGTGAACTAATGCCCGAGTGTGAACTATTGCCAGAGTGTGAACTATTGCCCGAGTGTGAACTATTGCCCGAGTGTGAACTAATGCCCGAGTGTGAACTAATGCCCGAGTGTGAACTATTGCCCGAGTGTGAACTAATGCCCGAGTGTGAACTAATGCCCGAGTGTGAAGTAATGCCCGAGTGTGAACTAATGCCAGAGTGTGAAGTAATGCCCGAAGAAGAAAGTTCCAGTGACAAACAATGTAGATCGTACCAGGACAAGATACGGTGCGACATGGCTACATCCAGACAGTTTCGAAAAGTTCGGAGAGAAACTGTCAAGAGTTGTCTAGACAATTATGGTATATAACCATAACTTAAGTGGCATAAATATCAAAAAAAAAAAAAAAAAAACACGGTCGGGTCCCAAAATTAAAGCCATGTACACAACTTCAGTGTAGGACGACTACCTACATCTTCTAGAAATAGTTTGGATGAAAAATGTAAGAGTTGCAAGTAAACAGATGGACGGACAATCGTGTTCCAGTCAGTGTATAGCCTGACCTCTATTGCGAGGTTAAGTAGTAAATATACCGAACTTCAGTTGAGAATTCGCCTAACTCAGGAGCCTGGCTCTACGTCATCCAATACGAAATTTGTATTGAAAGATGCCAAAACCTTTCGGGTCTTCGGCAGCATGCTTCAGTGAGGTACATGTAGCAATATTAACATGAACAAACTGCAGCCCCCCAAAACAAGCTGTTAATAAGACGTTCGACAATACTAAACCAAACCTCGTGTACATTTGGTCAAAAGAATACAGAATATTGTGGCGTTAGATAAACATTTATTATCATATGTTTACACGTCAAGAGAACTTCTAAAAATAAATACACGTATTAGCAAAATGGTGAGATATTATTATATGAATTTTAGTATTTATAATATTTGATCAGTATGCTTTTCAGTTCATAAAGACACGTGACTTTTCCAGACTGTTCTTATTACAGTCAAATCAAATTCCTTTGAGGATCTTTTTCTCATCTGCCAGTTCGCCCTCACTCCAGTGAGGTGGCCATGAAGCTTTAATGCTTGGTCGCTCTCTCAGCCTATCATAGTATGATTTCAGCGCCGGGAATTTTCCGAGCGAGCTGCCAAATCGTACAACTGTTGCCAGGAAAGTAAACAATACCACATCAGCGAGTGTGAAGTCTTTTCCACAAATAAAGTCACCGTCAGACTGTATAAACAAAACAAAAATATACAATGGTTTTAAACGGAACAATGAAAAGAAGAGCGATGTAAAGAACAAATAAAATTCAAATATTGAAAAATATGAAATCTAATTATGAGAATAATGCACCTTCCAATCCAGATTTTGACATTTCTTTCGACCCACTTCCAGATTCCTAAGTCGACTCATTGGTATCATCACTTTAGGGTTTTATCATCACTAATGAGTCCTAGAAGGACGCAACATCTGTATGATGTTCCTAGCATCACTGACGAGTCCTAGAAGGACGCAACAGCTGTATGATGTCCCTAGCATCACTGACCAGTCCTAGAAGGACGTGACAGCTGTATGATATCCCTAACATCAATGATGAGTCCTAGAAGGATGTAACAGCTGTATGATGTCCCTAACATCACTGACGAGTCCTAGAAGGACGTAACAGCTGTATGACGTCCCTAACATCACTGATGAGTCCTAGAAGGACGTGACAGCTGTATGATGTCCCTAACATAACTGATGAGTCCTAGAAGGACGCAACATCTGTATGATGTCCCTAGCATCACTGATGAGTCCTAGAAGGACGTAACAGCTTATGATGTCCCTAGCATCACTGACGAGTCCTAGAAGGACGTAACAGCTGTATGACGTCCATAACATCACTGACGAGTCCTAGAAGGACGTGACAGCTGTATGACGTCCCTAACATCACTGATGAGTCCTAGAAGGACGTGACAGCTGTATGATGTCCCTAACATCACTGATGAGTCCTAGAAGGACGCAACATCTGTATGATGTCCCTAGCATCACTGATGAGTCCTAGAAGGACGTGACAGCTGTATGATGTCCCTAACATCACTGACGAGTCCTAGAAGGACGCAACAGCTTTATGATGTCCCTAACATCACTGACGAGTTCTAGAAGGACGCAACAGCTGTATGATGCCCCTAGCATCACTGACGAGTTCTAGAAGGACGCAACAGCTGTATGATGCCCCTAACATCAATGATGAGTCCTAGAAGGACGCAACAGCTGTATGATGCCCCTAACATCAATGATGAGTCCTAGAAGGACGCAACAGCTGTATGATGCCCCTAACATCACTGATGAGTCCTAGAAGGACGTGACAGCTGTATGATGTCCCTAACATCACTGATGAGTCCTAGAAGGACGTAACAGCTGTATGATGTCCCTAACATCACTGATGAGTCCTAGAAGGACGCAACATCTGTATGATGTCCCTAGCATCACTGATGAGTCCTAGAAGGACGTAACAGCTGTATGATGTCCCTAACATCACTGACGAGTCCTAGAAGGACGCAACAGCTGTATGATGTCCCTAGCATCACTGACGAGTCCTAGAAGGACGCAACAGCTTTATGATGTCTCTAGCATCACTGACGAGTCCTAGAAGGACGCAACAGCTTTATGATGTCTCTAGCATCACTGACCAGTCCTAGAAGGACGCAACAGCTGTATGATGTCCCTAACATCACTGACGAGTCCTAGAAGGACGTAACAGCTGTATGACGTCCCTAACATCACTGATGAGTCCTAGAAGGACGCAACATCTGTATGATACAGTTTAGTTCTCTTAGGCTCTACTGTATTTAACCCTTAATTTGTATCGAGAGGGTGTTTCCTCGCCGATGTGAGATGAGTCATTTTGTCTCACTTTGGGAAGGAGATTTAGGAACTGAGGATGATTATTTCATAGTTAACTGAAAATTTTGGGAATAGACTCAAATATAAAATAAATTCGATTACGAACGGGGCCGATAATTAGCCCTTAAAAGCCCTAAAGGTTGCTATATTTTGTGGGGGTTTTTCACAAGTCATCAAGACGTTAACAGCAACCAAATATTGTTTACAAAAACAATATCCGTAAATTTGTATACAAATATTACAATGTCAAGTTGACGATTTACTTCACAATAATCAGGGATGAGCAATAATAACCAGGGAGTATATTAGGCCTGTATCTTGGACGAACAAAAAATAGAGGGATACATATCGGACTATCCGTCAACGATAGCAAAGACCAAGAAACAGGAGTCTTTATAGAAAAGTAATGTTATATACCTTTGGACAGCGTTGAAATTTACATACCCAAGATTTCAACAAACTAAGAACTGATGACATACCGGAGCAGATTTGAAGGTAATTGAATAAAGATAAAGCCATAGGGATTATGAGATTAACTTGATAAAGTTGTCTATCTATAAACAAAACATAGTGAGACTTTAAACACTCAACAAAGAATGCAAGTATATGCATTTACCAATTTCAGTTTATCCTCCCATATTGCCAGTTCTTTCTGTGCCTCCTCTATATTAGCTTTGATGGCTTTTTGGAATGATTCCTGTAAATTGAAAGTGTTTAATGAATATATATATATATATACATGTATATAGCTTTTAATTGAGAGATACTATCATGACATGTCTTTCGATACTTCTCGGATCGTATATACAATATACATATAAACTCTCCGCGTGTTATCTAAATATTTAGTATCAAGACAAAAAAAATGAATTCTTCAAAAATTGGACCAGTGCTGCTCCACGTCCATATGTTGAATTGCTAAGGTCCATCGCCCACATAATTAAAAATATCGGAAAAATATTAAATTTCACACTTAAAAACATTTTGCCTCTAGATATCCATTCCTTATTTCATTGACTTTATTGAACAATCTAGAGTCCAACCTGACCAGGAACATACTCTCCTATAATTAGCCTGGAGTATAGGCTATTTTTGAGAGAGTGACGTAATAAAATCAAAAGCGAGGCATTTCAATGTATAGTTCTTTTATTTGTATTTTGTTAACTTAACAACTTCTACAGTCAACGGATCTACAATATTCACTTGAAAAATAAATATCCCGTTTCCATGGAAATCACATTTCTCGTGTACATTACACATTAGTGTATATAGTTTTGTTATATGACTGATATTTGCTGTTTTCTTATTGGCCAAGACTTTTCAGAGAGGTTTTGACAAGATCCAATTTTAACCTGAAACTGACAAATTCCTACACACGAGATCAAAACTGTAACCTGTACTGAAAAAGGGCAACAGGGAATTTCCCGAATCTTCAATATTTTTGACCAATCACATCAGGGTTTGTCGATTGTCGGGCAGAACTTCTGGGTCTGTGAGAAGTCCTTGAAGGACAAAACAGCTACATAGTGCAGTTTTATATTCATATTTATTCGGCACATGTGCTGCACAGTACAAGGGAAGATGATTTCGTACACATACTATTTTTATTATATATTTCATTGATTTTGACAGATTTGTAATCAATTTGTACGGCTTTGATTTGAAAAGAGTTTTTTAAATTCCATGCACTGGTAGAAATATGTTTGTTTTTACACCGGATGGTATTAACAACGCATATTTTTTACGATCTTCAATGTATTTGATTTGTTTTGACAATTTTTAATTATTTTTTACGAGAATGACCTTCAAAGGATTCTAACGTGTAATGTACACGAGAAATGTGATTTCCATGCACTAGTAGAAAATTGTTTGTTCTTTCTCCCGATAATTTTTAGATAATTTTTAAAGACATTTTTTGTCATGAAATAGACGAATACATTACTGAGCGGACGGACGGACGGACGGACGGACGGACGGAGAGATGGACGGACAGGAGGAAACATATAGTCCACCGGTTTCACCGGTTGGGGACAAATACTATCCATTAAAACCAGACATAAAAATTTACTGAATATTTTCCAAAATAAATGAAATATATAATAAAAATATCATGCGTGCGAAACTTTTTCCTTGTTCTGCTTCTGTGAATGGTGCAAGATAAAAGTGATATAAGTACCTGCTTTCGCGATGCTTCGTCAGTCATCATATTATAAAATATGCATTTGACCATGATCTTCATAGTGAGGTTCTCTTGAGCCTGAAAATCATTTTGATGAATAAAAGCATGGTTTAATGTAATTACATGTAGATGTGATTTGTTGAAACATGAACAGTAATTATCCAAGGACTTATGGACAAAATGAGTAAAAACAAACAGGGTATAACTAAAGCAATAAATGTCCCCTAAAACCCCCGATAAAAATAGTAAGTGACCTTGACCTTGACCCAAAATCTCTGAAACTCAAATTGTCCGAGATAATATGGTTCTTTATCATTGTATTAAGTTTGATCAAAATCCATCAAGGAAGGAAACTGCTGGAGTCCTGACAAGCTTTGGCATTACGTTCATACCTACATGACAGAGAAGAAAACTATGGTCATTACAAAACTTTCATCAATACAAAAGTACGATATTTGACCTTGATCTTTGACCAAGTAACATTGACCTTTGGTCAGTCTTGTTTAATTCTGACAAACTTTGTTTCAAAATTTCATATCAAAATGTCCATTAGTGAAGAGATAATAATTTGACCTTGATTATTTGGCCCAGTGACCTTGACCTCTGATTCAGTGACCTTGACCTTTTGTCAGTTGACTATCTAACTCCGACAGACATTGCTTTAGAATGTCATTACAAAATATTACACAATATTTGACCTTCACATCTGACCATTTAACCTTGACTTTTAGTCAATCGACTCCTTGTTTAATTACAACCAATTTACTTCATCGTATCATAACAAAATATTCACCAGTAAAAAGACAAATATTTGACCTTGAACTTTAGTCAATTGATTCCTTGTATAATTCTTACTTACATAGGCTCGTAGTATCATAATAAAATGTTCACCAATAAAAATACACAAATTATCTGAGCTAAAACTTTGACCTAGTGACCTTGATCTTTGAACTTGATTTTTGACCTATGTTTGTATTTTTGTAAACTGAACATCTTAACCGAATTTCATGTAAATCGGTTAATAAATACTAAAGCTACCAACCAGTAACATATATATGGACAGACATCTACCCAGTGATTACTATCGGGCAACCATATCTGCGACACGGGGCCCTAATAACATTGTGTGCAATGAATTTCTATCATTGGAAGAGGTACTTACATATTTATGAATAATGTTCAAATTAAACTTATTTTTTCCATTCCGTTACACCCCGATGTAACTGCTTTCAGACGGCTTTCATATGCAATATGAATGCAATATGAATGCAACTACGTAGTAATATATGGTATTTACCTCCATGGTCGCTTGAATCACCTTGGCATATCCCGCTGGATCCGATGGTAAAAGTCTGGTGCCCTTATTTGGGTATGTGTGCTGAAAATATATCAACATGACAGTATGGCATGTGGTCTCAATGAATTAATTGAATTAATTAATTGGAATTTAGACAAAATAAGACCACAGGCACGTGCCATGTGTTAAGGCACGTGCCACGAATCGAAGGTATTGTTGGTACATGGGGACATGTAAATACCGGTAAACCAGAACAATGTCTGCACCCTAAATCAGCTAACGAAAATAGTACCCATGTTCCTTTCTATTCAGATCCTCGTTGTCTTCCCCCATGAAGTATCTAAATTCCACTCGTTTGAACTGTTGGGACACTGGCTAAATACGTTTCTGATTGGTCAGATTTGCCCACGCCCTTCACGGAACCAATCAGATTACTACATTTGGTTCATGAATGATTCATGAAAAAGATACTTTTGTGTAGTGGCCCTACGAGATCGAGCAAGTGAGGACAGACACACATCGACGAGTGTCACGTGGCTACCGACAATGCCAACTCCTCATGCATACAATTGACATATGTATACATTGTTAACTGCTTCATAACCAGATAACTGGCCACTTTTTCCGATTAAATCAAAAATTTGGATTTATAATTAACCATTGTAAACTCTAATCTATAATCAAACACAATTTTTTAATCCATTTTATAACTAGTTAGTATACAGATCTCTGAGAAATCTAATATATAATGAAACATAAAATAATCAATACGAACATATTTTTACTGTATCAACGAATAGATAGGCATTTCTTACCTGATAAGTTTGATAACTTGTGCCCAATTCCGATGTATATACATGTATTAAGATACAATAAAATATGTTTAAATCAAATCTTACCTCCAGATAAAGAAGAATCGCCATAGATTCGTTCACGACAATATCGCCATCATTGAATGTTGGAACCTACCCGGCAAGTAAAAACAAAACCACATGAATAGGTGACATGACTTGTTTTGTATACATAGCATACGATAATAACGAATACATAGATTTACTCTTTTGTAAACAAATATTCATACGCTGTCCGACGACCACCTGTCAGAAATCGTCTGTCCATCGGCCAGTGTTACATTGTCCTAAGGTCCCGCCGTGTAATCATCTAACAGTGTTGGAGTACGTTATCGAAGCTTAACGATTCGTATGCTGACATAATTACGTGTATTTTTACGGGCTTTGAAAATTCATTGTACATAAACATCCGGCCAAATCAATTAAATGTCATTTCATGGATTTAACAAGCTGCGGGGTTTTTTTTCTTCTTCTTTTTCAAAAACACATTCACAGCAGAATAAATGACAATAACTATGGCCAGTACAGTAAAGTGTATTGTCGGCTCCTCTATGATTGTGTGTACATGTATATGTAACCTTTGTTGTCCCTTGCAGGTCGAAATTCGACAATAAAAAGTTTGAATTAATTGTATATTACATTGACGATTTTTACAGAACTGGAACTTTTACACTTCTCATGTGTGTGTTCGGTTCGGATTCTTCTATTTTCTTGGGGACTATCAGAACTGAACATTTGAACTGTCATATTTAAATTTACAACATAATTTAAACAAAAAGGTTACTTTTCCAATTTTGATTGCAATGCATTTTCTCATACTCATGTCCTCGCTTATGATTGCATATCTAAATCAATAAATGGCATGTTTAAAAAGGCCATGATTAAAAGCTTGTCCTACGTTAAAAAAAACCGTGTCAGGGCCAGAGGAAACTCGGAGTAGAGCATTATCGCTAGTCGAGGCTTCTGATTACGGCACACTCCACGAAAGTTCGAGCAGTGTTATGCAATCAGAGGTCACGCCTAGCGAAGATGGGACTAGAGTAAACCAAAAGTTTTTCAAGGCTTCATTTCAAAATTCAAGACTCGGTGAACTATGCACCGTGGCATTGCTTTGCAGTTTTCAAGTCGTTTCCGTCCGTTTAAAAAAATGACAAAACAAACTTAAAGAGGCTTGCCCGCAGAGAGATCAGAAAAATTGGCTAATAGAAAAATATTTTTTACACATGACAGATTGTTGGAATTGTTGAGTTTTTCATTTTATTTTCCTTTAAAACGCTGAAAAGTGATATTAAAACCTCATTTTTTAATATTATTTATTTAATCGCAACCCGCAATAAGTCCCCGCTATAAAGTGGAGTCTAATTTGATTGACACATCAAAGAAACAAGCACGTGCACAGTGCCGCACAGTGATAACTTCAAAGGCAGCGGCGATTTACAAAGAAGATTTGCCGTTATATTCCATACATTTCCCTCTCATGTTGAGTTTTAAAACGTCTTTTAAATACATTTTCTGTAATTGTTTTCAAGAAATAAAGTCGGAAAGCCTCTAATTTTGTCACATAGAGACGTGTACTGAAGTTTATTTAGTGATCGGAGATGTGCCGTTTACCGGTCCGTCTGCGGGTAAACCTCTTTAACAGCCACCTAAAGACACGACGATGGTGTCCAAACCCCTGGTATTGGAAAACAAGGGGGAAAATGTCTTTAGTGAGAGTAACAAGAACTTGGCAAGGTAGCTGGTGTGAGTATTGTATAGGGAACTGAGTATTGAGAAAACCGAGAAGTGCAATTAAGTAGATGTTGGAAAAGCATGGAAAGCGCATGTGTTCTGAAATTCTCACAATAAAACGAAGCCGTAATTCTACCTAAAACTCGATAAAATGAGGGCAAATACGACCGAAAAATATAAAATTGAACGGAAATCCTTGAAAAGGTACAAGCAGAATAAGACCATATATCTCCGAAGGGTAAACATCTTCGAAAGTTCACATAGATCTATTGTCGAACCAAGGGAGGCAACTCGTACAAGCTTAGGCATGCATAAGAGTGGCCGCTGGCCGCGGTCACTCACCTTTTATGTAAATTTCATTCTTCCTCAATAACTTTACCAACATCAGTGTATAATTTACTTCTTATTTCTACAAACACAAAAAACGCATGTCATTTTGATAATAATAAGTGATGTTGACTCACCTGACCCCTTTGGGTTTTTAGCAATTACTGCAGGACCTTTATGTCCCTTTTCAGAAAAACTAATTAGAGTCTTTTTTATGTCGCCAAATTCCTTTTCGTGGAGAGCAACCATTGCTTTAAAGCAGGGTCCACTTCCTGATCCCCAGATCAGTCCCATTTCTTTCTCAGCCATGATGAACCGATTTCTTGATGAACGCTACGCTTTGTCACAATGTTGTTGTACAGATATGTTTCGGTCGGCGAAGCTGCGGCATATATATTCCACCGGTGTCGTGGGAACGTGTACCCATACAGGATTTTGTTCCGGTCCATTTTAAACAACGCGAGTTTTTTGTTTTTCTGTTGTTTCTTCTTCTCCTCCTCCTTCTTCTTCTTCTTAACACCTAGCACCAAGATATTCGTTCTGGCTGTAACGAGTTGTTTTGGAAGTAATTCGAAGTTAAACATGTATTTGGACTAACATTATCATATCGATCGGAAAGACTATCTAGAAAAATGGCCAGAAATGACAAAAATAATCGAGTTTTTTTCTCAACGTAATTGTTGTATTCATGAAAATAAAATTCTTCTATGTCGACTGCAGTCGTTGAAACGAAATCTAGTAAAAGGTAGAGTCATGTAGGCGTACCTAGCTGTAACTAACGCCAACAGAAAACTGACTATAGTCAGTGAACCGAGTCATGTAGGTGAAAACCTGTAGCTTACTCTAATCGACAAAACCCAGCAATAGGCGGAGTCGTGTAGGCGTAAAACCAGTAACTAACGCCGACAGAAACTAGCAATAGGCGGAGTCGTGTAGACGGTATGATTTTAACTAACGCCGACAGAACCTAGCAATAGGCGGAGTCGTGTAGGCGGTAAGATTTTAACTAACGCCGACAGAACCTAGCAATAGGTGGAGTCGTGTAGGCGGTAAACCAGTAACTAACGCCGACAGAACCTAGCAATAGGTGGAGTCGTGTAGGCGGTAAGATTTTAACTAACGCCGACAGAACCTAGCAATAGGCGGAGTCGTGTAGGCGGTAAGATTTTAACTAACGCCGACAGTACCTAGCAATAGGCGGAGTCGTGTAGGCGGTAAGATTTTAACTAACGCCGACAGAGCCTAGCAATAGGCGGAGTCGTGTAGGCGGTAAGATTTTAACTAACGCCGACAGAACCTAGCAATAGGCGGAGTCGTGTAGGCGGTAAACCAGTAACTAACGCCGACAGAACCTAGCAATAGGCGGAGTCGTGTAGGCGGTAAGATTTTAACTAACGCCGACAGAACCTAGCAATAGGTGGAGACGTGTAGGCGGTAAGATTTTCACTAACGCCGACAGAACCTAGTAATAGGCGGAGTCGTGTAGGCGGTAAGATTTTAACTAACGCCGACAGAACCTAGCAATAGGCGGAGTCGTGTAGGCGGTAAGATTTTAACTAACGCCGACAGAACCTAGCAATAGGTGGAGTCGTGTAGGCGGTCAGATTTTCACTAACGCCGACAGTACCTAGCAATAGGCGGAGTCGTGTAGGCGGTAAGATTTTAACTAACGCCGACTGAACCTAGTAATCGGCGGAGTCGTGTAGGCGGTAAGATTTTAACTAACGCCGACAGAACCTAGCAATAGGTGGAGTCGTGTAGGCGGTAAACCAGTAACTAACGCCGACAGAACCTAGCAATAGGCGGAGTCGTGTAGGCGATAAGATTTTAACTAACGCCGACAGTACCTAGCAATAGGCGGAGTCGTGTAGGCGGTAAGATTTTAACTAACGCCGACAGAACCTAGCAATAGGTGGAGTCGTGTAGGCGGTAAACCAGTAACTAACGCCGACAGTACCTAGTAATAGGCGGAGTCGTGTAGGCGGTAAGATTTTAACTAACGCCGACAGAACCTAGCAATAGGTGGAGTCGTGTAGGCGGTAAACCAGTAACTAACGCCGACAGAACCTAGCAATAGGCGGAGTCGTGTAGGCGGTAAACCAGTAACTAACGCCGACAGAACCTAGCAATAGGCGGAGTCGTGTAGGCGATAAGATTTTAATTAACGAAAGCTGACATCTAACACCGACTGCAGTCTGTCAGACGAAAACAAGCAATAGACGGAGTCATGGCATGTAGGCGGTAAACCAGTAAAAAAACGCCGACAGAACACGAACTATTTTAGTCGCTGAGACGAAGCCTAGCAATAGGTGGAGTCGTGTAGGCGGTAAACCAGTAACTAGCGCCGACAGAACACGAACTATTTTAGTCGCTGATACGAAACCTATCAATAGGTGGAGTCGTGTAGGCGGTAAACCAGTAACTACTATTTCAACTGAAATTACATGGCCGGCGCCATTTTATCTAGAAACAACAAATATATGAAAATATTCGTATAACACATCTTCATTAAAGAAGACTGAAATGTTCATGATTAATGAAAGAATAACATCTAGAACTATGGTTGGGATAATGTGCCAGGTCCCTGTACATACACAGGGGCTCGGTTTCAGGATTTTGAGTAACATATGACATCAATTAACAACCACATCACTATCAATTCAGTATCCGAGCCCCAATGTCTGTACCGTCACAAAATGTATCTGTCTTTCACACAGGGACAAATTATAGTTTTAGATACTATTCTTTTTCCACTTTTTTTCTATAAATGTCCTTTATATGATCGTGATGTAGAAATATATCTCGATAAAATGAAAGCAAACACGTCATAATATGAAAATCTTATTACCAATATTTCAGCAAGTAAGAAGTTGCCTATCAACAGTCATTAGATCGGAGTGGGCTTGTTGTGTCCAGTATAATACTATATTGTTGAACCGTTATGCATGTTTGTATTGCCATCAATTTACTAGAATTCTGCAAAAAAAAAAAACTATGTCAAGTAAACCTATCGCAAGTTGTATTAGGTCCCCGGATGCTATCAACAGAATGCCATACATTTTGCGTGTGATAATTGTTTATCTGATATTTATACGGTACATATTTTTTTTTTTTTTTTTTCTTATGTCGTCAGAGCTAGAACGTTTCGCCAATTATTTACTTCAGATATTTTCCCTTCTGTCCCGACTGGCCATTGAACCACTTTAGACAAAGAGACAAAGAAGAACTATGGACGCCAACATGATCCTTTATTTCCACGGTGTCAGCAACAAGAACGTTATATATATTCCACCGGTGTCGATGGAAACTTATCCTGTCGTTTTTATTACCGTCTACAAAATACCTGTGACACACGAGATATTTTATCTAGCTCACGATCGATAGGATATGTGTATTATATGTAAACATACAATCTATTTAGAGATTTTTTTTGGGGGGGGGGGGGGGGGGGGGGGGGGGGGGGGGGGGATTAAGTCAGGTCCTTGTACAAGGTTAAAACGTTCAATTGTTAAATTTTGACGTTTTGATACATCGAATTTCGAGAACTTCGATGAATTTTATCATTAGCATGCACAAGAATTCTTGAAACATGTGCATGCATGGGACTACGTCACTATCGTTTCGTTTTGTTAACACTTGATATGTCTGTTTACCTAAGACTTATAACCCGTTGACGTGGCCCTGTTGTGCATGACGACCTTGAAAGCTAACTCGGCTTGTCAAATCGAAAAGCCAAATTATAGACAGCTTAGGCATACGACTTGCAGCGGACAAAAGAGGGGTCAGGTTTTTTCATATAGCGCACGGACCGCGGCGATTGCATGTAGTCGAGTTTTGCGCGGTAAATTCCGATTACTCGACAAAGATTGTGACCGGTCAGTCGAATCTTGTATATAAACAAAACATCAGATTATGGATTGTGATTCATACACGTTAATGTTTGACATTTCTTTTGGACACAAAAACTCCCAAAAACACCCTAAACCTACCAAAAAACACCCAAAAACACCCCAAACCTACCAAAAAAACCACCCGAAACCTACCCAAAAACACCCTAAACCTACCCAAAAACACCCCTAAACCTACCAAAAAACACCCAAAAAAACCCTAAACTTACCAAAAAAACACCCAAAAACACCCTAAACCTACCCAAAAACACCCTAAACCTACCAAAAAAACACCCAAAAACACCCTAAACCTACCAAAAAACACCCTAAACCTACCCAAAAACACCCTAAACCTACCAAAAAACACCTTTCAATATAGAGATAAACACATTATGATATTAGAAATGGCTTTGAAAAAGTTCTTTGTCGACTTGATAAACTACGATTGTGGTTTTGATTTCTTGACCCGTACTACTTGATACAATTTCGAAGCGTCCTATTCGAAGGGGCATTACTCTTAACTACACTTATTTCTGATCTCGTATGCGAGATCAATGGGGTTCCAAAAAAAATGAAAATTTTGGCATTTCCATGCGTTGAAATTTAATTGTTTTGATTAACTTATGATCAAAATATTAATAAAATAATAAAGATACAAGTTGACTTCTCTCCATATCGCTAGAAAATATCATACTTAGGTGGCTACAATTAAAACAAGAGGCCCAGAGGGCCTGTATCGCTCACCTGGTTTATTTGAGCAAACATCAAAATAATGTTTATGTTCCATTTGCTATTAGCTTTATTTGTTGATGTATGATTATGTTGTGGGGGTCTCAACTGCTTCAAAGATATAACCCAGAAACAAAGTCAAGATTCAACATGATTGTATTTAAAGAAACTTGGGGTGGGGAAAGAACCCTGGGCCTATTTTTACATCAGGATTGTGTTCATCTCTTGATGCCCAGCAAGGCTATATATGATTATGGGGTCACATGGGATCTGAATCGTTTCACATATAAATCAAAAGTAACAAGTCTTCAAGGGTGGGGGAAGACCCCAAACCCCAAGGGAGAGGTGTCAGCCCTATTATTTCATAATTAGTATAAATTTGAATCCCAGCCTCCTAAGCATGTTACCACTGAAATATCAATATCATACAATGCTTAGTTCCAGAGAAGAATTCATTAACATCAATATTGCCAAATGGACCCCTTTTGGCTCTGCCCCTTAGGCCCCCAGGGGGGTCAGCCCCAAAATTTGTACAATTTTGAATCCTTACCCCATAATGATGATACCAATCAAATATGAGCGATGTACATAACTTAAGTTTTAGAGAAGTTGTGTATATATCTTTAGCCAAATTGAACCCTTTAGACTCAACCATAGGCCCCCTGGGGTCAGCTGGACCATTCATAGTTTTTTTAATCCCCATCCCTAGGTATCCTACCATTCAAATATGATAGATATTCATCGCTTTCTTCCAGACAAGTAATTGTTTATATCAATTTAGCTAAAAATTGACCCCTTTTTGCCCCCCCCCCCCCCCCCCCCCAGGCCCCTAGGAGGGTTAGCCCCACCATTTGTACAATTTTGAATCCCTACCCCATAACGATCGATGCTACCAGACAACTATATTTACATTTGCTCCTCATTTCCCCATTGACACAATGCTAAAAGGCAGTTGCCACCATACACCTATAACACCCAGTGATTCAGGCTATAACACCCAGTGGGTCATGTGACATTTAAAAAGGCAGGATTTTTTTGTGTTGGACACCGGAGGCAGGACGCTGGATGCAAGACGTCACGGTATGGCATAAGCTCACCTTGGTCCTTTGGACCAGGTGAGCTAAAAACCCTGGTGTGGCGATTAGCATCTACATGGAAACAAGAGGTCCAATCACATATTTGTCAAGCATGAGAATACCTCAAATGATTTCGTGCTTTAGAGCGTGCAGGACAAAATCTCCATTATTATTTAACAAGCTCAACATTACTATTTAAAGAAAATCTTTGCCAGCACACCAAGGACTTCATTTTTTAATGCATTGGACTTCATTTTTAATGCATTTTAATCAAAATTCAAAAATTGGTCAAGTATGAGAATGGTTCAAAGTAGTTTGCATTACAGGGTACCAAAGTCAAGGTCACATGTCTGTACACCTATTAATATACAACAGACAGATGAGGCAAGCGTTGTTGTCAAGGCCACCGTAAATACATGTATTGAAAGAAAACCCTCTGTCATCCCCCAGCAACTGTATTTTTAAACAGATGTTTTATTATACTGCCCTGTAATCAAGGTCCATCATATCTATTGCATTCGTAGGATATAACTTGATTCATCATTTATCCAGGATTTGCTTGAACAAAGTACAATCGTTCAACAAAGGGCAACTACTCTGAATCATTATACAAACAAATAAATATATAATCGGTAAGGTATACATAGATTTTATTTATTCATGTTCAATGAACATTAACTTTTAACATGACACAATCTCACCTCCAGAGAAAACCTTTAGCATTGACTTTGCTTCGATAGCTCGAAACAAGTACCATTTACCCTCCTCTGATGGCACTGGATACCCTATCAATACATTATGTATACATAAGGCACGGCCAAAACCTGGATTCCTGACCAAATCACTTAACAACACTAGATTTACATACCTTTTGAAGACAGAAAATTGCAAGAACAAAAATCAAAAAAGTTAAATATATATATAGCCGACTACCACAGCCACGACAACAATTATATTTAACAATAATGTAACAAATTTAACAATGGGACACCTCACACAAAATGGTAACGTTACATTTGAATGTGATTATTAAACACAGTCCTTAGAAGCGCAAACTTCAATCGTAATTTAAGTCCATGACTCCATGGTATGAGTAATTCAAAAACGTTTTGCTCAATAAGTAAATACCACTATTTTACATAACATGCACTGATTCATGTCTGGGGTCAAAATGTTGTGTGGTTAAGTAAGTAATGCATAAATTAATGCTATGTCCATTGTGAACCTTCGGCACTTTCCGTAAAAAAAGAAATCTTGTTTACAGAAACTGCCGAATGTTCCCGATTATTTCTTGTTTACGAAAAGTGTGAACGTTCCAGATTGAATGCTATGAAAGAATATTTATTACCCTGATCTAAATAATTACCATTTTCTCTATCCCAATAACGTTTGCAACAGTCGTAAAAAAAGTCCACTCGTCACAAATCGGCTGGTTCTGTTATGCCAGTACGGATTTAACAGAGATTATCCTACCAAAAATATCAAGAAATTATGTCAAATCTAAGTAGCATGTGCATTGCATGTGTTAACGTGGCATTGATCTAGACTGGGATTACATTTGCATATATATGTATGTGTGTTTGTGCGAGTTCAAGTGAAAAGTCACACATTTGAAAGATAACATGCCTGCCTTGGAACTTTATCACTGACATTTAAATATGTAAATGCAGGTACTTCAATGAATGTAAAACCTTTAAAGATACCATGCTGCAAATAATACCATTTATCCTGATCAATAGCTAGGATAAAACTTATATTTCGTACTTTGTGTTCCTTTAATGTGTTCGTATTAATTGTACCAAATAGGTACGTACGGTACCATAAAGGAATGCAATTGAATATCAAGCAAGTTCCCAAGATGGCGGCCATCTCTCCCTTCAAACAAACAAAATTTTATTTTTCTTTCTCAAAACTTAACACACTCAAATATATATAATTTATAATATTCCATTGGAAATGAAGATTCACAATCTCTGTTTTTTAAAATCATATTCCGCCATCTTGGATCCAAGAAGTATGTTTCAAAAGTCGAACTATGCTAACCAGTTCAGTGCTAATACGGCATATTCCATTACGAGTACAGCAGATTTGTACCAGTACAACTGGTATGAAACAGATGAAGGAAAGCACAGTACATATTCATGAATATAGTAAGTGGACTGATGTAAACTAATAGATCTTTGCTGATTAAGCTGTAACATATCCATATTTTACCTTTGACCCTGTCCAAAAGATTCCTATTTGCCAGATTCTGCCCGCATGACATCCAGTGAATAAGCATGTGTTTAATAATGAAATAGGTTTGCACAATTTTACTTGACTTAAATTTAAAATTTCATGCAAAAATATATATATCATTTATGACTTAAATCTTAACAGAAGGTTTTCCGAAAAGTGGCACTGTGACTTCCTAAAATTACAAAGTGAAAGATAAAATTATCTCAAGGTACTACAATACCAGCAAATTTAAATACAAAATGTCTGACAACAGGCTATATATATATATATATAGCTACTTTGCAACAGTTTTTAAAATTCGACCAACAAATTCGCTTTACAAACATTTTACTTCACAAAAACTGTGAAATGATTATTCTGAAAGTAATACATAAATAGTTAGCACACGGCACAGTCTGATGTTATCTTCCAAACTGTCAACATAAAAGTTTAAGTTGTCTCCCTTATCTTAATTTCTAATTAGAGTTGTTGCCCTTGCTCTTATCACTTTTAAAAGGAACAGCAACTCAGATTAAATATTTGGATTTGGATGTGATTTGGGTAATTGGGAGTCAAGAAAAAAACAACATAAAATGGACCAAAATATTCACAGAATATAAATCCAACATTTAAACCAATGAAAAAATACTTCTAATAGCAGAAGAAACCTTGACCTCTGAATATTTCCTTATATGACCAATGTTAAACCAATAGAGTTAAAATTAGATTTGCGATTTCTGTCTTCTATATTTTTTTCCTTGCTTACTACATTGTTAAATTTGCCTCCATCTTATTCTTTGAAAATGGTGAATGTTAAATTCTGATGAAACTGTCCTGGTACAGCCGTTTGCCCCAATACAGATCTGTTTACCTATAGTGATAGAACAGTAATGTTGATTGGCATATCAACGTCAACAAAAGGCACAACATCATCCACGAAAATCCAGGAGTTGTATTCATATGTGATAATTATATCAACATATATAACCCAGAGATAGTGAAGAAAAAAAGTCATTATGAGTAAATTTCAAAATTTGGGAATTTGGTTTAAATATGGAATAATTTCAATTGCCAATGGGACCAATTATCATTACCAAAAAGTCCTTAGAAAAAGCCCTTAACATTGACAAGAAATTTTGCCAAATAACATTTAAAAAATTATCACTACATTAGAATTCAATGGGTCAATAAAATACATTTCAAACCTCATTTGAATTTCTTTTTTCTTTAAAAGTATACTGTATGCAGTTTTTCAGGGTAAAAGAAAATTAAAACCAAATTCACACTGATTAAGAACAAAATGAATATTTAAAAAACAAAAACAAAAGCATAGACTTAAAATACGACAACCTTATTGCTTGAAATAGGTTCAAATAACAAAGACAGATAAAACAAAACTTTGATGATTAAAAAAATAACTACTGCAGTCAGCGCAGAAAAATGAACAAGGTATGCTTCATAGAAATATTTGAACAAGACAGGAGGAAAATCATTTATTTCATAAAATACTCAATATAATATAAAAAAAAATATTTAGAACCGGGTAGTTCTTATAACAATGTCTTCCAACATCTCATTATTGAGTATTTTCTCTGGAGATTTTTTTCTCAGTGTAAAATGTGAGGTGAAATCTAATGTCTGATTACGAGTACCACATTTGAACTACATATAGCACAGGGGGTTGGCATATACCCTCGGTATTCTGAATGAGCCATGGATATGAAAGGTGTGCAAATTAAGTGTCTATGTACTATGTACACCTGTAGTATGTAGCAGAGGCAATGTATAACAGTAACATTATAATTAGATTGCCATAAAGAATCAAATTAATCTGCTCTTATCACACTATGCCTTCTCAGAGGAACCCAAACACATGTACACTGCTTCTACGCTTTACGAAGACTTGCCCATATATATATATAGATCATTAGATGTTATAAACCTGAGACTCGTCCTTAGATACTATAGACCGAAGACTCTGCCATAAAAACTGTACACATAAGACTTGCCTATAGATGCTATAGACTTTCAATTGGCCCATAGAGTCTACAAATCTTAGACTGGCCCATAGATACACTTTGACTAGCCCATAGAGTCTACAGACCTCAGATCGGGCCATAGAAATCACAGCCCTTAGATTGACCATAGAATCTATAAACATTAGAATGGCCCATCAAGTCTAAACACCTTCCACTGGCCCATAGAGTCTACAGACCTCAGATCGGGCCATAGAAATCACAGCCCTTAGATTGACCATAGAATCTATAAACATTAGAATGGCCCCTCAAGTCTATACACCTTCCACTGGCCCATAGAGTCTACAGACCTCAGATCGGGCCATAGAAATCACAGCCCTTAGATTGACCATAGAATCTATAAACATTAGAATGGCCCCTCAAGTCTATACAACCTCCACTGGCCCATAGAGACTACAGACCTCAGATCGGGCCATATAAATCATAGTCCTTAGATTGGCCCATAGAGACTATATATATTAGACTGCCCGATAGAGACTAGACCATAGACTGATCCATAGATATTTTAGAACTAAGACTGGTCATATATAGTCTTTAGAATGGCATATGTAGAGATTCTAGAACAAAGACTAGCACATAGAACGTCAACCTGAGACTGAACCATAGGGTCTGTTATAGGCTAAACACTCACCCATAGATACTGAAGACTTGAACCTAACACTGGACAATAAATTCTATCCTAGATTTACCCATATAGACTGGTATATGCAGAGAGAATCTAGACCTAACTTTTGAGACTTTGCCCAGACTGGCTTTTATATAATACAGGCTCAAGCCTTGCCCATAGAGACATTACACTTAAGTAGTCTTTAAACCAAGGGACTAACCCGTAGAAACGTCCAACCTACAATTCACCCAGAAATTATACTTGGACTGGCTCATAGAGACTCTCAATCTAAGACTACCCCTCCTCAATGGAGACTTGGCCCATAAAGAATGTACACGTAGACCTAAAATTTGGACCACAGAGACTGTGGTCTCTCCCCATTGACCTATAAAGGTAACAATTGTCATAGGTAATCACAGATAAACATAGCGACAACAGCAAACATCTCAACATTAAATTCCTGCCTATAACACATGTATGTGTGGCGACTCATTAACATCATAATTGACACCTATAACAATGTCTTCTAACAAACCCATGCGATACACATGATAAAAAGTTTAAAATAGCTTTTACATATATACACATTAAAGCTCATTCAAAATGATTGTGGCATTTTTGGATTTAGCATTTTGATAATATGTACAATTTGTTTTTCAATTCTACAGCAAATACCAAATAAATAACAACCAAATCCAACAAGATTTCACTGGGTAACATTTCCCCTTGGATGATGTTTACTGTACAATGTTTTTTTTCTGCTGAATAAGCAGTAAAAACACTTCAGCAGTTTTAAAATGAATTTTGAAAGAGTCAAGAAAACCACTGAATGGAACATCCCTGAATTCTAACATAATATAAATAGCTGCAGTGCTAAATTAGATATGTATTTTACTTAGCATTAGTAATAGTATGTAGATAATGTATGTTTAGATTTACATAAAACATTATAATTAAATACCTATCATTTCTTATCTGTATCTAAATTTTGGGTCAGCTTTACAGATGCTCATGATCACATGCCCCAATAATTTAAATATTTTTAAGCTGGTCAAAACCACTGAATACAGTGTTCATATTTTCATTGACTTTATACTTAGGATGTCATTAAAGTTATATCATGTTCATGGAACTATTTTCTGTATTATCTCCCTTTAATTTGCTGTTTATTAGTGACTTAAGGGTAGATGTCACCTTTCACATGATACCTGTGAATTAAGTAAGAGTTATTTCCCTTTTTATTCTCCTAACATAATGAACATGTGAATTGTGTATTAATTCATATCCTTGCCTAGAATTCAAATGAGAAATTAATGAAATATTCAAATTTTCTATTTTAAAATATCATTTACAATTTTAATGACTCTATGATTTCATTTTAGTATTCTGTTAATTAATATCATGAAATACCAGATCATTGGTGTTCACAACCAAGTATTTTTATATCAAAAGGTGAAAATCAGTTTTTAACAAAGGGAGGTAACCATGCTGTTTCCTGTAACACATTTTCACGAGTAATCTGCAATCTGGTAAACATTTATCAAATACTTTTATTTCTCAACAATTTACAACTGCTAACTAGTTTGTTCGTCAACATTGCTTCAGAAAAATCTTACAAAAACATGCTTTATAATATTTCATTTTTACCACACATTATATTTGTATATAGTTATCCATAAAATATCAACCAAGAATTTCTGCTATCTTCATACAGCTGATCAACTCTTTGAGAAAGCGACCACAAGAAAATGAGCGAGAGATAGTCAGAACCCTTAGGACAACCGTTGATAAATGAACACATGCACCTTGTTTGATTTCAATCTGATCACATGACCTTTATCATTTCCAAAAGTAAAGCCTATATATAGCTACTGGACAGTTCGAAATATATTCCTGGGGGATTTAATGTCGCTTTATTCACAGACATTAAATGTAACGCGAAAAGAAATACCCAATGAATATCTATGTACAAACAAATATATAGAACCTTTACAAGGCTTGTCTGCATGAAATTGAATACCCGCTAACTTGGTCCGACAGGGACACCCGTGAAATATTTAGTTCTGTGAAACCTTTATTACCCGCTAACTTGGTCCGACAGGGACACCCGCAAAATATTTTAGTGCTTAGAATTTAACAACTAGAAGATATAGTATTAAATTCCATTTAAGAAATCTAAAAGTTCCAAGCAGTGGCGAGATTTGGCTGTTAGGAATTCTATTCTTGCACTCATCATGACCATACTCGCGTATATCATACTTTATTTTGTATGTATCAAATACGTCACAATATAACAAAAAATAAATACCCAAATAAACACATATATATCAATAATACCTCATGCTAAGCAAACCTTGGAAACGTATCTTAAGTCCAATCGGAATTACGTAAACTAATTAATCATATAGCACTATAAATCTCGCCGTCTCTTAAAATGACAGCATAATTAACATAATTAGTTACTCTGAACAACATTGATCAATTAGTGGAAATTCAATTAAAATCTGCTTAACAATACTTTACATAGTTGTTAAAACTCATTCTTTTCCATCTTAAATTCATAGTTTTATAAATTTGAACGTTCCAAAATTTTGTTTTTTCTTTACACCATATTACAGAATCAAAAGGATGCAGAACTTTGGTGAAAAATATTAAATTTCAATCATAATTATTGTAGATAATACCATGTCTATCTTGTAATAAGCCGTTGTTTGGGGTTTTTTTTTTTGGGGGGGGGGGGGGGGGGGTAGCAAATAAACTTTTCACTCAAAGAAGAGGGTTGGCATTTACTTATTGCACGATACATATGGTAACTTACTCCTAATTTGGTATTTCCTTTAAAACTTAAAGATAAAAAGTAGTAAATTACATATCACACAGATAATATATATCTCAGGTATAACTCAGGTATAACAGGACTGCCATGATGTTATATCTCACAGACAGCAAGACACATTGGACACCACTGGTACACATTTGCCAACTTCTCTTTCACACAAAAAAAATGCAAGTCCTCATTATTAATCATAAGATGTTTCAATTGCTATAACCAATAATGAAATAAGTATTTACAAAATGCTAGTGGCTTACAACATCTTAGGTCCTCCTCCATTGGGGAATATGCACAGGGATTTGGGACCAATTTCAACCCCATACTCTATATATTTGTAGCATAATAATATATATATTGAAAGTAGGGTTGGCAATAAGTGCGAAGTCTCTACTGGAATTTTCACCAATACATACACACATTCATTCAAATGTTTTACACCTAAGTAAAGCCTCAATCAATCAAAAGAAAACAATACATCCTTGTTACAAGCACTCTTGAGATTTTCTGACTTTTTAAAATCTATTTGAGCGTATGATAATGTCGGACCCGATGCTGGTTCATCAGCAGATGAATGCCGACTCTTTATACGAGGTGATTTTGGGTCATTACTATCGACAGTCTCTGAAGACCCTAAATCCAGTGAAGCATAATTTAACTGTGCACAACCAGGAGGTGTAAGTTGTTGTTGTGAGGACGACTGCTGGTGACCAGATTCTAAATTATTTCCTGATGGGTAAGTCATCTGCTCATATGCCCCTGTGAGGTCCGAACAACTGTGACGACTCCTGGGGTTATTAAAGAAGCCAGCCATACCTATAGCCACACTTGGAGCTGGTGCCTCATCAGCTACTGGCAGAGTCATGCACGGCATACTCTTCTGTTTGTGAAGTTCTGAACCAATTGGACTTTGTCCAGTCCCTGCAGCACCATTAGCCTGCCCTTCCGCTGACTCACCCGACCCCTCTTCACTCTTTGCATTTGTCGACTCTTCCCCAAGTGAAGATACACTTCCTTTACGCACCGGAGACATTCTAACATTTGATACTAATTTCTGGTTGTACTGTCCAATTGCCGGAGCGCTGGCTTTTCGACAGAGTAATTGTCTATCCCCGCCATCTTCTGATTTACTGTTTTCCCCTGCTGGCAAAGACACGAGACGTTTTATAGTAACTTTGGAGAAAGGTCCTTCTAGACCACCTATCTCACTACGTACTGGAAGAGGGCGTAGATTGTCCACATCAGAAGATGGAGGGGGCTCCTCTAATGAATCATCTTCAGGTTTCCTATTATTACTGAAATCTAGTCCAACATATCCATCGTCCTCTTCCTCTTCATGAACAGGAAGAACAGAGGCTACCACAGATTTAATTTCTAGGCGTCTCTCGGACGGCTTGTCTTTAGATTTCACTGATTTTCCTGCTTTAGGACTATCACATTTTTGCTTGTCTGAAGTGTTACCTCTAGTGTTTTCCAAGTTCCCTTGCTTTGTTACAACTTTTGCTGGGGTTTGCTGTTCCTTCTGCAACTGACTCTTCGAAATGCTCTTGTTTGACCCAGAATTTGAAAAATTACTTTCTTCTTTAACTTTGTCACTAATGCCTACTTTTTCATTTTGGCCTTGAACATTTTGACCTTTAGCACTTTCATGGCTTGAACGGTTGTCAGCAAAATCTTTTTCCATCGATTTTTCTGCAATAAATGATCGGACACGAGTAGGATTTTTGACATCTACTTCACTTTCCTGAACCTGATGTGTGGAAGGGTCAAATTCCATATACTGGTATGACTCCCCAGAAACGCCTCCAAGATTGGTGGGCATTTTCTCTTGTTCCTGATTGGCTACTGAACGGTCACATGATTCCTGTTGATTTTCCCCAGATGTCAATGGAGAATGTGTCATATAATCATCTGTACTCCCTAATGAGAAAACAACAGATTCTGTATGCTCCGATTTGGAACTCGGAACTGATGAACTGCTATCTTGTTTGCTCCTCCCAGTGTTTTCAACAGATTTCTCGCTTAAATCTTTTACCTTCCTGCCTACATCTGATTGACTACTTTTTATAACACTGCTGTCCTTGGAAACTTCTGGCTTGAAATCCATATAATCGCTACTAGTAGTTGGAATAACTGGGGCAGATTTTGACGTGTATGATGGGACAGACTCTGGCTTCCTTGTGATATTGGACACATTTGATGTCTTATCACTTTCTTCAGACAGTGTCATTCCAGGTTCATAGACCAGATACACATCATCTTGAACACTTGCTGACTTCTGAAATTTTGATTCTGATTTTGGACTATGTTTGCCATCCTTTGGACTAGTTCTTCCAAACTTTTTACTCTCAGAAATTTCTTTCTCTTTTTTCTGTTTTTCTATAGCTTTCTTCTCACTTTTTTCACTTTTATGCTTCTTTTTCCTTAGTGAAAACCTTCCAGAGTCAGAACTTGTTGAATCCTTTCCACTGGCTCCTTTCAAATTGGTGTCAGTTTTGTCCGAGGATGCGGGTTGGTAAGGGACATAACTCTCTTCTTCCGACTCCCTTCCGGAGCTGGCTGGACTGCGCCCTTTAACCAAAGGACTTCGAGCCCCACCAGAACCCGAATTAAAAGCCACTGGACTAAACAAAGCTGCTTGGGTTGGAATTCCATCAGGTCCATGAGAGGAACTTCCCGTATGTGATGGGGTAAATCCAATTGGTTTTTGTACAACATGACCAGACGCCTTAATGATTTTTATGTCTGGTAACGATTTCTCTGGCCGACTAGGACTTATAAAGCCACTCACAGCTGGGGATGAACTAAGACTCTGTGATGATGAGCTACGCGAGGTACCACTACACTTAGAACCTGCACTTTGACCTTCACCTCCGATTGACATATCTATGTACCCACTATGTTCAGAGTTGCGATTCATGTTCATGTCAACATAATCTGACTGCTGTGATGACTTAGAAGATGTCTCTAGTTTACGTAGGGACTCTGAGGAAGAATTTTTAGAAGAGGTAGTTGAGAACCTACCGAGGGATTCAAATGATCGCTTGTGTAAAAATTCCTTTGAAGTCGTACGGACAGACTCAAATGAGCCCATTTGTTTGCCACCTCGTGAACTATGGCCATAGCTGGATGACCTTGGTCTGTGACCTTGAGTGTTGTACATTTTGCCAAAACTTGATGCTCTCGGTCTATAACCATAACTTTCACTTGCCGTGCGTGGACGATAGAAATCTAGCTCCATAAAAGAATCTGAATCATCAGATTTCACTGACGCACTATACGACGAGGCATCCATAGGCATATAAGCAGCAGCCTGATTTTTTATTTTCTGCACAATGAGATGTGGCGCACTGGAGCTGCGGCCATTGTCCGTGACCTTCAGGTTAAGTGGGACAGAGGGTTCAGGGACGTGAGTGTGTCGGTGAATCATCTTACTACTGACTGGTCGACTGCCCAAGGAATAGGCCCGTTTAGGGAACTCTCCAGACATGGAATCATCAGACAGGTAGCTGACAACCTTAGCTGGCTTCAGGTCTGCAGCAGATCTAGGACTCATGTCAGTTAGTGTCATGGGGAGACAACTCTCACCACCTGTCAACACAGACAAATAAACCTCAGACATATTCGATAGATGTTTCACATGAAAATATCCATTAAATATATAATATCTTAAGGCACAAAAGTGTATACTAAAAGCCTAGATCCAGCATAAAAATCAAATCACGTCAATCAGTCGCATCCCTCAAAATGTTTATCCATAAATAAGCCATGGCCTAAAAATATACTCCTTTCTTCATTTTTGTGAAAAAGGGGATCACAAATAAGCTCTCCCCAATTTTTAAAACCAAAGTTTTACCGTAGGGGAGGGGTCTTATTTGATGACAAACACTGTACATCTAACTTGACTACGGCAAATGTTTTCACCCCTAGAAGAAATCAACAAGACGCCCAGATGCCCTTTATCGCTCACCTGGTTTATTTGAGCAAACATCGAAATAATGTTTATGTTATATTTGTTAATGACTAACAATGTTATATGTATGATAACGGGGTGGGGATCTTAACTGCTTTAAAAATATAACCTAGCAACGAAGTCAAGACATCATTTGTATAAATTTGAATCCCAGCCAACTAGGGATGTTACCACTGAAATATCAATGCTATACATTGCTTAGGTCCAGAGAAGAGGTCATTAATATCAATATAGCCAAATGGACCCATTTGGGCCTAAGCCTATGGGCCCCTGGAGGGTCCATCAGTCCCATCATATTTATAAATTTGAATTCCAGCCACCTAGAGATGCTTCCTACCAAATCTGGTTAAATTTTGATCAGCCGTTCAGAAAAAGAAGTCAATTATTGATGGACGGACGACGGACGAAACAGTACAGCATAAACATAATACAAATACTCACTCCCTCCTTCTTTGACTGTTGGGAGAGGCTGACTGGTGGGTGTCATGTTCATGTCCATGTAACCCTCCTTTGGCCCACGCTGTGGAATCGGAACCGACATGGATGACTGCCGGTTACCATGGTGACCCATTATCATGTAGGAATTATCACTGCCACCTGAAACTGCACAATATTTTTTCTGAATGACCTGGATTCAATACTGTTAACATTTATATTTTAATGGTGATCAGATTTTAGCAGTTTTCTCAAAGAAAACATTCTGTAAGATTTTCAAAAGATTTATTTTATTTTTAATCATGTCACTGTACCTTTCATAAAATTGTAGTGTGATGAATTCAAACCAATCTATCGCCAAAGACAAAGTTTCCATGTGATTTTAAATATCATACTGTAAAACACTTACATTTTGTGAATACTCAATTTTGCAAACTTACCTCTTCAGACATATTCACAAATAAATGATTCCGTGAACATTATACTAGAAATGATTTCAAATTCGCTAATGATGAGCTTTTAGAATCATGGACATTGCAAGGCTCCTGTATTGGTAACTGATTATAGATAGCTTGGCTGGTATATAGAGGTGTTATTTTCGTACAAATAATCGTGTAAACGTAAAAATAAATCCCACACAAAATATAAATGATTTACAGCAATCACAGGGTACAACCAAACTTACCAACACTACTTACCAGATTGTGTTTGTTAAGTTATATATTTCCAATATCTATCCCCTTTCTTATTTGTTAATTTCACTAAAATGTCCCTTAAATTGTACTATTTGCTGCAGATTTCTTTACATTGCTGTCTACAGGGGTCAGTTTCATAAGAATCCCTTAGCATAAGGAAACTCCTAAACTTAAAATTTTCCTTAGGAAAGCATTACAAAACTTAGATCCTTAACTAAGCATTACAAAACTTAGGTCCTTAACTAAGTATTTCAAGACTTAGGTCCTTAACTAAGCATTTCAAGACTTAGGTCCTTAACTAAGCATTTCAAAACTTAGGTCCTTAACTAAGCATTTCAAGACTTAGGTCCTTAACTAAGCATTTCAAAACTTAGGTCCTTAACTAAGCATTTCAAGACTTAGGTCCTTAACTAAGCATTTCAAAACTTAGGTCCTTAACTAAGCATTTCAAGACTTAGGTCCTTAACTAAGCATTTCAAGACTTAGGTCCTTAACTAAGCATTTCAAGACTTAGGTCCTTAACTAAGCATTACAAGACTTAGGTCCTTAACTAAGCATTTCAAAACTTAGGTCCTTAACTAAGCATTTCAAGACTTAGGTCCTTAACTAAGCATTTCAAAACTTAGGTCCTTAACTAAGCATTTCAAGACTTAGCTCCTTAACTAAGCATTTCAAAACTTAGGTCCTTAACTAAGCATTTCAAGACTTAGCTCCTTAACTAAGCATTTCAAGACTTAGCTCCTTAACTAAGCATTTCAAGACTTAGGTCCTTAACTAAGCATTTCAAAACTTAGGTCCTTAACTAAGCATTTCAAGACTTAGCTCCTTAACTAAGCATTTCAAGACTTAGGTCCTTAACTAAGCATTTCAAGACTAAGGTCCTTAACTAAGCATTTCAAAACTTAGGTCCTTAACTAAGTATTTCAAAACTTAGGTCCTTAACTAAGATTTTTCTCTTAAATTCTGAAATGCTCTCTTGTGGATTTCCTACTGATTTAAGTATTTACAAAACACATCTGTGGATAATTTTAATTTTCATAATTATGGGAAAGTCTTAGTTCCATGATATATTTTTAAATATAACACCAGATTACATACTGTTTTTCAACAAAACAAATATCAGGTTTCTCATGTAATATTCAAAGTTAAAGAAGGTCCATGGATTTTTTTTACACATATATACTTACATTATACAAATGCTTTTGTCAGTAAATATCCTTTGCCTTTTAATGAAATTACCTCCCTTTGACCATATCTACACATAAGTTTATAAAACTTATAAATGTCACTTTTCCTTTTATTACTTTCCAGGACATCATTTCTAGTCAAATTTTTCGTGAGCAAAATGTATGTATAGAAGGTTATTCCAGCATTTTCAGCCCCACAAAGTACCTATGCAAATTACACAGGTTAGCAAATTACATGAGTTTTTATAGTAGGTATGCTTAATAAATGGGGATTGTTGGATGAAATAGTTACCTTTTTCCTGTAACTGAGGTGGATTTATAGCCATGTCCATATAGCCTGTATCATTTCCTCCAACACTGCTTCCTAGTGAACTACTCGGCTTCATCTCAATATAGCCATCATGTCTGCTGGACCCCGTAATCGCTATAGCTTCTGAGGCTACAAGAAAACATCAACACATCAGAGCTTTGTTTGTTTGCTTGGTTTATTGCCCATTGAATAGCCAAGGTCAATTTGAGGTGAGGTCTCCTTGTAGTTGGCAACTACCTCAATAAACAACATACAGGAGTGCAATTGTATCCATAGCAATTAGGTTAAAGTGTCTTGTCCTCAGCCGTTTCTCAGCTTCCCATGAAACACAATGTGACATGAGTAAGGGAGAGTCGAACCACAGACCTCAGGCCTTTGCATGAGGTTGTGTGGCCGACTCTCTAACAGACTAAGCTATTGCAGCCCCTGTAGATGTACAGAACATCGGCATTATTACAGAAATACTGTAGATGTACAGAACATCGATATTATTACAGAAATACTGTAGATGTACAGAACATCGGCATTATTACAGAAATACTGTAGATGTACAGAACATCGGCATTATTACAGAAATACTGTAGATGTACAGAACATCGATATTATTACAGAAATACTGTAGATGTACAGAACATCGACATTATTACAGAAATACTGTAGATGTACAGAACATCGACATTATTACAGAAATACTGTAGATGTACAGAACATCGGCATTATTACAGAAATACTGTAGATGTACAGAACATCGATATTATTACAGAAATACTGTAGATGTACAGAACATCGGCATTATTACAGAAATACTGTAGATGTACAGAACATCGGCATTATTACAGAAATACTGTAGATGTACAGAACATCGATATTATTACAGAAATACTGTAGATGTACAGAACATCGGCATTATTACAGAAATACTGTAGGTGTACAGAACATCGATATTATTACAGAAATACTGTAGATGTACAGAACATCGACATTATTACAGAAATACTGTAGATGTACAGAACATCGGCATTATTACAGAAATACTGTAGATGTACAGAACATCGATATTATTACAGAAATACTGTAGATGTACAGAACATCGGCATTATTACAGAAATACTGTAGGTGTACAGAACATCGATATTATTACAGAAATACTGTAGATGTACAGAACATCGACATTATTACAGAAATACTGTAGATGTACAGAACATCGGCATTATTACAGAAATACTGTAGATGTACAGAACATCGGCATTATTACAGAAATACTGTGATTACAGAAGGAGTTTTTTTTCTTTTAAATGCTGAAAGAAATATGACTTTGAATAAAAATATGACTTTGAATAAAACGAAAACATTTCACATTTTTCTCAGGTCAAAGTTTATAAATATGTGAAAAAATTCCATGATTGTTATGAGCATAATTTTTCAATAATTTTAAAAAAATATTCATCACATTGATTTGGAATGAAATTTAACCTAAAGAAAGACGCACATTGATTATTTTTTAATAATCAAAATTTTGCTGTTATGAATTAATACATTATAAAACAAGTGTATTGGAAAGCATCTTTTGTTTTGCATATATTGATAAGTAAATATATTTGACCTTACCAACTCTGTCAGTTGTAAAAGGGTGTGGGGGCGACGGGGTCGTGGATCTCACCCCTGCCCCTGGGGACATATCAAAGTAGGACGATTCTTCTGTGATTGGTGGACGCATTGCCTCAGGGGTCATTGAACGATGTGACCTGGAAATGAACCAATCAGACTTATTTCCTACATACAGTATGCATTAATGTATGTTTGAAATTCCTTTTCTCACAAAAAGATCACACAAATTAAAATTGAGCTAATTTTCAGAACTTACAATTGGTCTCCTGGGCTGGAGCCATACAGGGATGCATCTGGTGATAAAGCTAGCTGGCTACAGCGAGATCCGTGTGACCCGGCACTGTCGGAACGAACCCGGTGACCTTGAATTTGGTGACTTTGCTGAGCTGGGAAACTTAGCGGGGCATGTGCCATGTTCTGATTCTCATAGAAAGGTTGTCCAGGAGCATCAAATGAATGCGAGCTACATGAATAGAAAAAATCACTCAATGTCATCAAAAACAAACCATGAGTGCCAACATGTAAATACAATTGTAATGTTATGACAAAATTATGGAAAATTCTAACAAAATGTAGGATTTCACATGGAGACCATTGAAAAAGTGCTAGGATAACAAGAACATGTGTTCCAGGAGAGTGAGCATTTCCTGCTTTGATTAAGACAACTGCCACAAAATTTATGTCAAATACAGATAAATAGAGGTTACACAATGAGTTGTTGTTGGATATGGAATTTATTTCACACTCGTAAGTTTTTTTTTTTTTAAATAACTAACGAGTGTGAAATAAATTCTTTATCCAAAAATCACAAGTCACAAGTCGTGTGACCTGTTTCTACCACAAAATCAAAGGAAAACGTGGCCAAGTCTTATTTTACGTATACAAATAAGGCGTACAGGTGACAGCCGGGACCTGGTGATGTAACATCATTCGATTATTGATGACGTCAATAACAATTGCAGCTCAGGTCAGAGTTCGAATTCTTGACCACTCAAAAGACTGGAAGGTCATATTCCACTAGTGGAATATAAGATATACATATCCAACAGTCGGCACATTTATACAATGGCTTGAGAGTGGAATAGCATATGGTATTGTGGTAGAATGTAAAGTTCTCAATATAAGAACCAGGGTGGAGACAACAGAACCAGCACACAAATCAATAGGTATCAGATACATCCAGAAATGCATCACTCAGAATCATCAAATATAAACTTTAATAGTGTAATTATGACAATAACAAAAAGATTGATAAAACTTGCATGATGAAGACTTACTGGAATGAGTTTTGTCCTGTGGTTATCTGTTGTGTGCCATTGTCCATGCTGCTAGCTGAAGGTCGACATACCATGGACGACATAGGACGTCGGCGTGGACTTCCATGGACTCGCTGACCTTCACTCCCTGTTCGTGGCCGTAGTGCAGTTTGTCCGTTAAAATCATGACTACTGTCCCGGGGCCGATTGATCGTGGAAGTGTTTGTGCTGCTACGTTGTCGGAAATTACTCTGTTCACTGCTAGAGGATGTTCTCATGGCACTGTAAATGCCACACCATAAAATATGACTGAGGTTAAACACCATATATGGAGATAAAGATATATTATTTTTCCTGCAATAAGCCCAGTGTCCAAAAACTAAACAAAGGGGGAGCATCAAATGGCCCAACTCGGATCTTCACCTGAGCTAAAAGGGGCCGGCGCTCTAACTGACTGAGCTATTTGTCTAATGCAATGACTGAGGTATTGCCCCACATAGGACTTTGGCCCACAATCAAGGGAACAGTATAATATTTGGTAAGTAGATTTAATTTAATTGTAGAAATTGCTACATTTTTTAAATAATGAATCCTTTCATTTGTAATTATGTTAGAAATCTTAATAAGTATTGAGTACCATATTTATCCTCAAATAAGCCCTCTCCCCTAGTGTAAATGTTTAGTACCGTATTTATCCTCAAATAAGCCCACTCCCTTAGTGTAAAAGTTCAGTACAGAGCAACCCGCTTATTTGCATAGCCCTTTTTCCATGACAAAATATGCAAATAACCGGAGTATTCGTATAGGCGGAGTTGGGTTTTGGCCCCTCTTATACACTATGTAGATCGTCAGGTAGGTACTCAAAACGGGCGCTATATGATTGTTTACGTTATTTGCATTAAAAACATCTTTAAAAAAAACTTTATTTAAAATATAAGAGTAAATACGAAATAAATGGGTTGTTATTCTTTGTAAATGTACAAATATTTGCATATACATTTGTACTTCATCGTTTACTACTTGTCACTCCGAGTCTGTGGGTCCGACATCGGTCATACACGCGTGGGTTGGCACTACGATGTACAATGTGATCGTTTCAATTAACATTCATTATCGTCTTGAGATGTGTTTTGTTCCTGCTATGAGTATATTAGTTGTTTGATCATAGATGATGAACTGCTTAAGCAATAGACTGTCTTAAATGACCGTGAGATGTGCATTGTCGTTTGTTTTGGAAAATGGCGCACACACACAAAGAGTTGTCGTTCCTTACACATATGCCCCCACAATGCAACGCGCCTAGTAAACAATCATGGCGATCGTAACCTGCCTCAGCGAGTGTTCAAGTGCTCAGAACACAGGTTTGGATCGATGCTATAATAAATAAACAAATCTCATCAAAAGATGAGACATATCAATATTTTATTCAGTAATTCTTCTTCACAATGCTACTGATATGGTCTGGATAATAACTAAATGTCGATATCGATGCATCGAACATAACCTGTTTTGACGAAGTGGGAACCAATGATTAGATAACGTTGTACATCGTGTCGAATCAATATGCAAGTTAAAAACACTTTTCATAAAACTTTTATTACGGGAAAATCACAAAAATACCCTAAAATCAATTAAAAATTTTCGATTTTTTGGAATTTTTATATGCATATAAGCGGGAGTCGGTGTTTTAGTCGATGCAAATACACGGGATTTAAATACAAAGATAAAGAAGAAAAAAATCGGGACCTGAGAATTTTATGCAAATAAGCGGGATATTCAAATAACCGATATGCAAATAAGTGGGCTCCTCTGTATCACATTTGTCCCTAAATAATTATAAGCTCCCTACCGTCTTGTAAAAATTTATTACCATATTTATTCTCAAATAAGCCCCTCCTCTGGTATAAAAAATAACCTTAAAGTATTGGAAGGGCTTATATCGGAACCACTTTTATTTCACTATTTTAAAATTAATGATTCTACAAAAATTAAGAAGAGGGCTGATTTGTAAAAAGACGGTAACATCAAACTACCGATAGGCTTACCTAAGGATGACCTCATGCATACTCTGTGCAATGACTGTGTCGTCCACCTGAATCCAAAGCTCCCCCTCACCTGTTGGTGCGGAACGGCCAACATCCATGAAGAAGTATCCATCCGAATGACCACACCGTCGGATACTGGACAACTGAAAGAAAAACAATTCATGTTGTAATTAAGCTTTACTTTTGGAATTTCACCTAATTACACAAAGAAATGGTTTTACATTTGAAAGGCACATACACAAGAAATGATGACAAATTGGTAATGCCCACAAGAATTGATGACATCAGAAGGCATATTTGATGACACCTGACAGATGACACCGAGATAGTGCACATGTGATCGATCACATAATATAACATTAAGAGTCTTTGTTACTGGTAGATTTGAAATGATTTTACACCAAAGACACAAGATATTACCACCTTTCAATACAAATTGTGAGTAAGATACAGTAGAATCAAAAACGAATTAAACTGCATCATACAGCCTTTTTGTTCCAATCTAGGACTTGTCAGTGATGCTAATTAGGGGTTTAGAATGTTGATACCTTGATGACGACAGAGAAAGTTTGAAATTGTTGGAAGGAAATGTCAAATCTTGATGTGGAGGCAGTGACGTAGCTACCATGTATGCTTATATCCAAAATTTAAAATCATTCACATTTTTTTTCAAAAAAAAATGAAAACAAGAATTCCCCAGTAGTGCATGAGTCGCCTGTGCAGCAAGTTAGATGATTACGAAGAAATAGATACATTTTTCACTTCAAGAAATAATGCTAAAAGTAAGCTACACCAGCATCACTCAAGTAATTGAAATTCAGCAATACAGAGCAGGCACTTTCAGTAAATGAGCACCTCATCAAGTTTGATCTGCCCAAGAGCTAGAACTGGAGTTACTGCATGGAAACATATTTTCTATTTATATTATTGTAACACAATGATACCTATTTGCAGGTGACACAAAAATGAGAGAGAAAGAGACAGAGATAAAATTCTATAAAGCATTCATATAATTTTTGCCAAGCTACACCACAGGGAGGTGTGGTAGCCCTGTTATTAAATATTATATAATTTTCTATTTAGATTTCAAAAGAATGTCAAACACATGTGTATATTTTGAACCATACAAACATGTGTATATTTTGAACCATACAACTTTTCAATTGAATTAAAATGTGGCATGAAATAAAGCAGAATACATTTATACAAGAACATATATATGTTACACTGAAAATAAATTACATGTACACAGCATTCATTTCAACAAATAGGAATCCCAGAAGACTACTTTTCCCATTTTTTTCCTTTTTCCTCATTTGAAAACAAGGAGGAATCCACTTATTGTGAAATCTAAAATAGACCCATCAAGAACTTTATCATAAATAGCAATTGTATGGAGATTTGTATGGAGATAACAAATTTTAACTAGTACTTGGGACACATGGGAACCTACGTCACATCAAAATTGAGAAATATCCTTTTAGTACTTCTCAAGGAATAGCAATGACAATCTTCATTTGTCAAAACTCCAACATGGCCGTCTGTTGGCCATTTTGTTTTCTGGATTAGATTTTAAGTTGAACCAGTACAGCCAGTGATTGAGGGAAACCTATTTATAATGTGAAAGACATAGTACCTTTCCAGTGTACCTCTCAAGAAATAGCTATAATACATTTCAGCTGTCAAAATCCAAGATGGCTGTCTGTCATCCATTTTGATTTCCTGATCAGTTTGGTTTGGTTTGGTTTATTTTGTTTAACGTCCTATTAACAGATAAGGTCATTTAAGGACGGCCTCCCGTGCGTGCGACATGCATGCGTGTGGCGAGTGCGTATGTGTGTTTTGGAAGGCTGCGGTATGTTGGTGTTAAGTCTCCTTGTGATAGGCCGGAACTTTTGCCGATTTATAGTGCTACCTCACTGAAGCATACTGCCGAAGACACCTAGCAGCACACTCCACCCGGTCACATTATACTGACAACGGGCGAACCAGTCGATCAGTCCCAGAATTGACTGGACACAACTTAACTAGGGACCAGGCTAAGGAGACTACATATCAAGTCTGAGGAATATCTTTCCAGTAAATCTCAAGAAATAGAAATAGCAGTAACACCTGTTTGCCATTTTGCTTTCCTGATATCATGATCAGACTTAAAATTAAATGGGAACAACTACAGACCAAGTGGGATCCAGCTAGAAGTTAGCAGGTTGATATATGGGGTGCTGCTCATAGAGAAATGGAAACGGAAAGGTATGTGAAGAATGATGAAATATATATTACCTGTTATATTTATGATAACTAAAAGGTTGTTCTTCTTCAATTACAACATAATCAAACGAGCAGGTTTATTTGTTTATTACCGGCTAGTTTGGCATCTAGATTTGAGCTTCATCATCCATTATTATTATCCCTCTTCCATTACAGACAAGCATATACCCCAGTATACCTCATCCTCTCAAATTTGGCTATTCTATAAGATATACCTGAAAGGTGAATTCGAACAAATCCGAGTTGTTCCTGACAAGACAGATGTCATTTGTCGACAGACACATGCGGTATGTACCGCTCATTCCTGGGATTGTATATCCAAGGCCACGCTGTTTTATTGTCACCTGCCACACATAATCTGTGAAGGTAATTCAGAAAATCAATAAGTAACCAAACAGCGTGTAACAAACAACCAGCAATATGTAAACAAGTTTTTAATGCTGTTATCAACTTTACACACCATAAATCAGTACTTTTTGTAGGATTTTTTTTCCAGAAGATCCATAACACCATTTCCAAAATTTTGATGAGTCCAAATTATACGAAGAGATATATACTATAGTGTTATATATATATATATATTCAAAATTTAAGTGAGTTTCTAGGGAAATTAAAATACATCTCTTATCATTGTTCATTGATTTTTGGACTCAGATACTGGAATAAGTCCTGTTCCAGCACACAGTAATATTTTGCTTAAAAGCCTTCTGACAACTTAGACAATGTACATTCTGTACATTTTTTATTGGGAAAATTTTGGTTGAATTCGGGGAAATGCGGCATCGATTTTCAATTGGGAATTAGGTCTATACTTGACCCTGTAGACACCTGGAAAAAGTCCTGTCAAATTTACTGGAACTTACCAAAGTGTATTCTTGGAGGCACTGTTACACCATCTGAATATTCAGTTTGGTATTCCAACAAAAATTCCAACCAATGATCTTGCTCCATTGTATTTTCTGCAATGACTGAGAAACAGTCATCGCGTGTATAAAGAGAGATGGCATTTTTTATACGTGTGTCTGACTTTTTGTTGATGTTGAAACATGTATGAAGATGTATAACACGCTTAGGTGGTTGACCATTACGGAACTTTTTTTCGCTGTCATAATACTCGAACCTAGCCGGTCCACTGCTGCTTGTTGATCGCATTAAGAAGAACTTCTTTTTCATTGTCTGAAAAAATAAAGTACATTTATAAGTCTAAAGAAAAAAATCATATTCAAGAGGACCAAGACAATATATTCCATAAACTCTCTCCTTATCCTCTCATTTTTTTGAGAGGGAGGAGGTTTGGAATATAACTTTTCAGTTACTTATGTTAAGAAAAAAAATCTTTTATAGAACTTTCCTTAATTCCAGTAATGTTTTCATTATCATATATATGAAAAGTTTTAAGCTATTTCATTCCCTTTTAATTAAGGAACACTGACAAATTTAGGCCTATGTATATCTATCGCCACTTGTCAAAAGGCTACACAGCTTGTCAAAGTATAAGCCTACTAATTTGTAATTTATATTTTATTTATTGAAATATGCTAATTGGATACTATATTGACTTAATTTCTTTTTGAAGATTATTTTTCAGTTTCGTCCAATTTGGTAAATCTAATTATAACTAGTCATCTGTTTTTTGACTTGAGAGTTAAAATCTGCCATCGATTAATGTGATACATATGACAAGAAAAGCTGAGATTTGTATCAAATTAACGCTGGTGGCACGAAGTTATTAATGTATTTATTTACTACATATACATATGTTCAACTAGTCTAAATAGAAGATGTGTCTATATATATATATGCTAATTATGGCAATATAATATAAAATAAAAAAATATTTAAAGTTCTTCATATGTATACAACGTTGTCTAACAAAACACAGTTTTTTTGCTGTTTTTATATCTGGCCCCATTAATATTCAGTTTAAATAATAAGAATATGAGGACCCAAATTCCAAATACCCTTGTTCCTAGTTTCCCTGCCAAATTATATCAAGTATAAACTATTTTTTCTACAAAAAAAATATTCACCAGGTAAATTTTTTTCAAAATAGACATGAAAAATATGTTTGTCTTTTTGAGAAGGGATATAATTTAAATTCAGTATAAAAACAATTACTGTATTTACTAATATTATTAAGTATTGTAGATCTAATTGTTTTTTTTTCAGTAAATTTCTAGATTTTGCTTTACAGTTTTTGTCTCGGTATTACAAAGCCCATACATTATTCCACGTGAGTCGATCACAGGGAGTAGGTATATGTTGGTATAGGGTCATCCGGTACATTAAGCAGCAGTACGTGTCCCTTACCTTCAGCTTTTTCAGGTAGCCGGCCTTCTTTATGTCAGAGCCTGGCCGCTCAAACACTAGAGACATTCTCGATGCCGAATCCATCGTTAGTTCTAGTAGCTCTTCTCTCCGTTAGACTTCATCTGAAAACATGTGGCATTTCGTGTGGGAGAGCCCCACCTTCGAGCACAGCTGATCATATGCAAGTTCATGGCCAGTCCGTCGCAACCGCATCGTTTGTGCTAAGACATGGCTACACTCATCCGACTCACCAATACTAACAGTTTAGGCTGAAATTAATCCGATTTTACCGTAGTGGTAATTCAATTGAAGAGAAGCTCCGTTATCATTTTACAACAGACGGCATAAACACTATAAACTTAGCAGGTGCCCTACTAACGAAGATTTGCTGTTGATGCTTTAAAGAAGAGCGTTTACGACAATCGGAGATATTAAAATCAAAATAAACACCTGGATACTTCCCTCTGTCCTTCTCACGACAATATCACGTCGTCGTCTATTGCTGTGTCGACGAAACAATGTTTACTTAAAAACCCAAGGACGGGGTACATCGCAGTAGCCATATTGGTAAAAGTCACGTGACTATCCGAACAGAGTTGTAAACAAGTTGACTTGCGCATGCGTTAATGGTTGTTGTTTTCATTCATACATGTCAACAACGTAGACTGGGCTTATAAGCTTGTTCACGTGACGGAACACGTAAACGTTCGGAGTTTTGTATTCACACATGGATTAAGCTGTTAGTGTCGTGTTGTGTCAAAGGCATTTAATGCCATTCATCCATACATGTTTTTCCAAATAAATTAATTTACAAGCTGGGACTTTTACAGCATAATACAGTATATGGATATGATGTAAGAAAAGAGAGATATGGGGAACAGAATGAAAAGTTGATATGTTAATGCCAGTTAATTAAGACAGACAGACAGACAGACAGACAGTCATTACCTAAAATCGATTACTGGATTTAATAAAATTTTGTTCATATTGAAAAATATAGCCGTTTTGTTCATCAGATAATTTAGGAGAACCCCAGAGAATAGCATTGAGCGTCACAATACAATAGCGGGAGAGGTTATCAAATAAAGTTTCACGCTCTCTTCTGTACAATATACAATCAAAAAGATAATGATACACGTTTTCACACTCATTACCACATGAACAGGTTGGATCATTTATTATATTTACTCTATACAAATCATAGTTTAAGCTACTACAAACATGTCTTAATCTTGTGTGTAAAACATTTAATTTTCTATTTCCAGGTAGATAATAAATAGGTAATACATCACGATTGTTTTCTATTTTGGATTTAAAACTACTAATGGATGGCTGTTCTCTGACATCAATAGGTAAATTATTCCATAACCTAACAGAAGATGGATAAAGGATTCATAAGAAGTAGACAATCGCAAATTTGGAACGGTATAGTTTTCCTTATTTCTAACTTTATACGAATTACGTTCACCTACATTGTAGCTACTCTTGGAGGAAGAAGATTGCTGAAATAGGAAGGAGTTAATTCATTGTGGAGTTCTTTCTTCTTTCAGATAAAGGTTGGAGCTGGTATTCTTTATATAGAGATTGTTTGCTAGAGTAAGATGGCATGTCGGTAATGATTCTTGCTGCCTCAAATAATTTAATTTGCTCTCATTTGACCTTTGACATTCGGGTCAAGACAACAGTTCAAGGAAGGAAGGAAGGAAGGAAGGAAGGAAGGAAGGAAGGAAGGTTAATACAGTAAGTCTTTTGGAAACGAAAGACAAACATGTAATCTTCCATAGTTTTAGTTATCAAACTTAAGATAGCGGGAATTTCAAACTGAATCACCACTTTATCAGAAATCCATTCTAAGGCACTATTATTTTTTATTGACTAAACTAAACGATATTGCCAAGGAGCTGTTTCTCCGACAAGGAGTATTGTTTTGTGATTGGTTGAACACAAGAGCAGACTGTTGTATTGTTTTATACAATGTACTTTAGATAAAATCATCTCCAAATATTTGATATTCTCATTCAATCTTTTAAATTTCAATTTAAAGATGCTACAGTGTCAACAGCCTATTCATTGTTTGTTACAAAAATGCACAAAACTGCGTCCATGGTAGAAAACTATATTTAAAACCAACAAATGGGGGAAAATGATAACATTACCCTAATAATGATAGTTTGTAAGACCCGAAGTCATAGTCCCTCCAGAACTACCTGCATGTTCATTCATTCATATCTTTATTTCCTCCATAAATGAAGAGTTACGTGAACAAATAAGAATACAAACAACAATAGGTGCAAAGTAATGACAAAAAAGGTGAGAGGACATATTTTAAAGACAAGGAAGAAAACAAGATAAATAAATATACGATAAATAAATAAATTGATAAACAAAAATGTTCCAGAGATCCAGAGTGATGACCTTTGATTGACAGATGAGTATATTCATGACGGTGGATTACACAGTAGATATATACAGTATGTATGTGTGTAACACATGCAACGATCATACCGGACTCGAACCCATGACCGCCTAACTCTAGACAGACGCTCTAACTATTTGAGCTACCTAAATGGTCAGCGCCCTGTCCAGTTCCACTACATCCCTCTCACATTCGACACAGTATTCGACCCCGAAGACACACGTGAGACCCTATCTGACCCCGTGGGTATTTAGTTGGGTTCCAAATGTAACAGGAGAGGGAAAATGACAATAGAGGGAGTATGGAATAAGTATCATTTTCAAGACAATGGCTAAAGTTTGTCGATTTCAATGGGTAGTGTGTAGAAGTGACATCTAATGGCGATGTTTATGTAAAAATACAGTAACATAAAGAATTGTTACCGTTTTTCATATGGGGGGTAATATTTTACTAATTTCTTCTATCAAACATCTTTCTTTTCTCAGCCTCCCTTACAGTTTTCAATCGTTTCCATTGTCACTTTCTCTCAGTATAGAATGTCTACATGTACACTGTATACTCTCAGTAAGACACCTAGAAAACTCACGATCGAAACACTACCCTGCTGCCTTATAGCATTACAAATATAAAACAAAGAATGCACGACAACAGGTTGAGAGAGAAAATGATCTTACCTGTTCTATGAAATCTGAAAACTCTGCATTTTTTGGAAGTTTGTGTGGACATACACAGTTTTAAAGATAACCACAACAGACATTATCGTTTTATTAGCTCCATTTTAAAACCGTGAATCGGTCTTGGGCTGCTCAGAGATCCCAGCTTTGTTTTCTTTAATGTCCAACAACCTCTAAATAGTTAATCCTGAATTTTCATTAAGAAAATTGCGAAAATTAAAGTAGGAAAAATGTTATCCTGAAACTTCCACAATGTGATGGCAGAGACATATATCTCTGGTGATGGTAATACGCTATTTTATCAAGAGCTTCTGGGGCGGCCCTCAGATCCCAGCCCTGTTTTCTTTTTAGTAACACATTAAACCGTTAATCCTGAAAACATCATTCAGAAAAAAAACATTAAGCATGGCCCCAGACCCTCGCCTTATTTTCTCGACCCTAGAACAGTTAATCATGGAAAATAATATCCTGAAGATGAAAGAAAAAATGAAAAGAAATTTAATTTGATGATGATACACCACTTTGCCGAGAGCTTCGGAGGACCTGGGCGGCCCCCAGACCCCGCCTTGTTCCTTTGTTACATACATCCTTAACAGTTTATCATGAGAAAAAAATCAAATTAAAAAAATAAGAGAAAAAAAAAGAAAAAAAAACACACTGAAAATATGGATTATATATACCATAGATCACTTTCTCAGAATGCAGGATTTTACACAATTTCTTGGAAAGCTTCGCGGGGCTGGGAGGCCTGAACATTTGGTATTTTTTTCGTCATTGTTGCAAAACGAGGTGATATTTCAAAGTTAGTAAAGAACTTGAACATGTTTTGGGGTTTTTTCTTCATTCTACCTGATTGTATATGCACAATGAGTGTGTGACACAGGGACCATTCTCAGTAACTTAATATTATTGTATAATTCTACATTAATTCATTACGATTTTTAAAGACCAATTAAGACGTGTTCGCTATTGTCTTCCCAAATCTTTGTAATGTTTACATGTAAGTTATATACTCCAATTTCTTCGGGATACAAAAACATATTTTCCAACTTTAGATTTAAAAGATACAGTTAGAAGCTCAAACTTTTGGAGGGTGTTAAATATATTAAAATGTACCTCAGTCTAATTTTGTTTTAAATCCATCATAATTAGTCGTTGTCGGCGATGTAGCGCCCGAAATAGTTCTATCGCGCCACGCGTAGACATATATCGAGTTCCTACACACAGGGACTTGATAATTAGTTAAGTATACATGTATTTGGACCTCCCCTAGTGTGTATAGCACATTTTGAGACGTTTTTGGGTGACTAGATTAAAATTTGGTAAAAATGACACCCCCGGTGTTCATTTAAGCATTGAACGGCTTTCAGTTGGCATTCATAGTCAATATGAATGCCAACTGGACAGAGGCAGATTCCATGAAGCGCGCTACCATGTGCGATTTTTTTATTTGTCGTGCGATTTTTTTTTTAAATTTTCAAATTCAAATTTCAGTTGGCAGTTCATAAGCTGGTGAACTCGCAACTGAATTGGTAGGGTTATATAGTGGCAGTGCCATACAATGGTAAATATATAGCCCCCAAAACGTCTCTAAATGTGCTATACACACTAAGGGAGGTCCAAACACATGTAAAGGAATTAGTATAAGCTTTTAGCTTGTTTTCCAACCCTATATGTATATATAATTTGTATTGTGATGTGTGTACTTGAATGTTAATAAAAATATTGTTTAGACTAAATACATGTAGACTGTAACTAATTCTCAAGTCCCTGTGATACACACTAGGGGAGGTCCAAATACATGTAGACTGTAACTAATTCTCAAGTCCCTGTGATACACACTAGGGGAGGTCCAAATACATGTAGACTGTAACTAATTCTCAAGTCCCTGTGATCCTACATGTATATGCGATCATTGTTTAATGACATAGCTATTGTTCTTGTTTGTTTGTTTGTTTTGTTGTTATGTGTTAATGGAAAATACCGTGGGTGTCGTTTTTCTGCATTTTTGTGACGAGCAGTGTATACGCTGTCGGCGATGTAGAATCTATATAGGATTCACACTTGAGTGCAGATTCGGTATGTTACAAGTAAATAAACAACGATGTTCATAAAATAAATATCTATGAATGAATTTTTAGAGTATTTCGTAGCATATCAGTTCATACTCATTTTTTTTCATCAGAGTAATGAACGGTGGAAGAACGAAGTTGGCAATCATTTTATCAATAGAATATTTTGCATGAAAAACGTGACATTTGATCAAGGGACATTTTGGCGTGGAACTGGACTCCCTTCTTGTACGTGTCGATTTGTGTTTTTCGAAAGGCTGAGAAACGGACCGGTATGTGCTGCCGTTTTTGTGTGATTGACAAGATAGTTGACCTAATTACTATGGATGGCATTTGATGGGCCTCCCGTGTGTAGTTTACATTGATGAAGTCGCCATCAGCTATTACAAGGAAATCCCGTCTCAAAATGACACTGGCTGTTCACGGGGCGATAAACACAACTCACATAAATATACTGGACTCAATATTACAGATTATATGAAAATATGACAAAAAGTATGTGCTCCTTGGAAGTAATAGCTAAAAAAGTTAAGGTACGTAATTCGATTTCTAATTACATTCTCAGGACCGTCATTTCCTGGTTTGGTTTGTTTGTTTTTGTTTAACGTCCTATTAACAGCCAAGGTCATTTAAGAACGGGACAGGTTTTGGAGGTGGAGGAAAGCCAGAGTACCCGGAGAAAAACCACCGGCCTACGGTCAGTACCTGGCAACTGCCCCACGTAGGTTTCGAACTCGCAACCCAGAGGTGGAGGGCTAGTGTAAAAGTGTCGGGACACCTTAACCACTCGGCCACCGCGGCGTCATTTCCTGTAGCGGAGTGCCCCGCGTGAAAGATTTAACCCAAGAAGAAATCAACAAGTATTCAGTAACATCAGAATGAATTTTTTTTTTAAATCGAATGCCAAAAACTCTCAAAAATCGTCCCTCAGGGAAAGCACAACCGCGTGATATTATGACAAAGCCCGCATATTATTAATGAAACCTGCCAAGAGCTCAGTGAAGAAATCTCCGGTTACTGTTTAAAAAAGCGTTGCTCAGGTGTCGGGACAGCACAGCTACGATACCACAAGTGAGAAGTTTCAAAGAGATTCGTTATATTTTGAGAGAGAGAGAGAGTACCCATTAAACAATAACCCAACTGATTGGTAACTTAGGAATCGATACATCTTGCTTTTGGTCACCGAATGTTATCAGAGGGGCCTAATGTGGTCTATTCCATGTCAAATTGGAGGTTCTCTTCCTCTAGCCCTGACCCCAAATTGGGATATATTCCAACAGATATATGACTTTTATACCTACAACACCAGACATCTATCTGCCAGAATGTCAGGGCCAAAAGAAACACGGGAACCCAAGCTTGGACTACACCAGACATGTATCTGTCAGAATGTCTAAGTCTGGTGTCAGGGCCAGAGGAAAACTCGGACTACTATTCCTAGACCTCATTTGCATAGGAACAAGAAAGCAACCAAGATTAATTTGACCCTTGTTTATTCTAAACGTAAGGACGCTTGCCCACACGTTTTGCCAGCAAAGTAACGCTTTCTCCTTCTACCTCAAGTTGTATAGATAATGAAGAACATTGGATTAGTCTTATCCGATTTAGAAGAATCAGAGGGAGAAGGAATGCAATTGTAAGGACAGAAGTAGACAAGATCATCTCTTAAATATACAAATACTTATATAAAACAATGAACGATTAACGGTAATTTGATTGTCTGAAAAAAACTCAAATCAACACTATCATTCGTAATTTTTGTCCGTCACATTCCTTGAAGCCGCGGTCTGTAGTTTCGTTTATAACAGTTCCGCGACCCTTCTGTCACGTAGCCCTGCGTCTTACCACTAAACCAAGGTGCCTCCAATATTGTGACCGGTTTGGTTTGTTTTGTTTAACGTCCTATTAACAGCCAGGGTCATTTAAGGACGTGCCAGGTTTTGGAGGTGGAGGAAAGTCGTAGTACCCGGAGAAAAACCACCGGCCTACGGTCAGTACCTGGCAACTGCCCCACGTTGGTTTCGAACTCGCAACCTAGAGGTGGAGGGCTAGTGATAAAGTGTCGGGACACCTTAACCACTCGGCCACCGCGGCCCCTCAGAGACGGGGCAATCCCTTAGAAAGTGCGTGAAGAAAATTATACGAAACTAAAATATATTGTGACCGGACGGAGTGTCATATACCATGTTTATTTTTATGACTTTCAGTATGATTACACTATAAAATGAGATTTGAGTGGTTCAATCATAAGTGAACACCCAGTGATGTTTCATGGCAAGGCTGAAATCGTCTAGGGCGTTTAGGAGGAATCTAATTCCCCATTTGGGACATCAAGGATCAAACCAACCTTATTCATGGGGGGGGGGGGGGGGGGGGGTGTTTTTTGTGCTATGTGTAACTTTTGATATCTTTTGATCAAGGCCATCCTCAAAATCCAAGCGTCTCTGCTCATACGAATGTCGACCAATATAAGTTTTTATGGCCGATAAAAGATCAGAAACCTTCGGGTTAGTACGAACAAAGGCGATACTAAACAAAAACGTACATGAAACTTGTTTACCCAAAATTCTGAATATTTTAAGACTTCTTACACAATTTTCAGACAGTCGTCTGTGTGTATTAGTCGTCAACAAGCTCTATTTTTACCCATCAACACCAGATGCAAGGTGTAGATTTTTTATGTTGACGTCAGCCTTTAAACAAGCCTAGACTTGTAACGGCTGACCGATTTTAATTTTGAGTGATGAAGAAAATAAATAAAGAAATCGATCAAGTGCTAAATAAATCAATGGGGAAATTATATTTTACAATTCAGTTGTGTGTCTTAAGATGGTGAAGTGTATAGTCATCAAATGTATCAAGTTTAGACATATTTTTATAGGTACAAGATCATACAAGTAATATGGTGCAGTTGAGTGTAAGTTAACCTTTACACACTAGTGCACTCGTTTAAACAAGTAGTGCACAACATTTAAGCTACAGGTTAACTGTATATGAGATGGGTCATACGTTACAAGTTATATATATGAGACGGGTCGTACATTACAAGTGATATGATATATGAAATGGGTCGTACGTTACAAGTGATATGATATATGAGATGGGTCGTACGTTACAAGTGATATAATATATGAGATAGGTCGTACATTACAAGTGATATATATGAGATGGGTCGTACGTTACAAGTGATATATATGAGATGGGTCGTACATTACAAGTGATATGATATATGAGATGGGTCGTACGTTACAAGTGATATAATATATGAGATGGGTCGTACATTACAAGTGATATGATATATGAGATGGGTCGTACGTTACAAGTGATATAATATATGAGATAGGTCGTACGTTACAAGTGATATGATATATGAGATGGGTCGTACGTTACAAGTGATATGATATATGAGATAGGTCGTACATTACAAGTGATATGATATATGAGATGGGTCGTACGTTACAAGTGATATAATATATGAGATGGGTCGTACGTTATAAGTGATATATATGAGATGGGTCGTACGCTACAAGTGATATAATATATGAGATGGGTCGTACGTTACAAGTGATATGATATATGAGATGGGTCGTACATTACAAGTGATATATATGAGATAGGGTCGTACGTTACAAGTGATATGATATATGAGATGGGTCGTACATTACAAGTGATATGATATATGAGATGGGTCGTACGTTACAAGTGATATAATATATGAGATAGGGTCGTACGTTACAAGTGATATAATATGAGATGGGTCGTACATTACAAGTGATATATATATGAGATGGGTCGTACGTTACAAGTGATATAATATATGAGATGGGTCGTACGTTACAAGTGATATATATATGAGATGGGTCGTACGTTACAAGTGATATAATATATGAGATGGGTCGTACGTTACAAGTGATATAATATATGAGATGGGTCGTACGTTACAAGTGATATAATATATGAGATGGGTCGTACGTTACAAGTGATATATATGAGATGGGTCGTACGTTACAAGTGATATAATATATGAGATGGGTCGTACGTTACAAGTGATATAATATATGAGATGGGTCGTACGTTACAAGTGATATATATATGAGATGGGTCGTACGTTACAAGTTATATATGAGATGGGTCGTACGTTACAAGTGATATATATATGAGATGGGTCGTACGTTACAAGTGATATAATATATGAGATGGGTCGTACGTTACAAGTGATATGATATATGAGATGGGTCGTACGTTACAAGTGATATAATATATGAGATAGGTCGTACGTTACAAGTGATATGATATATGAGATGGGTCGTACGTTACAAGTGATATATATATGAGATGGGTCGTACGTTACAAGTGATATAATATATGAGATGGGTCGTACATTACAAGTGATATGATATATGAGATGGGTCGTACGTTACAAGTGATATAATATATGAGATGGGTCGTACGTTACAAGTGATATAATATATGTCGAGATGGGTCGTACGTTACAAGTGATATGATATATGAGATGGGTCGTACGTTATAAGTGATATAATATATGAGATGGGTCGTACGTTACAAGTGATATAATATATGAGATGGGTCGTACGTTACAAGTGATATGATATATGAGATGGGTCGTACGTTACAAGTGATATATATGAGATGGGTCGTACATTACAAGTGATATGATATATGAGATGGGTCGTACGTTACAAGTGATATAATATATGAGATGGGTCGTACGTTACAAGTGATATAATATATGAGATGGGTCGTACGTTACAAGTGATATATATGAGATGGGTCGTACGTTACAAGTGATATATATGAGATGGGTCGTACGTTACAAGTGATATAATATATGAGATGGGTCGTACGTTACAAGTGATATGATATATGAGATGGGTCGTACGTTACAAGTGATATGATATATGAGATGGGTCGTACGTTACAAGTGATATGATATATGAGATGGGTCGTACGTTACAAGTGATATAATATATGAGATGGGTCGTACGTTACAAGTGATATGATATATGAGATGGGTCGTACGTTACAAGTGATATGATATATGAGATGGGTCGTACGTTACAAGTGATATAATATATGAGATGGGTCGTACGTTACAAGTGATATGATATATGAGATGGGTCGTACGTTACAAGTGATATAATATATGAGATGGGTCGTACGTTACAAGTGATATAATATATGAGATGGGTCGTACGTTACAAGTGATATAATATATGAGATGGGTCGTACGTTACAAGTGATATATATGAGATGGGTCGTACGTTACAAGTGATATATATGAGATGGGTCGTACATTACAAGTGATATGATATATGAGATGGGTCGTACGTTACAAGTGATATAATATATGAGATGGGTCGTACGTTACAAGTGATATATATGAGATGGGTCGTACGTTACAAGTGATATAATATATGAGATGGGTCGTACGTTACAAGTGATATATATGAGATGGGTCGTACGTTACAAGTGATATAATATATGAGATGGGTCGTACGTTACAAGTGATATATGAGATGGGTCGTACGTTACAAGTGATATAATATATGAGACGGGTCGTACGTTACAAGTGATATAATATATGAGATGGGTCGTACGTTACAAGTGATATATATATGAGATGGGTCGTACGTTACAAGTGATATATATGAGATAGGTCGTACGTTACAAGTGGTATAATATATGAGATGGGTCGTACGTTACAAGTGATATATATGAGATGGGTCGAACATTACAAGTGATATAATATGCGAAATGGGTCGTACGTTACAAGTGATATGATATATGAGATAGGTCGTACGTTATAAGTGATGATATATGAGATGGGTCGTACGTTACAAGTGGTATAATATATGAGATGGGTCGTACGTTACAAGTGATATATATGAGATGGGTCGAACATTACAAGTGATATAATATGCGAAATGGGTCGTACGTTACAAGTGATATGATATATGAGATAGGTCGTACGTTATATGAGATGGGCCGTACATTACAAGTGATATAATATATGAGATGGGTCGTACGTTACAAGTGATATATATGAGATGGGTCGTACGTTACAAGTGATATAATATATGAGATGGGTCGTACGTTACAAGTGATATAATATATGAGATGGGTCGTACGTTACAAGTGATATATATATGAGATGGGTCGTACGTTACAAGTGATATATATGAGATGGGTCGTACGTTACAAGTGATATATATGAGATGGGTCGTACGTTACAAGTGATATAATATATGAGATGGGTCGTACGTTACAAGTGATATAATATATGAGATGGGTCGTACATTACAAGTGATATAATATATGAGATGGGTCGTACGCTACAAGTGATATAATATATGAGATTGGTCGTACGTTACAAGTGATATGATATATGAGATGGGTCTAACGTTACAAGTGATATATATGAGATAGGTCGTACATTACAAGTGATATGGTATATGAGATGGGTCGTACGTTACAAGTGTTCTAATATATGAGATGGGTCGTACGTTACAAGTGATATAATATATGAGATGGGTCGTACGTTACAAGTGATATAATATATGAGATGGGTCGTACGTTACAAGTGATATAATATATGAGATGGGTCGTACGTTACAAGTGATATGATATATGAGATGGGTCGTACGTTACAAGTGATATATATGAGATGGGTCGTACGTTACAAGCGATATATATGAGATGGGTCGTACGTTATTAGATCGCAATATATGCGCGACCCATCTCATTTATTTTACTAGTTACCTGCCCCTGTTATGCATGCAAAGAGGGAAGAAAACATTACCATAAGAAAATATACCGGAACTTTGAAGACTTCAGAAATCTCTAGTTGATAAACAAGTGCCCCGAGTTTCTGTGTAATAGCTGTTTGGTCACTTTCGATACGTCCGTCATACGTCCGTCATACGTCCGTCAAATTGGAAGAGACTATTATGGAATGCGGCGTCTGTGCCGTCCGTTTAACTTTTGGCGAAAGTTTCTTCAGAGGTCTACAGTTAATGTGTCTGATCATGTATCATCGACCTTTTTTTTGTATCTTTAGCCAAATTGACCCCTTTAAGACCCACTCCTCAGTACCCTGGGGGTCAGCTGGACCATTTGTAGGTGTTTTGAATCCCCATCCCCTAGGGATGCTACCAGTCAAATATGATTGATATTCATTACTTACTTCCAGACAATTGTTTATAGTGATTTAGCCAAATTGACCCCTTTTGGCCCCTGTACCTCAGGCCCCTAGGGGTCAGTTCCACCATTTGTACAATTTTTAATCCCCACCCGATAACAATGCTACTAGACAAATATGAGCGATATCCATTGCTTAGTTCCAGAGAAGAAGTTGTTTACATCAATTCAGCTGGACAAGAAATTATTGTAAAATTTGCACTTATTTGACCTTTGACGTTGAGGTCAAGGCCACAGTGACCAAACGGTAGTGCACTGCACATCACCTTTAGGTGATGCAAGTATCTTCCAAGTTTCCTCAACAGATCCTCAACAATTCATAAGTTAATGGCCCAGACAAGATATCATCAGAATAAAAGAAAGAGGGACAGGAACCAATGCAAGAGGTCACCCTTCATTTGAAGGGGAGACATAACTAATCATGGCATTGTTTTTGTGGTGTCTGACTTGTGTTTCCAATAAACCAAAACCTGTAACAGCTACACTTCTTCCAAACTTGTTGAACAATGTTTCATCAATATTTACACAACAATTATTTGAGTTCAAAATAGATTTTGGAGAGTTTGAATTTGCATTAAAAGGTATCTTGAATCTTTAAATTTTATTTTCACATAAAACATGGTAATATTGAATCCAGGATTATTCTGTATATAAACATACATGTACTTATCTTTTTATGTTCATCAATTTTGGCATTTATCACACATTATCCCATAACACATACTTCACATTCAATCTCCTCACAACACATTACACACTTATATATTGGCCAATCCTTCTTTTCCATGAGAAAGACTCAAAACTCACTAGCTTCTGGGAATTCAGAGCAGACTAGCACATGATCCAATTTTAAGCCTCACAAAAATTTATCTAAGACAATGAAAACTTAAGATAACATATTTCAAGACCTCTCTCTGCTAAATGAATTTTTGAAATAATAAACAATTTAAGCAACTATTACTGTAGATTTTATACTCATTAAACCATTGTTTCTTCTTATAAATAGTGAAATAGGTTTAAGATAAGCGATTGTTTTTTTTTTTGTTAATGTCCTATTAACAGCCAGGGTCATTTCAGGACGTGCCAGGTTTTGGAGGTGGAGGAAAGCCAGAGTATCCTGGAGAAAAACCACCGACGTACGGTCAGTACCAGGCAACTGCCCCACGTAGGTTTCGAACTTGCAACCCAGAGGTAGAGGGCTAGTGATAATGTGTCGAGGACACCTTAACCACACGACCACCTCAGCCTCCAACAGATATAGTGATGCCCGTGTCTATACCGTAAACATTATTCTATAAATATATTGACAAGTTTTAAAACACTGTTTACCTTGACTGATGTTCATAAAGAACGATACACGAAGAAAGGCGAATGGAGTCACGTGGGTGGAAGTGACGAGTCCGTGCAGCCCCGTAACATATGCATTCTTATAGGACCTCCCGAATTACAATGTTATTGTTTTGAACTGATTAAGGTATTTACGAACAATATTGCGGACACTTTCAATTTTCGTAATTAAGGGAAAGTCTTAGTGTTATAACATATTCTTTAACAACATCACACCTGATAATATTTCCCAACAATAATTTTTATAGTTATAATTTATTTAAGCTGTATATGGATGATCGATGTATAAAATTTGGATCCGAAATTAGGTGTCTCACTCTCAATGAAAGAGTTGGAAAGCAAGAGATTCCCATTTTCTAAGCCTCATTTTAAACATGAATCAGCAATAAATCTTCTGCATTGTTTATAATTTCAAAAATCCAAATTTATCAAACATAAAAAAAATTAAAATCATCAAATAGTAAAACATTAAGATGATCAGACTTGATACAAACTTTTACACATTACAAATAAAAGTACTTAATTCAGCTCAACTTGATATATTTCTAAACGGTATAATGAATTTCTGATATAACGAAATATTTCTTCTGGGTGCCAGGAATTCATTATAAAAAAGTTTTACTGTTTTCTTTGACAAAAGGAAGTCTACACATGTACTTTAGAGACTTGAAATTTTGAACATGCGTCAAATCTGCCCCGAAGAACCCCCCTTTCACATATGACGTTTAACATGAATTCACTTTGACTTTCTGCATCCCCGGAATATGTCATGGCAAAATTGAAGCTCTGACCTCGCCACCTTGTGGATAAAACAAATTACTAGTTTGATCGTTTAATTTACATCAAATGAATCTCAACGTCACCATACTGTTAAATTGACAGGCTTTTAATTCTTCTACATAATTCAAAATATAAGCATCACTGGCCAGTCACTGACCCATCAAATAACTCACATAGGCTTGACATGTTTCTATGATCTAGAATGAAAAATTAACTCTAGGGTCCGTCCCCTTTATCACATATTTTTCATTTTAGGTCATAGGAACATGCAATATTAGGTTAATTTTTCATTCTGCGTCATAGAAACGTGTCAAGCGCTTGTGAAAAGAACAAGTGATTTCGGGGGCTGATCCCTAGCGTAAATTTTTCACTGTGGATCATAGAAACGTGTCAAGCCCCTGTGAAAACAAGTGATTTTGGGGGCTGACCCTAGCGTTAATTTTTCACTCTGGATCATAGAAACATGTCAAGCCCCTGTGAAAACAAGTGATTTCGGGGGCTGACCCTAGGGTTAATTTTTCACTCTGGATCATACAAACGTGTCAAGCCCCTGTGAAAACAAGTGGGTTTCGGGGGCTGACCCTAGGGTTAATTTTTCATTCTGGGTTATAGAAAGATGTCAAGCCCCTGTGAAATAGCTAGTCTTACACTTTCAATTTCACCATGATATATTCCAGGGGCCTACAGAGCAAAAGTGAATGTAACCCCTGAAGTATCGAGATGTCCAAAGGAATTTCAAAAGCGACTATACACTGACATAGCCATCTCTTAACATATATCGTATCTCTTAACATATATCATATCTCTTAACATATATCATATCTCTTAACATATATCATAATAGAGAAGGTCATTTTTATTGTGCCGCCAGGTTCGAAGAGTTTGTTAATTTGTCTTCCAATTCATTATAATGTCTGTGTAATATTTTCACTTGTTCTTCGAAATCTGAATCCACATGTTCACACTTCTCCAGCTGGCTGGCATAATAAGCTTCCCAATCTCTGTTCCGTCGTTGTCTGCCTTCCTCTAAAATTGAAGTCTGGAAAACACAAAAGTGGTGTTTACATCAGTAAATGTGTGAACAACACTCCTCCACTTTTTTTGTTTTATTGTTTATTTTTTACATACTAGTAGATGCATGTATGTAATCTTAATACTGTAAATGTGGTTATTTTTGCAGAGGATTAATTTCGCGATTTCAATATGTAAACTATAGGAGTGGGGATAGTTTTCGTGATCCATCCACCAATTTGTAGTTCGAAATTATGTAAACTGATATCAAAATAATATGCTATCAAAAGGATTCCTGGTAATTAGCTTAAATTTTGAAATATTTAAGTTAATTTAAATGACCCTTTTTGGCCCCGCCCATAAGCCCAGGGGGTCAGTCAGGGCCAACATGTGCAAACCATCAAGCTATCATCCCATGCTGATAATGTTAACAAATTTAGAATGAATTCCAATAGAAATCAAACAAATGATACACAAAAGGTGTGCATTTGATAAAAACCAAGTACACGTACAGAGAAAAATTGTGATAATTTTTTTTTCATTTCCATGCTTCAGTTCGAAGATTATACATTGTAATTCTGCAATTTGGTAAATCAACGAGGTAGGGGACTTTTTGTTCTAATTCATTCACCCACCCTCTTTTTTCCAAAAATGTGGGGTGTGCTTATTTGGTCAAATACAGCATTATCGTGTCCTACAAAAGAAAGTCGGTTACCTCAAAACTGTTTCCTTTTTCTTCTATCTTATGGCAAACCTCGGTGGCTACTTTCACTATGAAAAAAAGAAATATATGCATCATACAACATTTCAATTGTTTTAAAACAACAGCATCTACTTGGCATTCTTTTTGCAAAAAGGAAATACTGTAAACATGGAAATTTATGCAAGGGGGATATTTATGCTAATTATACGGAGTCCTTTTGATCATGAATATTTCCCCCACGCCTATTATTTTGATATTGATTTGCATAATCTCAAACTACAAATCGAAATCGCGACATTAACCCCCAGCAAAAATAACCATGTGTACAGTATCAGTTGTACTTTTCACGTATATTATGTACCTGGTACGTATATAAGGAGTTTACCATGAATTTCTGTTTCAGATGATATTAAGATATAAATGAGGAGTTCATAAAAAATTATAATTATAAAAGTTTTGAAATAATTTCTAAAATCATTTTATCAAATTCATACAAAATTTGAAATGGAGGTTTATCCAATATTTGCCTGTGGTCTCTTTTCCAATGATATCATCTTAATGTGGACACCATATAAGTAATGATGTCACACACGCAACAATAGAGGCGTACACCTGGATGGGTTTTTCATTATTGGGCTTGGGGATCTTTGAGCAAATCATTGAGGAAATTGGGAAGGAAAGTTATGCATAGATTTTGCAAATTTGGCTAAAATATGGCACAATTTCCAATTGAAATGGTTCCATAATAATTATGGAACATAACACTTTATCAGTCCTAAAATCCCTCAGAAAAAAAGCCCTACAACCAACTGTAGCTCTCCTATCTAGTCATTAGATACACCTACATGTATCTTAGATAGAAAAGAGTAATGAAAAATGCCCTGCCTGTGTTGGGCTTCAAACTAGCAACCTCTCCCTCTTAAAGCAAACATCTTGCCACTAGGGAAATTCCCACTAGTCTGAGCTAGTAAGGTGACTTAATACTCTCTACTTTTACACAACTCCCTCCTTCACAAAGTCTTTGCCCCAAAAGCCCAGATTCTCTAGCTCCATGGAAGCCTCATCCTCTCCTATAGCTTACACTTGGGAGTGGTCAAGGCACCAAATCTGTAAAAGGATTAAAGAAAAATAACCTGCCCTTGCTTGGCTGCAAACTGGCAAAACCTCTCGCTCTCAAGGAAAACATCCTACTGCTACTCTAAGGGTATCAGATACCTAATCATTTAAAAGCAAGTGAACCGTATTATGTTATCCGAGAAAAATCCATCCATAAATCTGAGAAAACGATAACTTTAACTTAATGAGTTTCAATAGGGCCACCTCTCAGCCATTTTGTTTGTCTGATCATACTGGTCTCAAAATCAAATGGGAATAATAAGGGATTAGAGAATTTACACATCAAAATTGACAAAAATCCTTCAGATGATCAGACTCACAACTGAACTGGCACAACTGGACAACAAGGGGATCCCTCTGGTTCTTCTCGAGAAATAACGATAAAAAACTTCAAATGTCAAATTCCAAGATGAGTATATTAGGTCATTTTGTTTTCCTGATAAGACCCAAAATTGGCTGGCCCCAATAAGGGAACAACAGGGAACCTACAGCTGAATTTTCAGAAAGATTCCTAAGGTACTTCTCAAGAAACAGCAATAAGAAGGATTGTTTACGGACAGGCAGATGACAGTACGGACAGAGGACCACAGACAAAGGGCAATGTGACAAGTCCACCATCATCAGTCTTACATTTGGCTGCCACATTTGCGAGGTAAACTTGCATGGCATCCAAACTTTCTGGAAGCAATATTTGATTCATCGTAGTTAATTCCTTTGACATTTTTTCTAGCCTCTCTTGTTCCCTATCACCCCTCTTCTCCTGCAAAGACATATAAAGGTCATTATCTTAATATAGTTAAGACTAAATCACTTAATTACTTAATCTTTATTAATTACAATTATCAATATGATATTATGTAGTAACTCAAATGTTTTTTTTCAAAGGTTTGATAATCATATTAGGTTCCAAATATCCATAAAATTGACCTCTGCAACTTTGGAATTAGATAGGTCCATCTTTCAACTCAACAAATTAGGTGGCTCCTGATCATGACCCCAGCACGTTTCTTGGTAAATATCATAGTGATGGACCTTTTCTTTATTGAGAAAATGAAATGTTGACACCAGATGTCTACAAGATGGCTACCTTGTAGCTATATTGTTTTCCTGATCAAATTCAAAAGCAAATGGGCACAACTTGGAACCAAGGGAACCTGTGTATAACATTTGAGAAAAAATGTTCCCGCAGTTAGCAAAAATTGGTGACAGGAGAATTGATAAACATGTCATTAAAAAATCATATTTTAATTAAGCAATTCATTTCCTCATTTCATATTGTAACAGACCTTACCTCAAATTCTTTGATGAAATAGTTGATATGACCTTGTAATATTGGGCGATGGTCCAACAGTCTGGCATTAAGTTCTGAAATATCTACAAAACAAAGATTTTCAAAACTTACATCAAAAGTCACCAAATTGAAACAAACTATATATATATATGTTGTTGCTGTCTTTCAGGTCAAAGATTGGTGAAGGAAGGTAAGTGGTACTTCAGCTGGTAGGAATTCCTTCAACCTTGGGTGGATGATTACTGTATATAGAGTGACTGTATGCATGGTTGTTAATTCAAATATGATCTTTATTGAGTTTTCATCACATTTGAGATTTATATATACACTGTATGAAACAAATATTTGAAGTTTTTTTTTGAGTCTTGAAACTTTGAGACGAGTTCAATATTTAAACATCCGTTGGTGATACATGTCATTTTTATAGAGAGTGCAGCTATAATGTTTTTTTAGTCTTGGACAGTGAAAATTGAAACTTAGAGACAAGTTCAATATTTAAACTTCCGTTGGTGATCTTGTACGTCATTTTTATATACAGTGTAGCTATAATTTTCCAAATTTCTTCTTGTGATGTTCAGTTCAGTTGTTCGATCAGTTAAACCACAAACGAGTTCTCCTGTGCTTATTATTAAATTAATTAAGAAATCTTATCACTTAGTTATCAGTCTGCCTGATTGCATTGATGATTTACATGGTGCCTATCAAAAGTTTCTTCTCATATTGAAGAACCTCTAACATTGTTGGAGTAACAGATGTGGTGTTATCATATCTGTTGACAAATATTGCCACCCTTCTCTGTACCATCTCCGTGTGATATGTTGATGTGGGTCTCAAACGGTACATGGATACCATACTCATTGTATGAACTGAAGAGTTGTACTAGACTAATGCAACTGATGTTGAGATTTCCCTTCGACATGATACATAAATAACAATGTGAGTATTCCACTCAGCAATGGGTTCTAGTACATGCACACTCATTACAATTGATAATTTGAAACAATGTTCCCTGTAAGTATCTACAAAATGTATGAATCTTTAGACGTTTATACACAAGTACTTGTAGACAGGAGTGTGATTTTTCATTAAATATTGTGAGAAAGACGATTATAGCGATCAGATGATTAATTTTAAATATTTTTTTATGATAATAACCCATGTAGTTTCCTTTGAAATAGTATATCTGGTTGTCTTAAAACGATTTATTTTCCTCTACTGTACCACAGGTGCCTGACTCGTTTTATAAAATAATAAGATATAAGAGTTCATATAAATGCTCATTTATATGTACTCTTATATCTTATTATTTTATAAAACGAGTCAGGCACCTGTTACTGTACCATGCCTAATGAAAAATGATACAAGTGCCCCAGCTTAATTTAAAATTAAATTAAATTAAAAATTTAAAAAAAAAAAACTCTCACTGTACCCAAATCCCCGCACTTTTTTACTTCTTTTAAAAGCATACAACGATCCTTCCTGTGACCGTAATCGTCATTTTTGATGGAGGTTCCATAATTAAAGAAGAAGAAGCTGTGGTCTTAGACAACTGTCAAAATCTGGTTTGTTTAACAGTAAATATATAGAGTCTTGAATAATTGCTAGAAATCAGTAGACAGTATAGATTATTTCAACGTCTTACCTTTTACAATCTGTTCGTTCAGCATGGTGCATTCACGATTATTACCAAAATGTTTTCTGTGTAAAACGAAAGTTGGTGGTTGTCACTCCCACCACGGCAATCTGGGTCTTTTGTGGGCGAGTACAAAACCCGGAATGCACTCAGGCGTGAAGAGATTTTTGTTGATTTATTGTGTTTATTAGGTCATAATTCCGTTATTACTGAATGGATTTTTGTTCGGATACCAGCAGTAAAAGGGTTGATTTATCCCCTTTAAAATGGTATAAGTTATATTTAACAGTATCAAAAATTAGAAGTGAAAGTGGTGGCCGGAATGAACCCATATGGAATAAAAATGTCGATATTTACAACTGTTTTCGTTATAATAAATACCCATATCTCAAATATTACTGAACAGATTTTTGTTCGGGAACCACACAAAAACGGAGAATTTAGTACTCTTTCACATGATATAAACTGTTTGAATACATGTTCGATATTACTTTCAAAAGTGGTGGCCGGAATGAATTGATGTAGTGTGAAAAAATAGCAAAATCATCAAAGTTACATGTAAATTTCCATCTTTATTGGTCAATAACTCTTTTATTACTTAACCGATTTCTGTTCGGAACACACTCTGGACAAGATAATTTTATAGGCTTTAAGCTGATATAACTTTTATTAATATTCATTACAAATTCGGTGCAAAAGTGGTGGCCGGAATGAACCTAGTTGAAATTCACGGACGCCATTTTACGAGTATGTCCAAGCCGATACCACACTAAGTCTATACTAAAACAACATACTATATAGGCCTATACGGTACACCGGTCACCATGACCAGGTAACGGGCGGCTCGTTCACACCTTGATGAATATAATTAATCTTTAGATGACCGATGGCCGATGGCCGATGACTGTTAACTAGGAAGCCAATTATATACTACTTATAAGATAATCCAGTCCAAGACAGTGAATCAGTTCAAGAACCTAATGTTAGTAAAGTTAGTGAATCTAAAGAAGTAGACATATCAAACGATCTCAAAACCGACAAACAACAAATAACTGATAATATTCAAGAAGGTTTAGAAAATAAAAGTCAACCATCAAATAAAAATCTGTCTCAGGTATGTTTAGCTAGATTAGTTTTAGAAAATAATGGTGTCACTTTTGTTGAAAATCATGGGATGAAATTGTAGACAGTAAAAGAACCGTTAGTTTAAAACAGTTATCTAAAAACAGTTTAAAAAGAAACGATAAAAAATCAGGCAGAAAAAAACGAAGATGTAACGATTATGATAGGGATGTAATTGCGGCACCTGATTCGGTTACTCTTAATCAAGATAATGATACAATAATGGTAGATAGTACGCCACCTAAAACGCCAAAATCTACGAAAAAACTAGGTCCATCAAAAACTCCTATTCAACAAATAAAGACTCCTACAAATCAATCTATTAAAAAGGAAACTTTAAGTCCTGTAAAAAAGGAAACCACGTGTTCCAAAAAGAAATTAAGATTTCAGTTAGAAGATTCTGATACATGTAATATTAGCGAAGATAATGTACAACTTGTTAAAAAACGTAAAGTCGCTGATAACACAGAGTCGCTACACTTAACTAAATAACTTAAATGAAAGCCATAAACTTAAAATTTCCAATAAAGAATTGATTTGTTCTGATATTATAAATGAAGTACAATCAATAATGTCTAAACAATTTCCTGGTTTGAATGGTTTTCAGTTGACAAACTTAGCTCCAGTATATGATTCAAATAAATGCAAATGGAAAAACCAAATAGCTTTTCAATCTGTAGTTTCACCTTCTGTTCAAATTCACCATAATGGAAGAGACCACTGGGTTACAAGTTTTCAAACAAGTAATGGAAATATATCCCTTCTAGACAGTTTAGCATCAAAAGAAAATCATACAGTTAATACTCCGTCAATCGAACTTCAGCTTTGTAGTATTTACGGTAATAATAAAAGTAGTATCCCAGTCAAAATTTTAGATGTACAGGATCAAAATAATGGCTACGATTGTGGGCTTTTTGCAATAGCTAATATGGTAGAATTTTGTTTTAAAGGTAATTCATTCAAACAAAAAACTAACTTCATTTGAAATCAAATGCGGGATCACTTAATTTGGTGTTTAGATAAAGGTTATTTCATGCCGTTTCCACAGTTCGTTAAAATAGCATCACAACTAAAAAAGGCAAGTAATAACAGTATCACAATAAATTGTAGTTGTTCTTGTGGGTTTCCAGATTGGATGGATGAAATGATTGGCTGTGACTGGAGAACAGGTAGGGTACATTGCAAAACGTGGAAACATAAAGAGTGTGCAAATCTTACAGAGTCTGAAGAACAATGAAACAAAAATAGAATAAAAAGATTACAATAAAAAAATTAAATTCATTTAAATAAAACAATAAAGCAAAAATAAACTGACTCTATGAAAATAAAAGAATAAAAAAAAACTAAAAAAAAATAAATAAATAATGGGCTCTTAAGTAGAACTGCGTCCACGTCGCAGAGCCTGGTAACATTCTAACATAATGGCTAAAAGTTCTACAGGTAATTTTTCCTTGCTCGAGTTACTTCCCTTGTATTAAAGAACTAGCATGTAGCTTGTGTTGTTTTTACATTCAACTTTTGTTCAAAATGGCGTCCGTGAATTTCAACTAGGTTCATTCCGGCCACCACTTTTGCACCGAATTTGTAATGAATATTAATAAAAATCATATCAGCTTAAAGCCTATAAAATTATCTTGTCTAGAGTGTGTTCCGAACAGAAATCGGTTAAGTAATAAAAGAGTCATGGACCAATAAAGATGGAAATTTACATGTAACTTTGATGATTTTGCTATTTTTTCACACCACATCAATTCATTCCGGCCACCACTTTTGAAAGTAATATCGAACATGTATTCAAACAGTTTATATCATGTGAAAGAGTACTAAATTCTCCGTTTTTGTGTGGTTCCCGAACAAAAATCTGTTCAGTAATATTTGAGATATGGGTATTTATTTTAACGAAAACAGTTGTAAATATCGACATTTTTATTCCATATGGGTTCATTCCGGCCACCACTTTCACTTCTAATTTTTGATACTGTTAAATATTACTTATACCATTTTAAAGGTCATAAATCAACCCTTTTACTGCTGGTATCCGAACAAAAATCCATTCAGTAATAACGGAGATATGTCCTAATAAATACAAAATATTATGAAAAATCTCTTCACGCCTGAGTGCATTCCGGGTTTTGTCCTCATCCGTCTTTTGTATGCTTCGCGAGTTTCGTCAGCGAGGATAACACTAAATATCTGAATGCTGAGTGAAATTGACCGGACAGGGATAAGGTATCACAGGAAAAGCCGCGATCTAAAAGATATGTACATATATATAGGAAAACTGAAATTATTACTTTAAAATCATTTTAAAGTTGAATGTGCCTAACGCACTATATGTAGTTTACATGTTAGAAATAATGCACAGCTCTAATTATTCTTCAAAAATTGAAAAAAATTGTAAATGAAGGAGACTTCTAAATTTTCTTCCTCCGTTTCCCTCTAATTATCACCCTATCTCTACTCTTCTTAAACTCACATTTTCAAAAATAAAATCACTTTATGTAAATTATAATGTCATCTTGTGTAAATATTTGTGGTGTATACTGTTTTTGGGAAAGAGCTTTATATAAGTTGGAGAACTTGTGCCCGATCCCTTTGTATATTTATGATACAATAGAATATGTTCAAACTAATTAAAGTGCGCCAAACAACAGTTAATTCGTCTTTCTAGAATACTAGACTTTTTTTGACTCGTCAGTGAGGCGAGTGAGTTAACTCTAAAAGATTGAAAGAATAATGCAAGGTATTTCATAGATTTCAACAATGCATTTCAAAAGAACATCGAACACATATTTAAATGAACTCGAACATGGCATGCACGTTACGGCAAACATCGCGGACTCAAGTCAACCAGACGCTATAGTGTCTACACCACAGGGACTTGATAATTTATTACAGTCTACATGTATTGGACCACAGGTGCCTGACTCGTTTTATAAAATAATAACATATAATAGTACATATAAATGTTATATGTTATTATTTTATAAAACGAGTCAGGCACCTGTGATTGGACCTCCCCTAGTGTGTATAGCACAATTTGAGACGATCTGGGGGGGCTAGATTAATGTTTGGTAAAAATGACACAAATATCAGTCTAGCCCCCCAGAACGTCTCAAATTGTGCTATACACACTAGGGAAGCTCCAAGTACATGTAGATTTACAAATTCTCAAGTCCATGTGGTCTATATTGGCACTTGTATGTGGTAATTAACACCATAGTTATTGAACATATCGAGGATAATTTTAACTCTGGTGTGAATTACAAGTGCCTATATGGTGTCATCTACAAACTCAGAATGTACAAATCACATACAAGGTATTCACAGTAGACAAAAACATATCTAAACTGCAACATACAGCTGTGTCGTCCTTAAAGTGAAAAGTTCGTGTTTGCGCGAAATAGATCGATGGATTGCCTGAAAAAAGTATACAGTAACAAATTAATTACCGTACTCACTTTTGTAATCAGCCGGTCATATAAGTGCTCGACTTATATACAATAATCAATCACGTCATATCAGCATTGTGTTGAATTAAAACATAATGTTTAATTTGAAGAAATGGACCATGTGTAAATAAAAAATAGTATAATTAAAAAAAAAAAAAAAAACAATCATCCCCTACCAGAAACTCGTGTTAGTCAACCAAGTATTCTACCCCTCGGCTGGCTGGAGATTAATAGAATTCCCCCCAACCTTCAGGGTGTTAGGACCTTCAAGATCATCCCAAGTGTTGGTGATTTTTTTGTCACGTCCTCAGGGTAGCGGATGATTATTTTCTCCCATCAGACTACATTGTATTTTAACTACGTAGACTCTAGTTTCCCCATTAACGAAATAGAGGATATTGAATGGTCTCCCGTTTAATATAACATATATTTCACTCGTATGGCAGAATATCGATATTTTAACGAGTGCGAAGCACGAGTGAAAAATATCGAAATATTTTGTCATACGAGTGAAATATATGTTATATTAAACGGGAAACCATTCAATTTCCTTTTTATTACATTTGATGTACTTTAGAAAAACAAAATCAAAAACATAAAAAAAAAAGTGCGGGAATCAGTAACATAATTCATCGTCAAGTGAGCATTTCAGGAATACAGCAAAATAATCAATATATCTATTTTCGCTTCGGTTGAAAAATCGGCAAGTTTCAGTGAATATAAAAGTTCGGTAGGATTGGTCCAAAGCGAAAAACTTATATTTTCATGTTTTAGTAGTTTGATAATTTTCTATATTTCACTGGCAAAAATGCATTTAAAAGACATTACTTTGCTACACAATGTTGACGTTAATTGTAGCCTCGACGTCATTGAATTGTTGCTGTGACGCAATTGTATCGTAGCCGTGACGTCATTGTATTGGTGCAATCTTGAACGTGCGATTTCTCATATCCTATGGGCTGATGTAGATATAACACTGTATGGGTGACAGAGAAATCTGTGAACGATGGGAGAATTCTCTAAGCGAAGATTATTTTCTTCTCACGTTTTACCTGTTCGAATGTGACAACTTTATCATTTCCGAGGTTACTTATCCGAGTAGCTTCATCTCCTTTACTTTCTCTTTCTCTTCAATGAGCAGAACGTAAATGTTCATTTTGTATCCTAAGTTCGCGTCTCTTTGGGGTATGCTGTGAAAAGAGCGAGTACATGTATTACTCCGTCTTCGCTAACCAAGGGTTACACTACCCTCAGCTCAATTTCACTGTGAAATGGAACTTATAGCGTAGTGTAACCCTTGGCTAGCGAAGATGGTATTTCTCAGTCTGTTATCCATTCATCTAAACTTACTAATAATAGTTATGTTAATATAATTTAATTTTGTATGAAACACGCATCTCCATTGGCTGAAATAATTTTGTTATACCTCCATAACAAAATTTTTGACGTTGCGAAATGTAACGTCATTTTTGATTGGCTGATGACGTTGCGTAATAATTTATCACAGAAAAGAGTTCGCCAAAGAAAGTGAAATATCTTGGTGTGTATAAGACGAAATTAAATTATAAGAATTAACATTAATTATTTTTTCTGTGGGGCGGTTTATGAAGTGAGTACACTCCAGTTTTTTTATGTTATGACTGTATAACTGAAAAAATAATTGATGTTAATCCTTAACTAACAAACCAAGAGGTATAATTTTTTAATGAATATGTGTTTTGTGGATAAAAGTTGATTTATAGACTATACGGTGGCTGATTTGTGCTACTTCATCTTTTCGGGGCGAAAAGACGAAAATCAAATATCTTAATTCTCGTCCTTTCGTCTTTTCGCTACAAAAGACGAAAAATTAACAAAACTTTAATTTTGTCTTTTCGCCCCGAAAAAACGAAACATCATACGCGAAAAGACGAAATAAATGCAAGGAAATTAACGACCTTGTTCTCCTCGTTTCGGGTTCATTATTTTCGTCTTTTTGACTTTTCGCCCCGAAAAGACGAAAATCAACAAACCTTAATTTTCGCCCCGAAAAGACGAAAATTAAGCTTACTAATTTAAGGTTTGTTAATTTTCGTCTTTTCGGGGCGAAAAGTCGAAAAGACGAAATTTAGGTTTGTTATTTTTCGTCTTTTCGGGGCGAAAAGTCGAAAAGACGAAATTTAGGTTTGTTATTTTTCGTCTTTTCGGGTCGAAAAGTCGAAAAGTCAAGAAGACGAAAATAATGAACCCGAAGAGACAAACATTAAAGCCGCTAATTTGCGTGCATTTATTTCGTCTTTTCGCGTATGATGTTTCGTCTTTTCGCCTTTTCGGGGCAAAAAGACGAAAGGACGAAATGGCACAAATCAGCCACCGTAATACACAGTACCAATACGCACAAGAGAAATATCCACAGGAAATGATTTTAAAACGCAAAGAAGTTAACTCGAGATATGGTGTTGATGAGTAAGAGTCGACGAATGATTCGAAAACAAAACAAATTGTAACAAGTAATTTGTTTTAAATATAAATAACAAAAGACATATATTCACAAAATAAAATACATATTTAATGAGCGCGCGTCGCTCCACAAGACAAAGCAAAATGAAAACAAAATAATTTATCATCATTATTAGCGCGAGTCTGTTACGTTATATCCCACCATATTTTTGTCATTTTGCGTTAAGCTTAGTTGCCCGCTGTAGTTTCTCTACTCCCCACTTGACGTCGCTACAAAAACAATAATGTTAATGAGCGCAGCCTAGCGGAGATGAAAGCCTGCGTTTTTTATCTGAAGTCTGTTACGTTTCTCTCCCGACGATATTTATCATAAATTTTCATTTGATGTTGTTACACTTCCCTCCCGACGATTGCAGAGCTGCCGATATCAGATCAGATTCGGAACCCAACCACAAGGTCATGCGATCTTTAAATAGATCAGATTTCAATGTCACATCTAAGCTGAAATCCATTTAATATTTCTGTTGGATATCGTACGGAATCCACATAGGATTGTTGTCCATGTTGGGGTTCCTGATAAAACAAAAAAAAGTTTAAATTCAAAATGTTAAAAATTTGTCCAAAATGCACAACCAATATTACTTTGAATAAACGTTTAACACGAAATACAGAACTAAAAGAAAAACAAATTAATTTATCTCACCAGCTTATGATGAGCCAAGTTGCCATTAATCTAAGAAGCAATGTTGCTACAGCACTTAACAATATCACATATCAATTGGAGAACAGTTAAGCATAAACATATATTTTTGGAGAGGAGAAATTCTATTTTATCTATTTATAAATTAGTCATAAAAACCAAAACGTTGATGTGTTTTCTCAATTTTTTTTTAAATTCTTAAAGCATTGAACTGCTACCAGATGCCAGCATACAGTCGATACGAAAACAATTTGGGCGACAGATAAATATGCATGGTCGCCCTAGCGAGCGATATTATAGCTATCCGGTTTTATTAGATTCGTTGAATAAGGCATTGATTACTGTCGATCGTTTTTGTGGAACGTCGAATTGCATTGGTTGGTACGACCGAACTGGGGCGTTTCATTAAAGGCGGAACACACGTACGCTACATGTTCACAATACTTACCCAATTTTCGCAAAGTTAGTCCAATGTATCAGCATTCGCCTTGATAATGCCAAGTCAGCGCTAGATACAGTGATGTTGAATTTTCTCTTAAATTCCTGTGCCCCGAACAAGAAAAATACTTCCGACGCATGTGGCGCCCCGATAAACCACGGCGGAAGAGATTCCAAAGAAAGCTTGTCGATACTTTGTCGGTTGAACATATACTGATATGAAGATGTCAAAATGTTCCGGCCTGAGTGGATATTCAGTAATTCTACGGCTGGTACGACGAAGTTAACATCGGCAAAACAATCCAGTACACTGTTTGCTTGTGATGCTATGTCGGGCTTGCTGTACATTGAACAGACGCTTGCTGAGGATACAGTGCGGTTGGACACAGCTGCGAACGTAGCAGTAAATATAGGCGCCAAATAGTCACAGAATATACTTGTTGGGACACCGGCGGTTAGATTAAAGTGCTTAGATTTAGCGATTTGGTATAGTGTATTGAGAAATAGCGAGCCTTCTTGGTTAACATTCCCCGCCATGAATCCAAGCGTTCGGAAGAACTTGAAGGAAGGCGAAGAAGTGTTGATTAGCAACTTATATGGAATATCTGGAATGAGAATATTATCAACAACGGGGCCTATATTGTTTAGAAGAACTGGTCCGATGTTCTCAGACTGAAAGAATAGTATAGTATTTTGTGTATCTGAAAGCCTAGCAGATGGAATGGACCGCATACATCTAGCATAATCTTCATCCAGCTTACTTGCTGGTGACGAACAGTTTAAAATGACACCAGCAGCTCTTGCAAATGTTGTAGCACTTTGCCAAACTGCAGCGTTTGATAGTGATGATCCACTCTGCGCAATCACTCTTTGAAATAACCCATTGTTCAAGGGGTTGAGTGTCTGTAAGGATACGCTCATAGCCCCGGCAGATTCCCCAAAAAGTGTAACAGATCGTGGGTTTCCTCCGAAGAACTCTATGTTATATTGCACCCATTGCAAGGCGAGACGTTGGTCCCAGAGTCCATAATTCCCAGGAAGCGTTGAATCCATTGTACTTAAAAACCCAAATATCCCAAGACGGTAATTTATGGTCACGACAATCACGTCACCAGCGCTCGCTAAGAAGGAGGCGTCGTAAAGCATTGCCTGCCCTACAAGGAAGGCTCCGCCATGAACCCAGACCATCACGGGTTTGTTTGAGCCAGCCACAACATTACCTGGGACGTACACATTCAGATACAAGCAATCTTCAGATTGGTTCCAGTTCGGCAAAAATCGGTCCGTGTCTGGGTAAGGTGGTTGCATACAGGAAGGTCCGAACTGTGTAGCATCTCTTACGCCATTCCATGGGTCAGCTGGAATTGACCTGGTAAATCTCAGTGGACCAAGTGGCGGTCTCGCAAAAGGTATATTTCGGAATTGGTTCACCTCATTCTCAAATGTCCCTCGCACTGCTCCCAGCCTTGTACGAACTACTGGATTCCTTTGTCCCATTACAACAGACGTACTCATCATCACCGCCATTATGAAGAGAAGCAAGGAGGCCATTTTGACTGAAAGACATTTCGTATATATTTGTCATTATGACTTTTATCATCGTGAATGTAATGTGTATTTAACTGAGAAAAATATGCATAGCATAACAAAAAATGATATTGTAGTGATAGTATATCGTAATGTCATAATATGTACAAAACCTAATCCGAGACAATAAGTCCTTTCCGTTAATTCTATTTGTGATTTATTGGAAATTCTTTAAAGGAACCAGGTGATCTCTGACTGGTTCAAAAGGGTTTAGTGCTTTGAAAGAACAGGCATCCAATGTTCCATAACTTTAGGAAATTTCTTAACTTAAATATTTTTCTAGGAAAGCAGAATATTATAAGGAATCGTGCTACATACCGACAACACCACGGTTATCACCCAATGTCACACACTAGTCTATACTACCCGATACCACCATGTAGAACTTGGATTGTTCGCGGCCTTAACAATTCAAATCTGAAGTCCGTTATGTCGTATGAGGAGGCCTTGACTTAAAATCAAATTGTCATATCTTTTATGTATGTTAAGTGATTAACATTCAAAAATTGATGCTAAAGCGTATTGTAGTGATGGTGTAACTTCAAAAGTTAAATCGTTAGCTGTAAAAACACAAGATATGAAGTTTTGAATTTGTGATTTATGAATTCAAGGCCAGGTGACTCTGACATTCTGAAATGTGTATGTGCTTTGTTCAGCGGCTGAACATTCAAAATTTGAACGTCGTATGTCGTATGTTCAGCGGCTGAACATTCAAAATTTGAATGTCGTATGTCGTATGTCAAGCCGCTGAACATTCAAAATCAAAATCTGAATGTCGTATGTCGTATGTTCAGCGGCTGAACATTCAAAATCTTGTAAAAACACAAGATATGAAGTTTTGAATGTCGTATGTCGTATGTTGAGCTAACTTCAAACAGCCTTAATACCACATGTATCACACACCAGACAATACTACCAATTCCACTCAACATCATAGATATAACATCCAGTCGATACCACCAAATTCCACCCAACACCACAAATGGCAGTCAGTATTATTAATAAACATGTATACTACCTTGGTCACTCGAATCCTCGCCAGTGACAGGTAACTTAATCGGTAAAGCGAAATAATTATCTATTACTGATAACCTGTCGTTATATAGCCATTGTCAGATAACCTCAAGTACAATGACATCATAAAGTGACAAAACAACATGCCAATGGCCTCTCGAACACAAAAGTTTTACATTCTGTAAGGACGATATCAGATGTATTGATAGTGTCTTGTTTCTGGTAATGCTTTTAAATCGCCATAATATAACGTCATGGTTCCATGAAAACGTGGGGTGTTTTCCATTTGCCAACATTTTCACATGGATAACCTGACGCGGGCAACTGTAGTTACTCACATCCAATATGGCGCAGGGCGGAAACGGCGAGTATTTACTGATGTGAATTATCAATGTTCTTCAACTTTATATGAGATTCTGAGTAAGCGAATCGATAGTTGGTTCAATATAAGTGTAATCTGAAGCGATGAGTTAGCGATAATTGGTGTAATGAAGCTGATATTTACATAATTAGTTTTGGCATGATGACGGTAACTGTAAGTCTATGATGCGGGTATCTGATAAGGTGATATGAACAATGATGCGGGTAACTGCTAAACTGAAACAGTAACTGTATATTTTGAGCGTAATTGTAGGGAAATTACAAACATAAAAATCACGTTCCATATAGTAGCTATAGTCTAGATATACATGTAGATAAATGAGCACGCTTGGCGTTGTTTAAAATGAATGAATTCGGTATATAAACTTGTACACGTCATGATTTTGAAACCTGTACCTCTTACCTGTGAAAATATGGAGAAACAATTTTCTGTTAAAAATCTAAATAAATCAAATCATTATTCATAAAACATACATTTCAGTCAGCAAGCAAAAGAAAACACTAATATTACATGTACATATAGTTGAAATTAAACAAGAAAGATAAGAAACATAGATCTATAATACATTTCCGTCAGCAACATATATCACCAAGAAATCAATAATTACATACATTTCAGTCAGCATGACATTACAGTTCATACACTAGTTTTAATCTTTACTCCAAGTAAAGACGGGTGTGATGCTGCGTCGGCGATGTCCATCAGGCTGTGTGGTTGTCGGCGATGTCCATCAGGCTGTGTGGTTGTCGGCGATGTCCATCAGGCTGTGTGGTTGTCGGCGATGTCCATCAGGCTGTGTGGTTGTCGGCGATGTCCATCAGGCTGTGTGGTTGTCGGCGATGTCCATCAGGGTGGTTGTCGGGGATGTCCATCAGGGTGGTTGTCGGGGATGTCCATCAGGCTGTGTGGTTGTCGGCGATGTCCATCAGGCTGTGTGGTTGTCGGCGATGTCCATCAGGCTGTGTGGTTGTCGGCGATGTCCATCAGGCTGTGTGGTTCTGCTGGCTTCCCTTGAGTTGGTCGAGGCGGTGGTCGATGTTCCAGTATCTCTTGGTGCATGGTCTGGTTTGTCCTCCTGCGTTCTTCTGTATCCTGTTGATCTCGTTGCTGGCATGGATCTCCTGTAAGACTCTGATGACGGTGAAGATGCTGGGATGGGAGTGGCCAACTTTCTTCTTCAGTTTCAGACTTCTAGGTCGTTGGTGGTACGGCGTCCTCTGTCTCTCCCTCTATCCATTGTGACACGACGTAGTTTGTGAATTTTCTTCCTCTGTTTCCCTCTAATTATCAACCTATTTCTACTCTCCTTAAACTCACATTTTCAAAAATAAAATAACTTTATGTAAATTATAATGTTATCTTGTGTAAATATTTGTGTTGTATACTGTTTTTGGGAAAGAGCTTTATATAAGTTGGAAAACTTGTGCCCGATCCCTGTGTATATTTATGATACAATAAAATATATTCAAACTAAATAAAGTGCGTCAAAGGACTGGTAATTCGTCTTTCTAGAATTCTAGACTTTTTTTGACTCGTCACTGATGCGAGTGAGTTAACTCTAAAAGATTGAAAGAATAATGCAAGGTATTTCATAGATTTCAACAGCGCATTTCAAAAGAACATCGAACACATATTTATATAATTAATTTTTCTTTGTTTTCATGGTAAATACTCAAATGTGATTGGTCGAAAAATTCTTTTCATTCTTCTATGAAAGAAATTCCGAGAATGGCGCGAAAAATGAGACGTCACAATACGACAATTGACGTTGCGTATTGATTTGAGAAAAAGAATCCCATTTAAAACCAGTAAAATTGTACATAAGACATGTTTTAAAATAGAAAATCATTTTCAAAAATTAATTATAAGCGTTGATGTCAATTATTTTTTAGTTTCATAGGGGTATGAAACAAATTTTGTTTGCAAACTTTACGCGGATTCATACAGTTTTCAAACAGAATTTGTTTCATTACCCCGATGAAACTAAAAAAAAATGACATCAATGCTTAAATGAACTCAAACATGGCATGCACGTTTAATACGGCATACATCGCGGACTCAAGTCAACCAGAAGCTATAGTGTCTACATCACAGGGACTTGATAATTTATTACAGTCTACATGTATAGGACCTCCCCTAGTGTGTATAGCACATTTTGAGACGATCTGGGGGGCTATAGATTAATGTTTGGTAAAAATGACACAAATATCAGTCTACCCCCCACGTCTCAAATTGTGCTATACACACTATGGGAGGTCCAAGTACATGTAGATTTACAAATTCTCAAGTCCATGTGGTCTATATTGGCACTTGTATGTGGTAATTAACACCATAGTTGTTGAACATATCGAGGATAATTTTAACTCTGGTGTGAATTACAAGTGCCTATATGGTGTCATCTACAAACTCAGAATGTACAAATCACATACAAGGTATTCACAGTAGACAAAAACATATCTTAACTGCAACATACAAACATACAGCTGTGTCGTCCTTAAAGTGAAAAGTTCGTGTTTGCGCGAAATAGATCGATGGGTTGCCTGAAAAAAGTATACAGTAACAAATTAATTACCGTACTCACTTTTGTAATCAGCCGGTCATATAAGTGCTTGACTTATATACAATAATCAATCACGTCATATCAGCATTGTGTTAAATTAAAACATAATGTTTAATTTGAAGAAATGGACCATGTGTAAATAAAAAATAGTATAATTAAAAAAAAAAGCAATCATCCCCTACCAGAAACTCGTGTTAGTCAACCAAGTATACTACCCCTCGGCTGGCTGGAGATTAATAGAATTTCCCCCTACCTTCAGGGTGTTAGAACATTCAAGATCATCCCAAGTGTTGGAGATTTTTTCTGTCACGTCCTCAGGGTAGCGGATGCTTTTTTTCTCCCATCAGACTACATTGTATTTTAACTACGTAGACTCCAGTTTTCCCATTAACGAAATAGAGGATATTGAATGGTCTCCCGTTTAATATAACATATATTTCACTAGTATGACAGAATATTGATATTTTTACGAGTGCGAAGCACGAGTGAAAATATCGAAATATTTTGTCATACGAGTGTTACATAATTCATCGTCAAGTGAGTATTTTGTCAAAAAATAATCTGAACATTTCAGGAATAAAGCAAAATAACCAATATATCTATTTTCGCTTAGGTTGAAAAATCGGCAAGTTTCAGTGAATATAAAAGTTCTGTAGGATTGGTCCAAATCGAAAAACTTACATATTTTCACTGTTTTATTAGTTTGATAATTTTCTATATTTCACTGGCAAAAATGCATTAAAAAGACATTACTTCGCAACACAATGTTGACGTTAATTGTAGCCCCGACGTCATTGAATTGTTGCTGTGACGCAATTGTATTGTCGCCGTGACGTCCTTGTATTGGTGCAATCTTGAACGTGCGATTTCTCATATCCTATGGGCTGATGTAGATATAACACTGTATAGGTGACAGAGAAATCTGTGAACGATGGGAGGGTTCTCCAAGCGAAGATTATTTTCCTCTCACATTTTACCTGTTCGAGATTTCTTTGTCGCACAATCAAGAAGGCTAAACTTAGTCCCCCGCAGTTTGCAACACGGAACTACAGAGTGAGCTATGACAAAGCTGTCTTCGTATCCAAATATACATTATATGTGACAACTTTATCATTTCCGAGGTTACTTATCCCACAGGCGTTTGAAGTTCTGACTGTAAACTGAGATATAATACCATATAAAAAATAAGGGTATTTACTATATTTTTTGTATATGGTATTATATCTCAGTTTGCAGTCAGAACTTCAAACGCCTGTGCTAATCCGAGTAGCTTCGTCTCTTTTACTTCCTCGTTCTCTTCAATGAGCAGAACGTAAATGTTCATTTTGTATCCTAAGTTCGCGTCTCTTTGGGGTATGCTGTGAAAAGAGCGAGTACATGTATTACTCCGTCTTCGCTAACCAAGGGTTACACTACCCTCAGCTCAATTTCACTGTGAAATGGAACTTATAGCGTAGTGTAACCCTTGGCTAGCGAAGATGGTATTTCTCAGTCTGTTATCCATTCATCTAAACTTACTAATGATAGTTATGTTAATTAAAAAAACCAAGAGGTATAATTTTTTAATGAATATGTGTTTTGTGGATAAAAGTTGATTTATAGACTACGGTGGCTGATTTGTGCTACTTCATCTTTTCGGGGCGAAAAGACGAAAATCAAATATCTTAATTCTCGTCCTTTCGTCTTTTTGCTACAAAAAAACGAAAATTAACAAAACTTTAATTTTGTCTTTTCGCCCCGAAAAAACGAAACATCATACGCGAAAAGACGAAATAAATGCAAGGAAATTAACGACCTTGTTCTCCTCGTTTCGGGTTCATTATTTTCGTCTCTTCGACTTTTCGCCGAGAAAAGACGACAATTAAGCTGATTAATTTTCGTCTTTTTGACTTTTCGCCCCGAAAAGACGAAAATCAACAAATCTTAATTTTCGCCCGAAAAGACGAAAATTAAGCTTACTAATTTAAGGTTTGTTAATTTTCGTCTTTTCGGGGCGAAAAGTCGAAAAGACGAAATTTAGGTTTGTTATTTTTCGTCTTTTCGGGGCAAAAAGTCGAAAAGTCAAGAAGACGAAAATAATGAACCCGAAAAGACGAACATTAAAGCCGCTAATTTGCGTGCATTTATTTCGTCTTTTCGCGTATGATGTTTCGTCTTTTCGCCTTTTCGGGGCAAAAAGACGAAAGGACGAAATGGCACAAATCAGCCACCGTAATACACAGTACCAATACGCACAAGAGAAAGATCCACGGGAAATGATTTTAAAACGCAAAGAAGGTAACTCGAGATATGGTATTGATGGGTAAGAGTCGACGAATGATTCGAAAACAAAACAAATTGTAACAAGTAATTTGTTTTAAATATAAATAACAAAAGACATATATTCACAAAATAAAATACATATTTAATGAGCGCGCGTCGCTACACAAGACAAAGCAAAATGAAAACAAAATAATTTAGCATCATTATTCGCTAGATTCTGTTACGTTATATCCCACGATATTTTTGTCATTTTTCGTTAAGCTTTGTTGGCCGCTGTAGTTTTTCTACTCCCCACTAGACGTCGCTACAAAAACAATAATGTTAATGAGCGAAGCCTAGCGGAGATGAAAGCCTGTGTTTTTTTTTATCTGAAGTCTGTTACGTTTCTCTCCCGACGATGTTTATCATAAATTTTCATTTGATGTTGTTACATTTCCCTCCCGACGATAGCAGATTGCAGAGCTGTCGATATCAGATCAGATTCGGAACCCAACCACAAGGTCATGCGATCTTTAAATAGATCAGATTTCAATGTCACATCCAAGTTGAAATCCATGTAATATTTCTGTCGGATATCGTACGGAATCCACATAGGATTGTTGTCCATGTTGGGGTTCCTGATAAAACGAAGAAAAATTTTAAATTTTAAATATTAATTTTTTTTCCAAAATGCACAACCAATATTACTTTGAATAAACGTTTAACACGAAATACAGAACTAAAAGAAAAACAAATTAATTTATCTCACCAGCTTATGATGAGCCAAGTTGTCATTAATCTATGAAGCAATGTTGCTACAGCACTTAACAATATCACATATCAATTGGAGAAAAGGTAAGCATAAACATACATTTTTGGAGAGGAGAAATTCTATTTTATTTATTTAGAGTCATAAAAACCAAAACGTTGCTGTGTTTTCTCAAACACTATACCGAACATTTAAGTATTGAACTGCTACCATATGCCAGCATACAGTCGATACGAAAACAATTTGGGCGACAGATAAATATGCATGGTCGCCCTAGCGAGCGACATTTTAGCTATCCGGTTTTATTAGATTCGTTGAAAAGGCATTGATTACTGTCGATCGTTTTTGTGGAACGTCGAATTGCATTGGTTGGTACGACCGAACTGGGGCGTTTCATTAAAGGCGGAACACACGCTACATGTTCACAATACTTACCCAATTTTCGCGAAGTTAGTCCAATGTGTCAGCATTCGCCTTGATAATGCCAAGTCAGCGCTAGATACAGTGATGTTGAATTTTCTCTTAAATTCCTGTGCCCCGAACAAGAAAAATACTTCCGACGCATGTGGCGCTCCGATAAACCATGTCGGAAGAGATTCCAAAGAAAACTTGTCGATACTTTGTCGGTTGAACATATACTGATATGAAGATGTCAAAATGTTCCGGCCTGAGTGGATATTCAGTAATTCTACGGCTGGTACGACGAAGTTTACATCGGTAAAACAATCCAGTACACTGTTTGCTTGTGATGCTATGTCGGGCTTGCTGTACATTGAACAGACGCTTGCTGAGGATACAGTGCGGTTGGACACAGCTGCGAACGTAGCAGTAAATATAGGCGCCAAATAGTCAAAGAATATACTTGTTGGGACGCCGGCGGTTAGATTAAAGTGCTTAGATTTAGCGATTTGGTATAGTCTATTGAGAAATAGCGAGCCTTCTTGGTTTACATTCCCCGCCATGAAGCCAAGCGTTCGGAAGAACTTGAAGGAAGGCGAAGAAGTGTTGCTTAGCAACTTATATGGAATATCTGGAATGAGAATATTATCAACAACGGGGCCTATATTGTTTAGAAGAACTGGTCCGATCTTCTCATACTGAAAGAATAGTATAGTATTTTGTGTATCTGAAAGCCTAGCAGATGGAATGGAACGCATACATCTAGCATAATCGTCATCAAGCTTGCTTGTTGGTGACGAACAGTTTAAAATGACACCAGCAGCTCTTGCAAATGTTGTAGCACTTTGCCAAACTGCAGCGTTTGATAGTGATGATCCACTCTCCGCAATCACTCTTTGAAATAACCCATTGTTCAAGGGGTTGAGTGTCTGTAATGATACGCTTATAGCTCCGGCAGATTCCCCAAAAAGTGTAACAGATCGTGGGTTTCCTCCGAAGAACTCTATGTTATATTGCACCCATTGCAAGGCGAGACGTTGGTCCCAGAGTCCATAATTCCCAGAAAGCGTTGAATCCATTGTACTTAAAAACCCAAATATCCCAAGACGGTAATTTATGGTCACGACAATCACGTCACCAGCGCTCGCTAAGAAGGAGGCGTCGTAAAGCATTGCCTGCCCTACAAGGAAGGCTCCGCCATGAACCCAGACCATTACGGGTTTGTTTGAGCCAGCCACAACATTACCTGGGACGTACACATTCAGATACAAGCAATCTTCAGATTGGTTCCAGTTCGGCAAAAATCGGTCCGTGTCTGGGTAAGGTGGTTGCATACAGGAAGGTCCGAACTGTGTAGCATCTCTTACGCCATTCCACGGGTCAGCTGGAATCGACCTGGTAAATCTCAGTGGACCAAGTGGCGGTTTCGCAAAAGGTATATTTCGGAATTGGTTCACCTCATTCTCAAATGTCCCTCGCACTGCTCCCAGCCTTGTACGAACCACTGGATCCCTTTGCCCCATTACAACAGACGTACTCATCATCACCGCCATTATGAAGAGAAGCAAGGAGGCCATTTTGGCTGAAAGACATTTCGTATATATTTTTCATTATGACTTTTATCATCGTGAAAGTAATGTGTATTTAACTGAGAAAAATTTGCATAGCATAACAAAATAAGAAATATCTTTAAAAAAGATAAACGGCATAGTTTTAATGCTGGTGGTTATAATGTAATACCAGAGACATATATATACTGTATACCTGGTAATTTTCGCCCCCGTTTAATTTTCGCCATTTTCGCCCTTTGATGAAAGGGCGAATTTAAGATGACGACGAAAATTTCAAGCTCAGTTGCAGGATTTACAAGTTATCGTACATAGGCTACTTGTAGTCGGATCCAAAACATAGCCTCGTACTTTGATTATATAGCTTGTTTTTATTTCGGCAAAGTCGAGAATATTTTTTGAAACGGACCACAGGTGAAGCAGACTTGGAAATACCGAAACGAAGAAAAATGGGGCTTAATTATAATATAAATTGGCATTATTTTCAGAGAATTGACCCACATATATGTTTTTCAATGCCTAATTGTATCATATGTAAAATATTAGAGGTTTACGAATTTTGAATTAATTTTTCATTTGCGAATCGCGGCCCGATTGTCGTTAGAGTTGGCCGATAGTGGACCCAAATCGATATTTTTACGAGAGAATGGACCCAATATAGGATCTATTAATCTTTGGTGTGTGTATAGAAACCATATGCATTTTTTTTCCTTTACCTGGAAGTATTTTGAAAGAATTTGCAAAATACCGAATTCACAATCAAATTTTCGATTGTGACGAACTACTGAGACGGTGTTAAGTTCATGTTAAGTCAATCTGATTGAAATCAGCTGTTACATATGTACATATGGCTACGTTTACTATGCAATACGCCTACGTATTTTTTTTTTCAAAGACGGAAAACGGAAATCCGGATTATCTAAAAACAAATGCAAAAAGACTTGTGATATTCACTTTAATTTGATAATTAATTGTTATTTGTAGTTTTATAACTTCTGAAATACTGTATACCTGGTAATTTTCGCCCCCGTTTAATTTTCGCCATTTTCGCCCTTTGATGAAAGGGCGAATTTAAGATGACGGCGAAAATTTCAAGCTCAGTTGCAGGATTTACAAGTTATCGTACATAGGCTACTTGTAGTCGGATCCAAAACATAGCCTCGTACTTTGCAAGTGTGTTTTATCCTATACACTTACAAGCAACACGTGTTATATATTTACACTAACTTTATAAAATAAGTTATTGTTTTATTCCCATCTATGCATGTGAAATAAAATCTAGATATTAATTTAGGCCTAGTAAATTTGCGATATCACATGGAGTTAATCGAGAATATGGGCTTAGACAGCGTACTAGCTTGGTTGAGTATATTTGATTTTAAAAAAAAGCTAAAAATACTAAGTATCTTTAAAAATCCAATAATCTTTTAAAATGATGCACACAAATTAGCATTAATTTCTTGCCATTGTGAAGACTGAATTTATGAGTTCACCGTCGCTTGGGGCTTCAATCGATGTCAAATGAACAAAAGAAAACACTGGTCAATAGACTTCTAATTGGTCACGGCACGGTGAACTTACCACTCATCGTGTTTGCTTAAAATCGACCATGCATACCTGATACTATTTGAATCAATATAGGCTAAAAGTAAATCTGAACACAGATAAACGTGGTATATTTCACACCTGACTACGTTTCACACCCTCCGGGATATGCAATGAAAAGAAAATTGGGGAACTCGATAAATCCCGAGTGTTCCGAGTGCAATTGTATCGAGAATTCCGAACGGAATTTTCCTATTGTGAACGAGGAAAATACATTTCTTAAAAGTAGTTTAGGGCGAAATTAAAACGGGGCGAATATCTTTAGTGTTGCTCAAGGGCGAAAATAAGCTGGGGCGAAAAATACCAGGTATACAGTATGTTTATATGTCTCTGGTAAAACTGATGGTGAAATAAATTAACAAACTAAAGCACGAATAACAAAATTATATCAGTTTGAATCATTTTTGGTAATAATAAGACTGCATTTGAATCAGGAATATGATTTTATTAATGTGTCATTTAAAAAGACAATCTACTTATTCTGCATGCATTCAATCTTATCTTTGTTTCGTTTTTAACTGCATATCTGTATTTTGCATTTACCGCTACATTGACCAATCATATACTTCATCTTGACCAGTAACGCCACCTGTCGTCGCGTCATATCCGGGGCCAAAAGAAAATTATACGAAAGATGACATTGTAGTGATAGTACATCGTAATGTCATAATATGTACAAAACCTAATCCGAGACAATAAGTCCTTTCCGTTAATTCCATTTATGATTTATTGGAAATTCTTTAAAGGAACCAGGTGATCTCTGACTGGTTCAAAAGGGTTTAGTGCTTTGAAAGAACAGGCCCCCAATGTTCCATAACTTTAGGAAATTTCTTAACTTAAATATTTTCTAGGAAAGCAGAATATTATTATAAGGAATCGTGCCACATACCGACAACACCTCGGTTATCACCCAATGTCACACACTAGTCTATACTACCCGATACCACCCATCATTATATATATCAGTACATGTCACACATCATAATATATTTACATCAGTATATATAACACAGCAGGTAATAACACCAATTCCACTCAACATCATAGATATAACATCCAGTCGATACCACCAAATTCCACCCAACACCACAAATGGCAGTCAGTAGTATTAATAAACATGTATACTACCTTGGTCACTTGAATCCTCGCCTGTGACAGGTAGCTTAATCGGTAAAGCGAAATAATTATCTATTACTGATAACCTGTCGTTATATAGCCATTGTCAGATAACCTCAAGTACAATGACATCATAAAGTGACAAAACAACATGTCAATGGCCTCTCGAACACAAAAGTTTAACATTCTGTAAGGACGATATCAGTGTATTTATAGTTTGTTTTGTTTCTGGTGATTCTTTTAATAGAAACTTTCGCCATTTTATTACGTCGTGGTTCCATGAAAACGTGGGGTGTTTTCCATTTGCCAACATTTTCACAGGGATAACCTGATGCGGGCAACTGTAGTTACTCACATCCAATATGGCGCAGGGCGGAAACGGCGAGTATTTACTGATGTGAATTATCAATGTTCTTCAACTTTATATGAGATTCTGAGTAAGCGAATCGATAGTTGGTTCAATATAAATGTAATCTGAAGCGATGAGTTAGCGATAATTGGTGTAATGAAGCTGATATTAACATCGTACGTTTTGGCATGATGACGGTAACTGTAAGTCTATGATGCGGGTATCTGATAAGGTGATATGAAAAATGATGCGGGTAACTGCTAAACTGAAACAGTAAATGCATATGATGAGCTTAATTGTAGGGAAATTACAAACATAAAAATCACGTTCCATATAGTAGCTATATATCTATATACATGTAGATAGATGAGCACGTTCGGCGTTGTTTAAAATGAATGAATTCGGTATATAAACGTGTACACGTCATGATTTTGAAACATGTACCTCTTACCTGTGAAAATATGGAGAAACAATTTTCTGTTAAAAACCTAAATAAATCAAATCATTATTCATAAAACATACATTTCAGTCAGCAAGCAAAAGAAAACACTAATATTACATGTACATATAGTTGAAATTAAACAAAAAAGATAAGAAACAGATAATACATTTCCGTCAGCAACATATATCACCAAGAAATCAATAATTACATACATTTCAGTCAGCACGACATTACAGTTCATACACTGGTTTTCATCTTTACTCCAAGTGAAGAAGGTGTGATGCTGCACGTCGGCGATGTCCATCAGGTTATGTGGTTCTGCAGGCTTCCCTTGAGTTGGTCGAGGCGGTGGTCGATGTTCCAGTATCTCTTGGTGCGTGGTCTGGTTGGTCCTCCTGCGTCCTTCTGTATCCTGTTGATCTCGTTGTTGGCATGGATCTCCTGGAAGACTCTGATGACAGTGAAGATGCTGGGATGGGAGTGGCCAACTTTCTTCTGTTTCAGTTTCAGACTTCTAGGTCGTTGGTGGTGCGGTGTCCCTCTGTCTAAGTAGTGGTTCCAAGTGCGTCTGTCTCCCTCTATCCATTGTGACACGACGTAGTTTGTTGACGGTAGGGTGTTCACGGGTAGGTCAGCATCCTCTAGTTCTTCCAAGGCGTTGAACCACACGTCCTCCACACTCTCCATTAGCACCAAGGGAAATACAGCGGCCATTCTGTTGAGCCTTTCTCCATATACATTGTGTGAAAAGAAAAAGACATGCCTTTACCTTCGGTGATAATTTCATTACATAAGGCACAGACACTCATACTGTCATTGTTCGGACATAGATTTCATCAATAGAAATTATGTATATATGTTTCTGATGTCCGAACAAAGGAATGCCCCGTTAAAAAAACTTTGATTTAATCAAATCTTTAAAAAAAAATTAAACCCAATTAATATAAAAAAAAAAGAAAAAAGAAAAATTTAAAAAGAAATTAAGAAGTTACCATCATGATATAACTTAGGTAGCAGGTGAAAAACACAGGTAAAAGGTTAACTACTCTGAAATAGTCTATAACACTCACAACACTCCCCTCACTATAGGACTTTAGAGATGGGCAAATAGAGATACATCCGGACAATGCCCTGAAAAGTGATATTTTAGCAGTTTGTTATTGATTCATTGGAAATTGTTTTAGAAAAGAACACATCTTATTTCGATGGCCGCATCTATCAACTGTGTAAAGGTTCGGCAATTGGTACCAAAATGGCCCCTACAAATGCGATGCTTGTTCTTGGATATTTAGAAGAAAACATTGAAGATAAATTTGGTATCATCCTTACAAATTATATACGAAAACTTCCTAGGGATTTCTTGACGATTGCTCTGTAATTTGGTAGCTGATGAGGATCTCACGGAATTTTTCAGTATTCTTAATTCTATACATCCTGGTTTAAAATAGAATTTGGAATTCAGCTAAACAGGAATGCCATTTTCGGACATTTCTGTTGAATTTACTGGATGTATACTTAACGATTAATACTGTAAACGTACAGATTCTTCCGATTATTTGGATTTTTTCTTATCATGCCGAACTTAACATTACATATGGTTTAGCATCCAAGTTGATAACAACTGCTGGTAATAAGGAGATGTTGGAAAAGCGACTGAATAAGTTAAAAGTGTACCTTAAACCTTATCCAACTAAAATTGTAAATAATTCTATTCAGAGAGTAAAGCAAAAAGGTCAAATTTCTGTTGAATTGAAAAGAATTCACAACAAAGATACCATTATCATTCCATTTGTAACTACATATTATCCAAATAGTTGTAACATGCTACCGCTCATAAAACATTATGAAAATTGTATGAAAACAGTGACACAATGAAACATATTTTTTAGATCAAAATTATTAATTGTAAAAGACAAGCTAAACATTTTAAACGCTTGATATGTACATCAATATTTGATATGAACAATGTAAAAATCACTTTTAAAATGGTATAATTAATTTTTCTTTGTTTTCATGGTAAATACTCAAATGTGATTGGGCGAAAAATTCTTTTCATTCTTCTATGAAAGAAAAATAAATAATGGCGCGAAAAACGTGACGTCACAATACGACAATTGACGTTGCGTATTGATTTGAGAAAAAGAATCCCATATAAAATCAGTAAAATTGTACATAAAACATGTTTTTAATTAGAAAATCATTTTCAAAAATTAATTATAAGCGTTGATGTCAATTTTTTTTAGCTTCATACCCCGATGAAACTAAAAAAAATGACATCAATGCTTAAATAAAATAGATGTAGTTCTATAAATGTTATTTTCACTTTGGTATGCAAATTCTATGTTGGTTGTGAATTAAGGTTACGTGTGACGGTTCTTAGACAGAAAATAAAAGATTGAGATTTCTCAAGGTAGGTAAACATATGCACCAGTGTTCAGGGAAAGGTTTTCATGTTTTACCTATTTATGAGTTAAACAGTGACAATTAAGAGAATTAAAAGAAAAAGTGTATATTTAAGAATGCATATACAGTATATATATATATATATATAGCACAATGTATCATATACACTATGTGTTGGTGATCCGAAGATATAGATTTGAATTTCCTGTCGTAGTTGTACCGAGAGAAATATATATAATATATGTACAATTCGTATCCATGTATGTAAATACATTGCGATCCAGGTATTCATATCATCTTATAAACGACTTCCACAATGATAATGTCAGGGTATTGGGCCGACCATCACTGCGCCATTGAAACGTCCTTTATTAAGAACGGCCGATGTGGCGCAGCGATATAAGCTGCGGGTATTTCTGGCTAGGCGATTGGGTGCCGTAGATCGTGAGTTCGAGGCCCGGTCAGGGCACGAGTCAAAAAGTTGTCTTCCTTCGTCATTTGTGTTTTTAACCTATGTTTGTGTGTATTTTTTATAAAAAAAAAATGCTTTAATTAATTGAGTATATATTATATAAAATACGATCCTCCTACATAACGCAAAGATTAATACTTTCAAGAGTATTTATTTTCTGCAATATCCCTGTTTCAAAGATTAAATAAAATAAAGAGGGAAAAAGAGAGGGAAAGTTATAGTCCGTTTCATAATTTCTACAAAAGTTACATCCCTTTTGCTTCAAACATTTGGTTGAACCGGGAAAATCAAAATTATATAAATCAACAATCTTTACTACATATGTTCAATCACGAAATAAGCGCGAGATATTGCACTCTCCAATCAGCTTGGTTCTGTGATTTAGGTGTAACGTGAAGATGACTGTAATAGATTTGGCAAAGTTTCTTCCCACATGGCCACACGCTCCGGATTCAGACGAGACTTAGAGGTAATCATTGTATCCAGACTAATATAGGATCGCTCATCGCTGTTATATTTCTTCCATAACGGTAAATCAGCAGAATTCGGATTTCTGTAAAGAAAATTATAAAGAACGTCATTATGCTGATGCCATAAGTGTAAAATAACAACAACAACAAAAGAAAAAGAAAGAAAAAAATGGCACGATTTTGATGCAGCAAGGAAACAAATCCATATTGGTCATATGTCTGTCAATTACTAATCAAGATATACAAATGACTTGCCTCCCTTTGATTGTTGTATTTTATCATTTTCATTTCAAGATCTGATATCTGTTATCTACACAATGTGAATCTATTACTATAGCCAACGTCGGGGAGAATTTATATAAGCTTTGCATGTTATTCCATCCTATTGACTTTAAACACCTCTGTCAATTAAATGTTTTGAAGTGAAATGAAAACAAATTCATATTTTGTCCCGAAGTTGTGTTTGTATTTCTGTTTACGCTTGTGTGTTGGCAGAATTGTGTGGTAAGTATTTCTGGTTAACGTATGTACATTTCAATCTCATAATATGGTAATCATGTCAAATACCAAATGGGTCCATAGAAAGTTAAAGTAATAGTATTTTAACTTCAAACTATCTTCTTCGTGACGTAGACATGTAGTCTTAATGTTAACCGCTTGTTAAGAAAACCGCAACATGGAGACACTTAAATACTGCCCGTGTGTTCCTTGATCGGGTTTTTTTACCAGTTGTAAGAGATAGGTACGGTATCATATGATGGAATGTACGCAACCGAATCTCAAGCAAGTTCCCAAGGTGGCCTCGCCAACTTCAAACATAAACACCAATTATTTTCCCGTTTTTACAACGTAATAGATGTAAAAGCAATACCTTCATAGTTCCGGCAAACATTGACCTGTATAGTTTATAAGATTTTATCCTAAATGAAGAGTTCCCTTCTCGTTTTTAAAATACATTTGCATGACAAATGAAGAATTAGAGTTCGGCCATCTTGGATCCAAGTGATACATTTGAAATAGCGATACACGAGAACCTGTTCGGTTCTGCTTGTAGATCGCGTTCCATCATGAGTACAGCAGATTCGTATCGGTACAACTGGTATGAACCCGATAAAGGAACGCATGGTATGTTTCGAAAGGGTACACGTATTCAGCTTCTTTGAGCGCAACCACCGTGAACGAGAAATCATTAATATTCAGCAAAGCAAACACTTACCCATGTTTAGCAAAATTACTCCAATACTTCATTATTTGTTCCGAAAGTACTAAATCAACTGAGTCCACTGCAATGGTGTATTTCCGAAAGAAATCCTGAATTCCGAACAGAAAGAATATTTCAGATGTATGGGAGGAGCCCTTGACCCACGATGGAAGACGCTTGTGATCCAGTGGATCAGGATGTGGTCTCTCGAAAACGTATTGATAAGTGTTAGCTTCTTCGTTTCTATCGGCATGGCTGTTGAGTGAACTGATTGCCGGGACAAGGAAGACCGTGTCCGTAAATGCATCCAAAACTTTATTCGCTTGTGTAAGCATATCAGAACTCTCATACAGGGGGCAAACGTAACCTTTTGACAGTGTGTACTTTACCGAATCACCGTAAAAGGCAGATACCAACGCCGGGAAGAGAAGTCCAAAGAACATATTTGTAGGAAAGCCATTGTTGACATCGAAATTTGCATATTTTGCGATAACAGCTAAACTAGGAGCTGCTATTGACCCATCCTGGCTAGTGATTCCAGTTATAAAATCCAGTGTCCGGAAGAATTTATATGATGGCGACGTTATGTTGGTCATCAAGCTGAATGGAACATCAGGTATCAGCAAACCGTCAACAACTGGGCCCATTTTGAGTTCTATTTGGATTGACGTATCAGGAACTGAAAGCAATTGCTGTTGAGCAGACAGAAGACGTTCAGCTGGTATTTGACGCATACACGAAATATAGGATTCGTCAAAAGTGTCCTTTGCACAACCTAAAGTAATCCCTACATCCAAGGAAAAAGATTTTGCCCTTGGCCATAGCGTTAATAAAGAAGTAGGAATTCCACTTTGGGCAATCACTCGTTGAAAAAGTCCACTATTCATAGGATTTAAAGCATGAAAACATACACTAAAGCCACCTGCAGATTCTCCAAACAGCGTAACAGATTTGGGATTCCCTCCAAAAGAACTGATATGTTCATTAACCCATTTCAAAGCGAGACGTTGATCCCATAGTCCATTATTTCCAGGAAGTTTATCATCCATAGATGACAGAAATCCGAAAACTCCAAGTCGATAGTTCAAAGGTCACCACTATTACATCACCGGCACGTGCTAGGTGTGAAGCATCGAAGTACATGCCTTGTCCAAATAAGTACGCTCCACCATGGATCCAAATCATAACAGACTTGTTGGACGCCGTAGAGAGAGGACCAGCTGTGTAGACATTCAGGGATAAACAGTCCTCCGACTGCCTCTCGTGTGGTAACATCCTCTTAAACTCTAGTGGAACTTCTTGCAAACACGACGGTCCAAATTTAGTTCCATCCAAAACTCCCTCCCATGGTTCGTGTTCTTGTGGCTTGGCAAATCTGAGATCAGCTACAGGTGGCTTTGCGTATGGAATATTTCTAAATTGATAAACTCCATTTTCTTCAATGCCTTTGATTTCGCCCAGTTTCGTAAGAATGATAGGTTCTCCACGACACAACGAAGTCCAAGAAAATATGATGAATAATGTGATTACCAATGAAGTCGCCATGTTACTGAAACAAAATTATTTTAGTATCATAAACAATATCTGCTGTCATTTCCCCCTGTCCAATAGCCATATACACCCGTGCATGTTTTTTTTTCATCTTAAACGCAAATGACACGGAAATACTACGGAAACGCTTCGGAAGTGATATGACAAGTCTTGATTAATACACGGTTATGTACAAACATTTATATATTTACTCGTCTGAGATGAATGACTAGCTTGCATTCATCAATACTTGTCATATCACTTCCGAAGCTTATGTACATACATGCATATATTTACTCGTGAATGAATAGCTTGCGTACCATTACGTGTATGTGCATTGTGTCGCTTACACTAAGTCTCGTGAATTTCGTTCTGAAACGATTAAATATGACATCAATACATCATTGAAAATAAGCGTGTATCTATATAATATGATACTTACCTTGTTGAATGGAAAATGCGGGGATATGTCAACATGTTACAATTGTCACATGTAGACATGTACAATAATCGAAATCTATTACTCTACCTGTACAGATACTGAGGCCGAGGTACGAGATAAAAGTCCGATACAAATATTATCCGCAACCTCCTTCAAATATCACATTATAAATGGAGTAAACGTTTATGTCAATCACTTGAGTCAAGTTGTAGTCTCTGACCTATTTCAGTAAGAAAATGCAATACAGTTATCTCCAAGGACACGATGAGGTTTGACATGGAGACCGTGCGTTTACATTAATATCTTATATATAAATGTATTATCGTGAAACCGTCTAAACTTGGAAGTGATATGAACAGTAGAAACATTATTGTTTATATTTGCTATGCAATTAATATCTTATTCTTCTCATTTTTGGAGAGATAATGCATGTCTAGTCTTATACAAAATAAATACCCAGAATACCCATATATTATAAAGACATGTCTAGTCTTTTATAAAAAAAAGATAGCTAGAATACCTATATAAAAAGACGTCTAGTCTTATATAAAAAAATAGCCAGAATACCTATATAGTATAAAGACACATCTAGTCTTATATAAAAAATAGCCAGAATACCTATATATTATAAGACATGTCTAGTCTTATATAAAAAGATAGCCAGGATACCTATATATTATAAGACATGTCTAGTCTTATATAAAAAGGCCATAATACCTATATATAAAGACACATCTAGTCTTATATAAAAAAAATAGCCAGAATACCTATATATAAAGACACATCTAGTCTTATATAAAAAAAAATAGCCAGAATACCTATATATTATAAGACCTGTCTAGTCAAATATAAAATAAAAGCCAGAATATCTATATAGTATAAAGCCACATCTAGTCTTATAAAAAAAATAGCCAGAATACCTATATATTATAAGACATGTCTAGTCAAATATAAAATAATAGTTTAAACATATTTTATTGACATATAATAATGACAAAGGGATTAGTCAGCAAGTTTTTCCAACTTATAGACGACTTCTCCCATAATAATAACAAAATAATTAACAATAACATAGTCACATGATGGCATATACAAATATTCAGAAATTCGATAAAGAAACGAAAATATAATGAGAGAGAGAGAGAGAGAGAGAGAGAGAGAGAGAGAGAGAGGGGGGGGGGGGGCAGGAAGGAGGAGGAGATAGGTACATTTAAAGTTAAATGACTGCATCGGGAAAGATCATGACATATAAATGTTTGGAATGAATTCAAATATACTTAATCGATTAGAAAAAAAACATTTTTATATTATATGGATAAATGGAGCATTTTGGATAAAGTTTTTTTTATTATAGGAAAATAGTATGAAAAGAAGGGGGGGGGGGGGGGGGGATAGGAAGTGATGATTAGTCGAATCTTCCCGACCTACTCAAGAAGTTTTGCACAACTTTGGCGATTTTTATATTGTCAGTTGAGGAGATATTCGTGTCACCATTGCAAAGTATATTTACATTAACAGGACCGTACCAGGTTAAATCAGCAATAAGAGTTCCTCTTAAGTTGTTGTACAGGGGACAGTTAAGGAAAAAATGATGGGAATCTTCACAGGGATGTCCACATTGACAAGCAGGTGAATCAACGAGATTGGCTCTAAAAAGATCATAGCTTAGTGCACTTGCTCGATTTCGTATTCTGTTGTGTAGAATATTTAGTTTTCGAGGACCATAACTGATAAAATGCTTGTCATATATATTGTTTACTGTCATAGATTTTTTTAGATTAGATTTGAAGGAACTTAAAGTAGGCGAGTTTCTGATAGTGTTATGTAAGTCATTCCAAAGTTTTGAAGTAGAAGGAAAGAAGGAGTTTTTTGATAGTTATAGACGAAAGTGTTGTTCCCTAAATAAATCTGCATTTCGTAAATTATAAGGAGCTATGTTGCCAATATACATTGGTAGTAGGTCGATAAGAAAAGTAGGTGCCAGATTATTTACTATAGAATAGAATAAGGAAAGTTTCCGAGCATCTCTTCTCTTCGAAAGTGGTAACCAACCGGTTTCCAGATATAAGAACTCTTTTTTTGTGAATATGGGCAGCCCTGTGACTATTCTTGCGGCCTCTAGATTTATCTTTTCTAATAACAATGAGTTTGTTGTACCGCAGTTGTCCCATACTTCACATGCATATTCAAGTAATGGTCGTATATAGGTAAGGTACATTTTTTCTAATGTGTTTCTGTTTAAGATAAGTTTTAATTTACGGAGGGTGGCTATATATTTAGTTACTTTATTGACTATAGATTCTACATGTACGTTCCACTTACAATCATCAGAAAGAATGACTCCTAGGTGTTTATGGTGGTTTGTTATTTTAATCGGGGTATTGTCGAATGTAAAGGACGGAACAAAAGGAAGTTGTCTAGTTGATATTACGAGGGCCTCGGTTTTATTAGGATTAAAGGACATAAGCCATTCATTGGACCAAATTTCAAGTTTTAATAAGTCGCGTTTAGCCTCCGTCTCAATAAGGTTGAGGTCATATGACGCGTAGGATAGAGAAGTATCGTCAGCGAAAAGCCTAGATAGAGATGAAAGATTACAGGAAATATCATTTATGTATAGTAGAAAGAAAAGTGGACCAAGAACTGACCCTTGGGGGACACCAGCATTTATAGGCTTAAGAGAGGAAAGTGAATCATTGATAAATACAGCTTGTTTTCTTTTTGAAAGATAACTAGCCACCCAACGAAGAAGAGGTCCAGAGATACCATAATTGTCGAGTTTATGTAAGAGGCCTTTGTGCCACACGCGGTCAAATGCCTTAGAAAAATCACAAAAAATTAAGATAGAATGTTCATAATTTTCTAAGGAAGAAATGACTGAATGATATATTTCAATAAGTTGATGTGTTGTGGAGTGATTTGGTAGGAATCCAGACTGATACTTATAAATAAGGTCGTTTTCGATTAAAAAATTGTAGATATGCTTATATACTACACGCTCAAAAAGTTTACCAATACAACTTAGCAGCGAGATAGGTCTGTAATTGGAGACAATGCTTGCATCATTGGCCTTAAATATAGGCATGACATGAGCAATTTTCCAGCTCTCAGGAAATATATAAGATGACAAAGAATAATTGAATATAAAAGAAAGTGGTATAGAAATTTCACTTGAGAGTAATTGTAGCATTCTGTGGCTAATACCGTCAGGACCTGACGCTTTTTTAACATCTAGTATTTTTATAATGTCTTCAACTTCACTGGAAACTATATGTATTGCTGATAAAATAGAATCTGTCCTCTTTTCAAAAAAGGGTAATTCTTTATCTATGACATTTTCTGACTGAGTACACACAGAGCTAAAATAATTGTTCAACAGTTCACATTTCCTATTGTTGCCATATATAATTTCATTTGTAGTACTATCAAGTAGGGGAGATATATCTGTGTTTGTTTTTTTTTTACCTCTGATAAGGTTTCCCAGAAGTTTCCAATACACTTTTGGGTTGTTATTACTATTGTCTATAACTGTGTTAATGTTTTCATAAAATATTTCTTTAGCCCTCTTTATCATATTATTTACTTTATTCCTCATATGTTTGTATTTATTTTTATTGGACTCTGAATTATTATTAAACATTATTTTTTTAAGTCTGTCTCTTCCTTATATTACGTCTAACCATTCCATTCATCCACGGTTTATCACTGTCGCGTACTAGTATTTCTTTAGATGGTATACATTTATCAATAGCATCATGGAATTTTTCAGTAAAGAAATTACACATTTCATTAACATTTGAAAGATTGGTAGAAGTGTCAATCCAGGGAATACTGTTTATCATTCCTTTTAACTTATTAATATCAGTTTGATCATACAGCCACACTTTTCTTTTAAAATAATGTTTGATTTTAACAGGAATATTTATAATTGCGAAAACGGCATCATGGTCACTTATAGTTCGCTCAATGTCAATAACATCGGAAAAAATTACATTTACAGTATCACTTACAATGATAGGGTCAAGAAGAAAATAATAGCCAGAATACCTATATAGTATAAAGACACATCTAGTCTTATATTTAAAAAAAATAGCCAGAATACCTATAAATTATAACGACATGTCTAGTCTTTCATTAAAAAAAATAGCCAGAATACCTATATATTATAAAGACATGTCTAGTCTTTCATTAAAAAAATAGCCAGAATACCTATATATTAATATATAAGATAATTTTTGTTGAAAGGTATTTTTTGTGTAATTATTAAACATAGCATTGATATGCTTGTCGTAGTTCAACTCTTCACTGATCCTGTTGTAAGTATTATTTTCGAATTTATTCATTTTATTTCAGAATAGTCGTATTGTTCATATCTTAGATTACAGCTGGCAAAGCCAATACAATCCTTCCCCTCAGTCATAAACAGTGTATATGTACATATTACAAAAAATATTGATCAATTAAACAATGAATATGTTGAGTAGTCAGTATCTATCAAACACACAATTCTCTGTCTCTCTCTCTGTCTCTCTGTCTCTCTATCCCTCTCTCTGTCTCTGTCTCTCTCTCTCTCTCTCTGTCTCTCTCTCTCTGTGTCTCTGTCTCTGTCTCTCTCTCTCTCTCTCTCTCTCATTATATTTTCGTTTCTTTATCGAATTTCTGAATATTTGTATATGTCATCATGTGACTATGTTATTGTTTATTATTTTGTAATTATTATGGGAGAAGTCGTTTATAAGTTGGAAAAACTTGCTGACTAATCCCTTTGTCATTATTATATGTCAATAAAATATGTTTAAACTAAAACAATTAAACAGAAGAATGCACAGACAGTAGTAATACATATATACGACAGCTGGCTGTTCTTAGCTAGGTGGATTCCAGATGAGCTGTCCATTCACTGTTCTGTACAGTCGCCATGCCATGTCTTAGACCAGGCAAACAAAAATAACATATTATCATGCTGGACAATGTTTGTTGCTGTTATACATAATTTACATGATTAATACACTGCATTAGTTCGATGCATTTTATATGTCAGTTATGAACCTCTATGAGTCACAGCCACGTAGAAAATTGTCAGTGTTAAGTATGTATAATGTTTGTGTTTAAGTTTAAACATGTTCATTGTCAAAACATAGACACGGGATTATAGGCACAAGTTACAACAACTTATCAACGCCTTCTCCCAACATATATACATTGTATTACAAGGCATAGTTACATTTACATGGATGATGACAAAAATTATATAATATACGGTTTACTAAATAAACTGATCAAATTACAAAATTCAAAACATATTACTGGATTTGATAAAATATTGCACATATCTAAAGATATTTCTATTAAGGTCAACGGAAAGTTGTGAGTTTCCATTTAACATAACTTCTAAACATATTGTAACATTCAGATTATTTAGGTTTTGCAATAAAATATGCCTTTCATTAGTAAAACGGTGACATTCAATAAAAAAGTGAAAGACATTCTCACAAGGATGACCACAAAGACAAGCTGCGCTTTCTACAAGGTTTACTCTAAAAAGAACTAAATTAGTGTCTTAGTTTGGTATGCAATATATTAAGTTTGCGATTTCCAAATTTAAAATACACTGGACATTTTTCGATAATAATAATTTAAACGAATACAAGGACCGAACTGAATTATCTAAATTACAACAATGAAGGGTAGACGGTATAAAAGACGAGTTAGTAAGAGAGAGCCTGAATCGCGGAATTCTATAGTCATTCTTGTTACGTAGAGCATAGTTGATATTTTCTCCAATTAAAGGTGGTAAAAAGGCATTTAGATAATCAGGAGTTAATTTATTATGCATCTTATACAACAGCTGTAGTTTCCTCTTTTTTCTACGTTTAGCTATAATGCTTCAAGTCCTGTTTCGTCATACAAAATATTAATCGGTGTATAAGAAGCCAGTCCTAATATAATGCGAGCAGCTTCGCGTTGAGCTTATTCTAACGACAATCTTATGACAATCTGTAAAATTCAAAACTTTTCCATCACACTTAAGGTCTAAGTTTTCATCGATATCTATAGATTGCGAAATAAATACTAAATCTGTTTTTTGGGGATTAAAATCAACTAACCATGCTTTAGACCAGTTATTGAGAATTTCTAGATCTCTATTTAAAGATTCTTGAATGTGTCAACATGACGAAGATGATTTAATCAAAGATGTGTCGTCTGCAAAAAGACGAGATGTAGATTCAAAAATATCTGCAATGTCATTTATGAATATAAGAAAAAGTAGTGGACCGAGAATAGAGCCTTGAGGAACATCTGCTTCGTTTAGACCTATAGTAGAAAAAGAACTGTTCAAAAAAACCTGTTGGTATCTATGTGACAAATAATTGTCAAACCATATAGAATTCACCTGAAATACCATAAGATTCTAACTTAGCCATAAGACCCTTATGCCATATATACTCTATCGAAAGCTTTCGATATGTCACAAAATACAATGCATGTGTGTTTTCTTTCCTCAAGCGCAGTACATATTTGGTTATAAATATCAATGGAGTTGGTACACTGTAGAATGACCATGCATAAAACCAGACTGATAACTACATGTATACAATAGATTATTTTCTATAAGATAATTATACAGATGTTTAAAAATCACTCTTTCAAAAACTTTACCGACAGTAGATAATAATGAAATTGGTCTATAGTTCGAAGGAGAATGTCTATTACATTTTTTAAACAATGCATTTAAAAAAACATTACATTTGCTAGTTTCCATTTATTGTGATGAATTCCTGATGATAATGACATCTTAAATATTATTTCTAGTGGAACACAAACAGTACGAGCAGTATTTCTAAGCATATGATGACTAATTCTATCCTCACCCGAGGCCTTGCCGAGCTTCATAATCTGGAGAACGTCATGTATTTCAGTTGAATTTATTCTAATAGAATGGAATGATTTGTCAGTTCTAGGTTCGATAGTCGGAACATCATAATTTCTATCATCAACTCCTGTAATACTACAAAAATATGTATTTAATAATTCAGCTTTATCTTCATCTCTGGTAACAATATCATTTGTATAAGGGTCAACCAAGGATGGTATAGATTGAGAAGTGTCAAACATTTTAAGTAATCTCTTAATCAACTTCCAGTACGATTAAGGATGAGAAGACGAGTACCTATCAATAATATCATGAACATTTTCATAAAAGACAATACGGGCATGTTTTTTCATATTGTTAACCATGTTTCGCCGAGTTTAGAATTTATTAATATCTACTAGACGTTTGGTTAACCTCCGTTTTTTATGTAATCTATCTCTAATTCTTAAATCTGTTCTGAGGTCATCTATGGTTTGTCGTTTGTTTTCATATTAACTTCCTTACTTGGAATACATTCGCTAGCAAAAGACAGAAATATATGCGTTAAAACGATCGCACGCTGAATTAACAGTGTCACAATTTAAAAATGTATCAATCCAATTATGATTAGATATCAGTTCGTTAAATGTCTCGAAATTTGCTTGTTTATACAGCCACGCCTTACGTTTGAAGGCTGGTTTAAAATGACAAGGAATATTAATACAAGCAGTGCAGCCATCGTGATCACTGATTGTACTATCGATAGAAATTACAGACGAGTCAATACAGGAAATTGAGTCAGATAAAATAATAGGATCTAATAAGCTAGCTCTAGTACGTCCTATACGAGTAGGATCTTTTATAACATTCGTTAATTATAATGAGTTCATGATGTCAAAAAGAACATAAGTGTTTGAAGCAGTCAAGAAGTCAACATTTAATTCACTTGTTACTATATCACGTTAGGAGAAATATCCAGAGCTTCACTTTTTGATGATCTTAAATTATCCCAAAATGGTATTCTAGAATGTTCAGGTCTGTAAACTATCCCGAAGATATAACTAGTGTGCCGTAAACTAATTTTAATCCATATTACTTCATCACCTGGATGTTCCAGTTCTTGCAAACGATCAACTTACAGGAGATTGTTAACATAAACTAAGATACCACCCCCGGCAAAATTTCTGTCAAGTTGAAAGGGGACATGAAAACTATTAATGCACAAAACATCTGTAATAACTTATCATCTAAATGAGTTTCGGTTAAACTGTTTGTGTTAAACGTTGACCATGCGTTGACATATCTACATTGTGTTTTATTATGAAGTGCCTTGGCTGCATAAAAGAGTCTTCCCTCACCGTGAACGACAATGTAAATTATAAAACAATCATATAAAGGTATTCCTCAACATGTGGTAATGTGTTCATACTAACAACGCCGAAGCGAACCTGCCTCAACAACATGGGTTCTATAAATATGTGTATCAAAACTTGGTATGGATCGAAATAATGTATCTTTAATAAAAAAAAAAATTACGCTATTGAAATCGGATACTGATGGAATCCATGGAATACTACACCAAGTGGGGAAAACGAGGCAAACGAAAGTTTTGTAACTTCCTGCTTTTCGTATCGGAATTGTTTTTATTTTTTTTTATAATCTAATCCCTGAACGCATTTGGTGCACTACACAGGCGTCTGGTAAGTATTGATAAAAAAAGAATTAGACCCTACTCATATATCATTACTATATTGATATACAAATGTAGTATGATAAGGGTCTATTTTTTCTATCCATACTTACCAGAAGCAGACGCCTGTGGTCACTATTACAGGAAAAATTGCGTCGGTCGTCAGACCCTGCTCTCATTACTTCAGGAAGTCTCTTATTTTAAATTTTCCAAAGGCAAGCATTATTGTATCAATTATAAACACTTACGTCATACTTACCTATGTAAAATTCTAATTTCTTCCATGTTTGCTATGTAACGCCAGTTTTGATTAGTTTAAAACAATGTATTATTTTCCAATAACCCACGCTCGTGCCAATAATACACGGTAGTGAGTCACGGCTGTTACAATTTTATATATCTAATATACACACTATTAAAGGTTACTATAGCCGAGTGGGCTAATGGGTTAGTATTTCAATATTTTTTTATCATGATGCGAGTTCGAATCCTACGGAGCCCCCCCCCCCCCCCCCCCCCTCCCCCCTTTTTTATTTAAAAAAAAAAAATTTATCGTTTTTTTTTCAAAATCAATGCCATATGATAGATGCTCTTGATCGTAGTACTGTATTGCCTGTATATTTCATCAACAAATAATGCAATACTCCAGAAATAAATTACAAGGTTTTCTCGGGGTTTCTTTGCTTTTTTTTCTATTAGAAAGAGGTCGATCTCAGAACTAAACAGTACATGGTAGAATAGAAATAATCAACTTTGACTCGTGTATTGTTGCAGGATATACAACTCGGACTCGGATATTTTGCAATTTTAATTAATAACTCAGGCCTGCGGCCTTCGTTATTAATTTAATTTCAAAATATCCTCGTCCTCGTTGTATATCCTGCAACAATACACGAATCATCGTTAATTATTTCTTAATTAATGAATGAACGAAAAGGATGTGGAAAGATTATTGGTGAAGAGCTGATGTGACAATGGTAAGTGTCCAAACGATACACCCTTTGAACCTAGCGTTTATAGACTTCCTTACACTGAATTCACTCAAAGGTCACGAATACCACTGTTTTATAATCTTTTGGCAAATTTGAATTTTTCTTTACCTTTTTATCTTCTCCTTTATATTTTTTTAACCATAAGTTCTTCATTCATATTGTGTTAACACAACATGACTTCAATTCCCTTTTCCTTTCATCCCGAAATACAAAATTGCCCAATTTAATACAAAGCAAAGAGTGACCTAAATGAAATCTGTGAAAGATACATTAGCAATTGTGATCAATAAAGATAATGAGTTTTCATTGTCAAAATCCTTAATTGATAGACACCTGTTGGCCATTTTATTTTTAAGATTTAAACTGAACATGCATGCACCGAAGAGATCCTCCATTTATACAACGTTCGATCCCCTTTCCCCAGTAATGCTCCAGACTAAATTTCATCAAAATCCATTCAAGCGTTCAGGACGAGTAGGGATTTAAAGGATTAACCTCAATTTCCTCTACTGGGCCCCGCCCCTCCGACCCCAGGGGAGCCACATCCTCCGTTTATACAACGTTTGATACCCTTCGCCCAATTATGCTCCAGACTAAATTTCATCAAAATCCATTCAAGCGTTCAGGACGAGTAGGGATTTAAAGGATTAACCTCAATTTCCCCTACTGGGCCCCGCCCCTCCGACCCCAGGGGAGCCACATCCTCCGTTTATACAACGTTTGATCCCCTTCGCCCAATTATGCTCTAGACTAAATTTCATCAAAATCCATTCAAGCGTTCAGGACGAGTAGGGATTTAAAGGACTTAACTCAATTTCCCCTATTGAGTCCCGCCATTCCGGCCCTAAGGGAGCCATACCCTCCGTTTATACAACGTTTGATCCCCTTTGCCCAATAATGCTCCAGACTAAATTTCATCAAAATCCATTCAAGCGTTCAGGACTTGTAAGGATTTAAAGGACTTAACTCAATTTCCCCTATTGGGCCCCGCCCTTCCGGCCCCACGGGAGCCGCACCCTCCATTTTCACAACGTTTGATCCCCTATGCTCCAGACCAAATTTCATCAAAAATCCATTCAGGCGTTCAGGACTAGTAGTGATTTAAAGGAAATGTTGCCGGACGCCGGACGACAGGCGGACGATAGACGGACGACGAACGCTGCACCATGGCATTAGCTCACCGGCCCTTCGGGCCAGGTGAGCTAAAACAACAGAACAACGGTATGAAATACACAGGGGCGACAACTCCCTCTTCATGAGTTGAAAAGAAAAGTTACAAAAATGTGTTGTATTATTTATTTCCATAGTCCGTGATGTAATATTTATCACCATTTATCACTGCAAAAATGGAAGTTTTATTGTTTCATTTCAGACAATTTTTTGGGCATAAAATCAGAGACATATATACAGAGATTTCTGTATATATGTCTCTGATAAAATGTCTAAGTTTCCATACTTTGGCGAAATATAGATGCTCCACAAAATTGAAGACTACAGACTACATCAACTAAAACAACTAAATATTTAAAGAGTGCTATTCTTTTATCCTTGAAAAATATTTTGAAATAATCGCTTAAAAATGCAAGTTTTGCCCAAAAAGTGTAGAATTGGAGAAAATTAGCATGGAAATGCATATAGATCGAGTATTTTTGCCGCAAAGCACATGGTAATGCAATTTGTTAATTATCATGACAATCGGCTCATTATTTCCTGACCATGTCGTGTCATCATCAGGGACTTCGAATATCATTATATGACCCTGCTATAGTCAATAATTAGTGGGTTCATAAAATATTGAACTGTATTTCAGGTTTCGTCTAGCCTGTTAATTGACAGTAAACAAACAAGCAAACAAACACCTTCAACTTCCGTGTAACCTGTCAGTCATTTTCCCTCCATGTGACGTCATGATTGTCTGGCACATGTTACCCAGAATGCACTTTCAAATCAAAAACAATGTCGATCGCCATGAAGTGAAAGAACGGAAAGGAGGGTAAGAAAAATCCGATGTCATCTAGGTGAGCTTTGAGACCATCATCCCTTAATTTATAGTGCACTGTGGATGAGAAAACGTGGAAATTTGCATATCTTCTTTCATTTTCTCGATGACCTTATCCAGAGCGGAAATAAATGAATGTAAATATCAGCTTCCTGTCTCGACTCCCGCCATGTTATTATTTATCGTTCATTGATAATAGGTTAATGCAGATAACTGACGAAAACGTCCGTGTCATGCAATTATTTTCACGTTTGCATCTTTCAGGTCGTGTAAAGGTTAGGATAGAATGTGTTATAAATGCCAGTTTTAAGAATGAATGACGTTTCATGGAACAACAATCCTGGGATGTTGGGAGGACAGCCAGAAATGGCGGGTGTTGTTGGAAGACAACAGCACCCAAATGTGAACATGGGGAACAGGTCGCAACATTCTCAAGACGATGCTACTGTGGGTTATTTCTTCCAGCGGCCGCAAAACGAAGCCGAAATGAACAGTTATGGAACAAAACGCTGGGCCGTCGGGGATGACAGTGTCATCGAGCAGGTAAACAAACCCATATTAATGTGTATTGGCCACGCACATGTGTGTATTGTGATAGGGTCACGGGACGAATGTCAAGTATGCATGGTCGAAGTCTTGGTCATTTCTCTAAATATTCCGTTTGATAACGCGACAACTACAGACTCAAAAGTCAACATATTTGTCCTGTCTATTTATAAGTGTGAATCCCTTGGGCGATATATAAATTTGATTTTAGTGTAAATGGGTCAATGGATCTTTTTGTGCATACGTAGGTGTACTTTGTTGTAATCTTGTGATACACATGTCAGTCAAGTTGATAGGCTCAATAATATATTTACTTTTAGTTGATAATAATTCAGCTTTGATATCTTTTGACACTCAATTGCAAAATAAACTTTAAAAAATTGACACATGAAAAAGTTATTTTAACTACATGCCCCTCCCCAACAGCCATATACCTATAGATCCACTTCAATTCAACCCTTCCTGAACGCAGGTGGCAAGGTTGCCCAAATGATCGAGTGTCAAGTTTGGACGTCCTGGTCTAGTCATTGCATATTTCCTCTCCTGTAACATTTGGCGCCCAACTAAGGAATAGTGTCTTCGCGTATGCCTTTAGTTTGGTGACAAAAAAGTTTGTTGAGGGAGGGGGGAATTTAGCAGAATTGAACTGGACTTGGCATCTGTGGTCAGCTCAAGTGGTTGGAGCATCCATCTAGTGTTAGGAGGTCCAAAGTTAAAGTCCCAGTCTGATCATTGCATTTTTCTACTCCAGTTAAACATTGTATTGGTTTTCAAGAAGTGAATTGTTAGTTATGATTTGAAAAGTTTACAGGTATGTTTGTCTCACAGTAAACTGTTATTACCAATGCAATGTAGATTTGATTACAGCTTTTCTTAAGCTCATTTACCGAATCTTTTTCAGAGAAATATGGCGACTGTTCAAGAGCTGGAGAAAGACTTCCATGGGATGTCTGTCCGTGAGGTAAGCATAAAAAATTGTTATTGACACAAAAATATTGCTTCAATGTCTTGTCAGCTACCTGACCACAAATATTTTTGAAAACACTAGTGCCTCATGAGAACCACTCGTCACTGAACTAGAATCACTCGTCCCTCTGCCTTCTAAATTTCAATTTAAAACTTACACAAAACCTGTGTAAGTATGTTTTCAATGCTTTAATCATTACCAGTAGTAATTACACCATTTGAACAGCAGTTTTTTTAACATTTCATAAAAAACAAGTCGGAGTATCGTATTATCGTTCGCTTTGCCATGGCTTAACAGGAACTAACAAGTCGGTTTTAATCGGTAAAACCTCTTTTCCAAACTATGTTTTAAATAGAGTTTAATCATGTATTCGCCTGTGATACTTTTAATGTTCGTTTATTAGAATCCAGAGTAGAATTGCTGTGTATGCCCATATTTGGTTACATTTTCACCTTGCGACACCTACCGGGGTATATCCGTTTTCAATCTAATATGGCTGACGTCGAAGCATTCGCTTCAAACCACTGACTTGGGGATATATCAATGCAGAAGTCCGTAATTTTACTGAAACTATTGAAATATATACAGAATACAGAAGAAGTGTGCATCCATTGTGGGATGTTTACATTTTCGTCCTTGTTTATCCGCAGTAGAACCGGATGTTTACATTTTCCTTCCAGTCTCTGTTGTTATGGCGCCATTTAAATTTTCACTACTTCTGTGTTCAATCTAAAATGGCTGACATCAAAACATTTGCTTCAAACACATACTCAGAAATAGAAATAGTAGTCTGCGATTTCACATAGATATGTAAAATATATTTACTAGCATGTTACTCAGAAATAGAAATATTAGTCTGCGATTCACATAGATATGTAAAATATATTTACTAGCATGTTTCATCATTTACAACAAGGTGTGTATTTCAGTAATTAAGAGAAAGAAATATATTAAAAACAACATTCGAGATGAAACATGGCGGATGGCAGATCAGCATTACGAGCCCATGATGAGTTAAATGTACATAGTTAGGCTATGTGTATAGGAGATATACGATGTAGGTTTACAACAATATTGGTGACATTTGTGGTCAGGGTGACTGATCATAGCGTTTTAATACTTTGCCACGAATTTTCAAATACCATTTTTCTTTGATGAAATGGCCAATAAATCAAACAAAAATGATAATATCTTGTTATGTGCATGGGGTTGCTATTTTACTGTTGTAGGGGGAGGTAAATGCAAAATTAAGGAAATCGAACGTAGAATCAATTTGATTGGTCGATTCTTTTACAACTTTGGAATTCGGAATGGCTACGTGTGGTTGACAGTTGCTGCGTTTAAGATGCTTACTATATATGTAACAAATGAATAATTATATGGCATGCTTTTATTTCGGCAAAGACGAGAATATACAAAATATACGACAGGCGATGCCTCAACCTCACGACAAAGACAGCACTTTCCAACGATGTAAATGTGCATGATTTGTTTACTGCACAACACATAGTGGACACGAAATCAATAGAGAATGGACCCAATATAGTATTCTTTGGTGTATATAGAGGTCATATATATGTAAAATATGTTTGATTTACTTTACCTGAGAATGTTTAAAATATTTATCAAAATACCCTATTCACGACCTAATTTTCAATGTGACGAATTACAGAAATGTAGTTAAGTTGAGTTGAATTGTTAAATTGTCTGTTTTTGAAGAGAATGGACCCTTATAAATATTAGTATACAACTGTTATTTCTTTACCAAAGGTTTAAATGGCCTGGAAGTGTTTGGATTATTTTTTTGAAAACCTCACTATTTTACATTCAACAATCTCAACAACCTGATCACATTAGGCGTGAGTTAAAAGAAAGAGCCGGAAAACTGAAATCCAGATTATCTAAAAACAAATGCAAAAATACTTCTGATATTCACTTGATTTGATATTAATGTTTCTTGTTATTTATATATATATATATACATTCTGTAGTTTTATAACAATAGAAATATTGTGTTTGATTCTCTTTATAATATTCCTGTGGAACTTGTGGTATTTCTTGAAACAATTCATTTGAACAATTTGTAAATTTTGAATTTTATCAAGACTTGAAATTCTCACAACGCCATATTTCAAACATGGAGTAATCAATGTATTGATGAATTGGAAAAGTGAAGTCAAGACAATGAATTAATTTATTCCTTAATTAATTTTTAGCCCACCATCATCAGATGGTGGGCTATTCAAATCGCCCTGCGTCCGTGGTCCGTCGTCCGTCCCTCCGTCCGTCCGTAAACAATTCTTGTTATCGCGAATCCTCAGAAAGTACTGAAGGGATCTTTCTCAAATTTCACATGTAGGTTCCCCTTGGTGCCTAGTTATGCATATTGCGATTTGAGACAAATCGGAAAACAACATGGCCGACAGGCAGCCATCTTGGATTTTGACAATTGAAGTTTGTTATCGCGAATCCTCAGAAAGTACTGAAGGGATCTTTCTTAAATTTCATATGTAGGTTCCCCTTGGTGCCTAGTTATGCAAATTGCATTTTGAGACCAATCGGAAAACAACATGGCCGACAGGCAGCCATCTTGGATTTTGACAATTGAAGTTTGTTATCGCTATTTCTGAGAATGTACTGGATGGATCTTTCTGAAATTTCATATGTAGGTTTCCCTTGGTGCCTAGTTATGCATATTGCGTTTTGAGACCAATCTGAAAACAACATGGCCGACAGGCAGCCATCTTATATTTTGACAATTGAAGTTTGTTATCGCTATTTCTGAGAAAGTACTGAAGGGATCTTTCTCAAATTTCATATGGAGGTTCCCCTTGGTGCCTCGTTATGCTTATTGCATTTTGAGATCAATTGGAAAACAATATGGCCGACAGACCGCCATCTTGGATTTTGACAATTGAAGTTTGTTATCGCTATTTCTCAGAAAGTACTGAAGGGATCTTTCTCAAATTTCATAAGTAGGTTCCCCTTGGTCCCTTGTATTGCATTTTTGGACCAGTCTGTCCTGAAAACAACCTGGCAAACAAACAGCCATTATCGTTAAATCTCAAATTTCTTATATAGCTAGGATTCCCTTGTTTGAAAAGTACTGGAGGGATGTCTCAATTTGCACAGATTAGTAAAATGAAGGGAAAAGTAGAGAAAAGATCAATCTGACATGGAACCTATGAAGATCATTCAATGGTGGGCGCCAAGATCCCTCTGGGATCTCTTGTTTTGAAGCACCATACATGCTTGGGTAGTTATTACAGTTTCATTAGGGTACATTCCTAATTCAGGCCGTTATTAGCTGCTCTAGTTTTGGCTTTTAATTTTTTTTATACATGTCATATGTATCCATTTTCAGCATTATAAGTTGAAATAGGCCTATCTAGCAATGGAACTATAGTCTAGATTTAAAGCATATTGGACAGTTGGCATAATAAGGTTACAGAGTCCCGACTGTGTTATAACAGATGAGATGTTCTAGAAAAAAATAACCGGCATTTTATTTATATCCATCCAAGATAGATCAGCTTACTTCCAATTTCATTTAGGACCTTACAGAAACATATATACAATCGTATCAAAACGACGCTGATATTTCACATTATTTGCAATTAATTCCTAAAACTATATAAGCTAATTTGTCAACTTTAAACTAAAAAAAGTTACTGTTTTTGCATTAAACAATAATGTTCGTTCACAGTTCTTCCAGTACTTTGATTTATATCAGGTATTAGAATACACAAAAAACGAGATATAAAAGTGTATAGAAGTGTGACTTGCTAGTGTTCAAATATTGTCATTCTGAGTGTCGTTAAAAATTGTCATAATTGATATGATACCAGGTCCGGATTTATTTGTCAATTACCTGTATTAATCTCGTCCCTTCTTGATCACATAAACCGTATTAAACGCATCAGTATCACGTAGATGCTTCTGCAGAGCAATCACGGAGAGAGGGCTCACTGCTCGATTGAACTTACTTACAAGTATGATTTAATCCTAGTTTGTTTAGAAAATTCTATTGACTTTGTGGAATAAACGCCAAAGACAATATCTATAAACATGATTTTATTATTTTCTTTTGAAATTAACTTGTCACCAGGGACGAGTGCACAACGACATTCACTCATCCCCAGCCAATTTAACTTGACATGGATGAGTGCTTTTTTCGCACCCTGAAATAAAAAATCTACATGGGCTGACATTAAGAGTAACCTAAAACTAACCATTTCCATCTTGCTAGCCAAGGCTTCTGATTACAAGATTAAGGCCTAGGTGTTCCAACACTTTATCTCTAGCCCTAGGCCTCCACCTCTGGGTTGGGAGTTTGAAACCCATGTGGGGCAGTTGCCTGGTACTGACTGTAGGTCTGTGGTTTTTCTCTAGGTAATCCAGCTTTCCTCCACCTCCAAAATTAAACTTGGCGCCTTGCTGTTAATAGGATGTTAAATAAAAATAAATCAGATGTTTTAAGATTAAAGTTTATTTAAGTGCAAAATCTTCAATACAGTACTAGTATTGTCCTGTGACAACAGTTAAATATCTAGATGAAACTTCTGATATACTGCTATTGTATCTATCACCCACAGGGTGTTTACCATGCTATGTTGACATTCTAAGGTCAAAGGTCAATCAAGTGCAAAGCATTCAATGCTTAATTAAGAAAGGGCCAGACATGTGTTTGTTTACAAAATAAAATCTTTAAAAAGTTTTCTGTGTAATTCTTGTGAAACATAATACACTTGATACATTCATGATTTAATCTAATAGTAACTGTTTTAGGGGATTTGCCGCTAACACAACAGGATTGAGTATTTTTAGTGGGGACTGGTTGATGTTTTCTATTACAAATTAGCTGGTTTGTTTTGAATAAAAAAATGATTAATTGATATGTTTGGACAAGTGGATTTCATGGCAAGTTTTGTAAAAATATAACCTGATGCATTAGACAAAAATTTTCCTGGTACTGTAAGTATAAATTTATATACAATCAGCCTTTGTGTGTAAAATAGCTCTACTCTAGATAGTAGATTCATTCAAGTTCAAATGATAGTTTTGAGGTCTACTGATTTTCTTGCTGGGATTCAATTTGGTAACCATGACAGTGGTGAGTCATCATCTGTTGCTGTTTGAATCATCTTTGTGTGTGAGTTGGTGTAGGCTGTGTGTGTGTGTGTGTGTGTGTGCTGCAGTACCAGTCGAAAAGAAAAGCTTTCTCCTATCAGCCTGTCAAAAAGTGTATTCACCTGCTGTAATCTAGTGACTTTATCGATACAGTTTAACTTGTTTTTATAACAAAGTGCATGGGATCAGAGGAAATATTTTGTTATCCTAAATTTGTTTTAGGATTTAAAAGAAATAATGTTGAGCTAAATGCAGGGATTTTATTCGCATGAATTGGTTACAAGCAGAAATCTGTATCTGTTTATCTTTAGATCATTTTACTTTTTTTGAAGGGGTATATAATTATCTGAATTTTTTATTCAACTCAAAAGGTATTTGATCACTCGTGCATTTCCTCATTGATATTTTAATGTTTATGTTGATTTCTAGAAAAAAACTTGACTTTTTTATCCAAAAATCACAAATAAAACATTCACCTAGGCCTGCAGTTACCCAATATATTGATATTCATGAAGTGATTTCTTTAGGTTTTTATTGGCCCCAAATAATATGTAATGATCAGTCGTCCCCCTCAAGTCCTTTACATAGAGATTATACAGGGTACAAAGAGGTCAATAACTCGATCAGTTGGTCATATAGTTAACGTTGGATAAACTGACTTGATAGTTAAGTAGCTATAGGACGTTCTGTGTATAGTATACCCACAGTTTATAAATAGCATATATTGTGAACACTGAACTAGAACGACCTAGATGTATATGATATATATACATATGTACAGTTATTTTACAAGTAAATGTTCAGGCTCTGGGCTATTAGCATTAGGCCATGGCAAAATTTGCATATCTGTCCCTTATAATCATTTAAAGCATATAAAACAAAAAAGGTAACATTTTGTGGAAGTCTATTCAAACTATACAAAATAAAAGATTCCAATTTAATCTAAAAATTATTCTCTGTGTAAACCCTGGGTTGAAGCAGTTCACTTGTATTTGCACAGGGCATCTATTCATAGCCATTTTTTCCCTGGATTTTTTATGAAAATCAACTAACTGCATTGGCAAAATTTTACAGTGTTTGAAAGTATATATGAAAATTCCTTAGACAATATGTCTACAGAAAATTGAAATCCCATAGCCTAAGTCACTTTTCCATAGACCCATTTTGTAAACATATTGTTGAAAGTAGCATAACTGTCACGCAAACGCTTGTATCATCCAGTAATAACACGCTGTTATGGGTAAAAAAAACTATTGTAAGCTCTGATTTAATATGATCATTTGTCAGAAAATATTGGAATGTTGTTTACATGAATTGTAATGTAAGTCAGGACTCGAACTTTTCATAGCCAATGGGGCCAACACTTTGAAATTTTACATAGACCGACCAGGTTTTCTATAGCCTCTGGCCATCGGACCACCTTTACTTTCGAACACTGATTTTACAAGTAAAATTATGTTTAAATTTACATGCAGCATATTTTCCAGTTTTATAGTGCAGTGCAAATTCTGCCAGTAAACAATTTAGACCCTTGTCTGTTTCCTCCCCCCCACCCCCCTCCCCCCGATATATTTTGTGTAATATTTGCCACTATACATTTTTCAGTGCTTTTGTAATTTTTATTTATTCTATGGACACAATTGGAAATTTCAATTTCTTTTTTGAGAAATTAAGGCAAAAATGCATTGTATTGGGGTGTTTTTCACAACACTTGTCCAGGCCTTTGAAGTTTCTATTTTGTTTCATAAATAATTTGGCAATAATATTGCTTTAGTATTGGAACAGATATGTTTTGTGGGGTTACCACTGTGATCTAGAAGATTAATACATATATGCAGAGATCTATCAAATTGATGCAATTTGAATTCAAAATTTTACAGTTATTAAAATATTTTCTAGTTCTACAAAATGCAAACTGTGAATATATATAGTTTAATACTTGTCAGAATTATAGATGTTCTACAAAAAATTATAGATGTTCTAGCAAGATAGAAATCATGGCTGTTAAGCTCAAGTTTAAGTCCCATTGGTGACTCAGAAGTTTGAAGTATCTCTTGAATTTATGAATGAATGGATCAAGTTACCAATGGATAGGTGATCGATCTCCACAGAACCTGTGAAACATACTGTCCTCAAATGAACTTGTCCCCAATGTGAAAGTCCTGATTTAAAGTTTGGGGAGGGCTTATTGTGAATGACGTTTAGCTTACTAAAACAAATTGTTGAAACAGGAAAAGTATTACCATATTCAACCTAATGAGCACAACTGCTACTTTTAAGTGCACCCCTTTTTTTCAGGAAAAGAGGACGGGTGTGCTAATTGAAAAATTTAAAGTTCCTTAATTACCTCACTGATCTGCCAATATAATCTACAGTCTACTGTGCAAAGACATGATTGCTTTAGATATAAATGTCTGTAAATGAAAAATGAGTTTTTCAGATTTCACATGAAGAACTTTTCCCTGTACATATGTTTTTGTAAGTGCACCCCTTTAGTGTAAGTGCACAGTGCGGTAATTGGTTTTCAATCCTGTAAAAACTTTATCAGTTTTACATGGCCTGAAATAGCAAACAAAAGATAACCACAAGAGAAAAGTTATCGAAGATGTTTTTCTTCACATCGACTGCTAGCAAGCACTATTGTTGCGGAAAAAATTGTTCTTAGTTTCACAGATCCTGATCCTAGAGGTAATAATGGAATAAGTTTGCTTGATGAGGTGGAACTCATTGACAGACACTCTCTAACTAATCAATCTCTTAGAAGTGTATGTAGGGTTGTTGGGCATGATTCTGCATTTCTTCAGTGTTTTTTTAAAATGACAGTAATCATACAGGGCTTTCCCCAAGGGCTTTTTGAAGTCAATAATGACCCCATTCCCAATTGAAATTATTTCAAAAACTATTGGATGAAACTTCATGAAACTTGACACAAGGATTCATTATGGTCAGAGGTGTGCAACTGACCCCTTTTTTCCCCCCGATCATTCAACCAAGATGGTCACCATTTCTTGCCCTCTGATTGGTCAAAATTTAGATATTGTCTAATTTTGATGAAATTTGGTATGTAGGTACAACATGGCACTGGTTGCTCTCGTAACGTCACTTTCACTTTTCGTAATTTGAAATCCAAGATGGCCGCCAGATAAGATTTCTGTTTTTGGATTTCGGTCTTCAAATTCGGTCTTCAATTTCGTTGAAAACTAGTACATAGGGGTTTTTAGGGATGCCAAATAAAATGTAACATTTTAGGGGTTTTAGGAATGCCGAATAAAGTGTAACATTTTCGGAAAGTTTGGTTACCACAATAATAAAATGGAGGCCTCTGATTGGTCAAAATTTAGATATTGTCTGATTAAGAATAGAATTACTACATAGGGGTTATAAGGTATGTCGAACAACATGGAGAGATTTCCGAAAAGGTTTGTTGCTATGGTAATGAAACTGAGGCATCTGATTGATCGAGATCAAGATATTTTCAGATTAAGATGAAAATTGGTACAAAGGGGTTATGGGATATACCGAACAACATGGTATCATTTTCAGAAAGTTTGATTGCCACAGTAATGAAATGGTGGCTTCAGATTGGTTGAAATTAGTGAAAATTGGTATAGATATAGGTTATGAAGGATATTCAATACAATGGTATGACAGTGGGGTGTTTGGGGGACATCTGTAATGGTCCCCATTACAACCAGTACTTGCCACCAAAGAAGCTTTATTCAAAAAATTAATCTGCGGACAAAACAGGACGTCTTATTTTGCTATTGACTGGGCTTATTGCACGATAAAGATATTCTGTAGCTGCTGCTTGGATTTAATTTCTGGCTCATCGGTCTTTGTATCACCATAATCCAGTGACGTTAAGAGGCTACGTTATTAGAAAGAACAAAGCATCTTGTTCAATTATTAATTATGAAAATTTCATTCCACAGTTTCCGCCAAACCAGTCGGCCAAAAAGTTGTTATGGGATGACAGAGGCAAACATCAAGGGGACCCAGGGAAGCCGGTCTTCCCTAGTCCATGGACAACAGGGGCCAGAGAAGACACCTGGGGGAACCCCCAAGGTAATCTATCAAGTTTCAGTATTAATGCAGTTAATACACTGTGAATCATGTATTGTCTTTTTATATAGGGGCAATGTATCCTCAGTTAGTTTGAGCGCCAGCCATGTTACCTCCTGTGAAGGTCTGAGGTGCGTGGTTCGAGGCTCTCTATCCGTGTCTGTATGTTTATTTTGTAGATTTAAATTTTCTTATTTCATTCTTTATATTGTATACTATGTAGCAGTTTGTCTATTTTGTATGAATATCTTCATTTGTTCAGTGTATATATAGAAAGATGCTGAAGAGGAGAAATAAAAAAAATCTGTATTTGTCTTGACAGAGCCTGTGGCCCTTGGAGTAGATTTGGTGGAATACGTTTTAGGGGGTGGGTCACCTGGAAACAAAGATATGGATCCCAGGATGAACCGAATGCCAAAAGGACCATATGTAAGTCTCCATAAATTCTGGCTCCCAAGCACTTGACAATAATAAGTTGTTTTCCTGTTAAAGATTTACCTCTTCATTAAGAACAAGTGGGAAAAACAGAATTTGTTCTTTAGGGTAGAAGACAATTTGTTAAGATCATAATTGCATATTGATGTAGTTTTCTACTGCATTTAATGAGCCTCATTGGAAAAATAAAATGGAAGATTTTAACCTGTATATATATATATATATATATATACCTGCCTCCATTTTGACTGATGTTCCTTAAGCTTTCATCCTTTCTGATGCAAGTACTTTTATCATGATAGTAAATACGTGAAATATGCTCTAAATACCATTGCTACTGTGAGGAGCAGAGTAAGAACTTTCTAACAAGGGCCCCAAATCAGGGATACAGATGCACTATAGTAAACACACTGTCAGCTGTCTGTCCACAAATTCAGTTCCTGGCTGATAATTAAGTTTTTATTTAAAATTTAATCAGTTCACAAAATCACATACTTGGGTTAAGAAAAATGAATAAATAAGGAAAATGTGTCTTTGGTTTTGCATTGTCATAGCTTTAGTCATTCAATGACATACATTTACAGTATTTAGTGTTTAACCCTTTCACCCCTACTGACCATATTGGACTTCAGATTATGAAAGAATGGCATAGTCCACTAAAGTTTCATAGGGTTGAAAGGGTTAGATGGCGCTACTTCCATGCTCTGAGAGATCACTTTGTTTCCATTTCTGTTTTAAGATGTCGAGAAAATATCAGGTGCAGCAACAAGACCATGGAATCTCTGAGCAGGACAAGAAAAGTAAAACACCCTCACCTTTTGAGGGACATGATGACCGTGGCGATGAAAACAAAGAGAATATACAAAGTAATGGACTTATGCAGAATGGGCTTGATGACGACCAGGGATACAGGTATACAGGGTACATGTGACTGACACCATTCTTGTGATGATATACTTCAGTTGAAAAAGCTGGCATTGAAGGATACCTTTTCATGGTTCATGATTCACAGAAAATCTTAGGTGCTACGCCGTGCTAGATTTTTTCTGTCTGGAAATTTGAGTCCTTTTCCCGACCTTTGGCGCACAGGGGAGGTAACTCGGCTGAATTGCCACTCTGTTGCTGACATTTTGTAACACGTTCTGGCCTGCACCTTGACCAAAATTTACGGTAAAACTTCGGTCAGTTTGAATTGATGGATGGTTTAAACACATATTTCTAACGATAATTTAAACTTTTGCTGTTGATAATTGACCTTATTTTGGTTAGCCTAAACACGTCAAATGAAGAATGAAAGTAAGGAATTTGCCAAGATTTTGATCATCAGACACGCTAGGGTAATTTGCTGTAAGTGTGATGGATCATATTGTAGGTGTCAAATAAGCTAGATATTAGATCTTATTTCTCATAATCTATAATCTAGAGACTATACTGTATCACTTTCACAAACTGACCAAAAGTTAACAGTAGTTACAAAATGTCAGCGGATGTTTTCTGAAGGAACTTTAAGATTTTGATATCTTTAAACCCAAACTCCTTCAATTGCTGATCTGATATAGAGCCTATGAATATTTTTATAAAGACTGCTCTTAGATGTACCATGCTATTAGCCCGACTGATAGAGGTGGATTAAATATCGTGTTTCATATGAGGTAGATTAGATTTTATGTGTAAGTAATAATTTATTAATTATATCATTTAATGAAGACCTCTGTAGAAATTTTATCAGTTAGTGATTGAAATAAGAAATTATAAGCTCCTGTTTCATATAAGAGGATTTTGATGAAATATATACGAGGAAAATAAGCAGGTTTGCATAGTATGTTAATAGTTCATTTGTTAAGAAAGAGTTCAGAACAACTATATTAACAGTAAGTTAATTAACCTGTTGAATGATTTGAGTCCTGGGTGGTTAATGAGTGCTCGTTTAAACAGTAATCGACGCAGCAGTCGACAGAACTCACCTCCTGGAGAGGAAGGAAAGGGTATAATGGACAACCAAAAAATGTCTATGAACAATAGCAACAATGAGCATGGTGATTTTCGTGATGGCTCGGCTCCCCAGTTCCAGCAGCCTGGCTTCCAGCTCGATCCTCCCCACTTTGAACCTGTGGGTATTGACCCAATTCAGTTTGACTACAGCAATCAGCTGATGCAGTCCATGGAGAGTCCAAATTTCAACCTCGACTACTCCCAGGTATCCGATTTATTCACGCAACTACATGTTTAACACAGGACCAGTCACCTTTCTAGTCACAGGGATTAATCTAGGATTTGGGGAATACTATCCATTATGAAATTTAGGGGAAATAAAGGGTCGAAGTGTCTTGAATTATTCTTAAAACTTTAACATCTTACAGCTATTCTTTGCTATAATTCTTACATATTTCATCGAAATGTTGGTGATTTCCCGTGTTTTTGAGAATTTTCCCGTTTTATGGGAGTTTTCTTGATGGGGAATTTGCTTTTATTCAAAGGGGAAAACACGATCAGTGGTGAATACTACCTAATTTCAGTAATAAAAATAATCCAGATTAACCTCTGCTAGATTATCGTTCATGGATATGTTTGTTTTGGAATGTCCTTGATTTTAGGGGAAAAGTTAATATTTCCCATCTGTTTCTTTATATCAATTTTATGCATGATCTAGGTCAAATGTCAAAGGTCAAGGTCACAACTGTCTACATGATCAGTTTTATGAAACCTCATCGTTGATATTTAGGCAGGCACCAATTGTTTACTCCCTTTTGTCATCACTCTAATTTTATTGAACAGGTTGTGATCAAATGTGGTAAAAAGCTCCTCGAACAAGTTTGTGTAGGCATGCATAATGATTAATGTCGTTTGTGATTCATTATTGATTTTGAAATTTGTAAATGAAATATTATGTGTGATATATATTCTAGCAACAGTTACTTCAGCGACAGCAGCAGCCGATTGCAGTGCTGACCCAGCAGCAGTACGCCCTGGCCCAGCAGCAGCAGCTTGGTAGGTCTCGATATTGTGATTATATTGTATATTTAGCCCCACCTAATCTTTGTCTTCCCAATGTTTTGTTGTGCCTGGCCAGTCATTCACCAGTACAAACATCTGCTGACGAAGGAAGTTGGTATTACTGTATTGACTTATGCTACAGGAAGCCCAGGGGGTAGCACATAACATCAGCCAAAGTATAGTCAAGGGGTGGGCTTATTATTGAACTGTAAAATCTAGCGACAAAAATAAATATGGGTTTTTTTTTACAGACGGTGCAATCTACCAAACTGTAATAAATATGGGAGGCGTAATACGGAAGGTGAAATCTATTGAACAGAAGTAGATATTGGAGGGCTTATTATGGAGGGTGAAATCTACTGATCAGAAAAAGATATTAAATGTCTTATTACGGAGGGTGAAATCTACTGATCAGAAAAAGATATTAAATGGCTTATTACAGGAGGATGAAATCTACTGACCAGAAACAGATATTAAACAGCTTATTACAGAGGGTGAAATCTACTGACCAGAAACAGATATTAAACAGCTTATTACAGAGGGTGAAATCTACTGACCAGAAAAAGATATTAAATGGCTTATTACAGAGGGTGAAATCTACTGACCAGAAATAGATACGTGAGGCTAAATATAGGAGGCGGGGGGGGGGGGCTTTTATTACAGAACTGTAAAATCTACTTATACTGTTGATGGGAACAGCATGCTTCTAGGAGATTAAAAGGATGTCATGGAAAACAGCCCAAAGGGACTGAATTGAATTTAGTTTAAATATGAACAAATATATATGGAGACCAATACAAAAATTGTTTGCCTAATTATACATGATATTTTAACACTAAAGAAATGCACCTGATATTTAAGATGTAGTAATGAAAATGGACAATTCTAACGTTTAATAGTTATATGTGGCGTACGTAGATGAGAACAACATTATTCCTATTTAATATCATTGCATGATCATCATAGAATTTTACTTAGTTGTATAGTGGATGTATATACTATAGAACTGTCCAGTATTGCATATTTTCATCTATTTGGTAACTTAATACAACAAAATGAGTTCTTCCTATGCTACTGTCCATACATGTCTTAAAAAAGAAATAATTATTAATTTAATTTGTATATCAAAATTTATCTGGAAATAGGTGATGCAACTCTGTCCATTTTCATGAAATATTGACATTATAAAATTATTTTCTCAAAATGTAGTATTCCTAAAAAGTGAAATTTTTAGGAATTGTGATACCTTTCAGTTGCTTTATGAAAAAGAAACACTGTCAATAAATAATGATGGTCCATTTCTTTAGTGTTAACTTACTATTGAATATATTAAATATACTTTGCAAGTGTTTAAGTTAAGTGTAGTGTTTGAAATCAGTAAACTGTTGAAATATTGTAGAGCAATAAAGTTACCCTGTCTGCACTATTTACTTTGTCTTGCTGTATCCAGAAGAAAACAGTCGGTACATAGTGTTGGAAAATTTAGGATCCTAAAGTCTTTTTTGTTTTGGTACACATTGTGGTTACAGAGTAGGGAAGTAAATGTTGTCACTTAAAAATAAAACTAACTGAATTTAAGATAACGTAGCATAAATGCATCCACAGTTCCACATCAATATTCAGATTCAAAAGTTGTGATTTTGAATGTTGTATTTGTTAGGAAAAAAATTGGTTTGAATGAAAGGACTTTTAACAGTGCAAAGTTATAGCTCACAAATCCTTAATGGTAGATCATATGACATTTCAAGCACAATCAAAAGTTATTTCATCATGATAAATTTGCTCTGGTATGACCATTCGATTTTTCATATGATTTATCAATGCTAATTGGCATATTTGGTATGGAAACGACTGAAATGGATGCAAAATTTCATCTTTAAAGTAATAAATAGGCCACTGAAAGATTTAGTAATTTTTTTTAGTCCAAACTATGTATTTCGTAGTAAATGTTAAAAACTTCTTGCTAATCACAAATTTGTTTACGTTGGACTAGCATACACCCCGAGAACTTACAGGCAACCACCATGTGTTCATTTGTTTTCTGTTGAGTGGAGCGAGACAAAGTGAATATCCAAGACAGAAATTTCCTCCCTAGTTTGTTATGCTTACTTTGATTTCCGTTTTGAGTTATAACCTTATTTAAGTAACTTGTTACTTTGTTATTATCAATATTGTTTTCCATGTGACCAAAGCATGCACGTCTCTGCACCTCTCCGACTCCAAAAATTCCAATTATCTTGCAGCCCAAAATTGACTTTTCAAGAATTTACTTTGACTTTGTCATCTCTTTGCTTATGAACAGGTAGCTAGGGTGGTATTTTAGAGAGAAAAAAATCACTTCTATGTTTCCCATTGGCTGGTTTTAAATTTTAATCACTTCAAATATTATTTTGGCCAGTTTTAAACTTGCACAAGCACTATGTAAACACTTAAATACCAAATTTGAGGTATTTTCCAGAACTTTTTTTACGGTTTACATGTGGATAGTTTTTTTTAAAACGGATACATTTCTTTTCAATTTGCCTCCAATTTCATCCTTAATTAACAAATAAACCTGAAATGTTATTAACCTGCAAAACTAGAGCAGGTGAAAGAGATGCAGATTCGTAACAAAGATGGACAGATTCAACAATTTCATCTCTTCTTCTGCAGATGGTATGCACTATTGTGGTAAGGGTGGGGAGCAAAATATTTTCTATTTTAAAACAACATTGTGTGTCCAGGTGATACACCCGTTACCTCATAATGTAAAGAGACACAATTTTTGTAAAAAAGTCTGAAAGTTTCAGGTTCATCAAACCTGCAATATCCCTTAAATATAAATAACTGCATTGTAAACCAGGGTTTTCATGAGCTAAAATTCATTTACATGCGATGATCTATTTGAATGAGCTTAATTGCATTTCATTTAACAATATTGGTGGACTATCCTGGAAATTGTGGGGGGGGGGGGGGATATTCAAACAAATTCCCTTTCTCAATATGATAAACAGCCCTAGGGCTTCTCCTTGTATTATCCATGGGTGCTGCCACTGTAGGATTGGAGGTGTGTTGTGCATGTGTGTGATATTTGTGCATGGCTTACGGTGGCCGCTATGCTCTCTATACGTAGGCTTGCCTCCTACCGCTCTCACACCAACTCCCTATGTTATCAACGCGCAGGACCCATACGCCGTTGGGATTCCCATCGCCGCAGGTCAGCTATCTTTTGTAATTCAAAATGACTTTCTGAATAAGATATTAATTAAAACTAAAAACTAAATTTAATTTCATTGTAGAGTAAATTCATTTGAGTAAAATATGAATCTCTTTGTAAAAGTAGAGATGATTTTTGTGTGCTACTGGTTTATTAAGTTTTGTGCAATATTTAATTTGAAATGATACATTTAGATTTAAATTTTTTCTTTTTAGATATGATAGTCATGTTTATATATTAAATCTTGATCCAGTAATGTTAATAATGATCCTGACTCCTCAACAGCCTCTGCACACATGCCAATGTTTCAAATTTTACATGTCAACATATATTGCTTTCACTGTAAGTTTGAAAGATTTTTTTCTTGAGGTCAATAATTATTTTATTTCAATAATTGTTATTTTCCAACAATTATTTCAATTGAAATTTTGTAAGTCATGATTCCACTAACTGATGTTAAGCAAAGATAATGGTGAGACTTAAAAAAGAAAAATATTTTTTCATGATATATATGTTAATCTTGATTCTTCTGTAATATGTCCAGAATTTTGATTCTGCTAGATGTGTAATGGGGAAATTAATGAGGGGGAAAATTTAAGAAAGCTTAATTCTTCATAAGGTTTTATGTATAAGAAATGTTAAGTGTGTTTCCGCTTTTAAAAAGTCAGCTCTGTTATTATTGATTGTGATTCTGCTGCAAGGATAATGAACATCTGATTCTTCTGGAAAGACAATTTGCGGTTACTAATATTATTTGCCAACAGTTGCAATTCTCATGTGATGGAAACCTAAGCATTACAAGTCAAAACTTGGACCAAACATGATTCTCATGTGATGGTAACTTAAGCATTACAAGATAAAACTCGGGCCAAACACTTTATACTGGGAACAAGAGTGATGTTAGCGCTTGATAGTAGTAGTGCTGATCATCGAAAAATCAGAGCAAACTTGCCGAGTAGCTATTTGAACCCCTTTTTCTGCAGACTTCTTTTGCAAGAAAGCGTTTGCTTCTTAATACTGCAAACCTATAATTCCTTTTAACAAGTTCTGAACAGATCATCAAAAAACATGAAAATGTAATATTTTGAAACATTTGGCATGTTGAAACTTGGCACTTGGGTTTGTCCTTTCCGGCCTGACTAAGTGTTAGTGAGGGCAGAGGGGTCACTGACAGTAAGATAGCTTCCAAGGTCACAAGGTTATTGTCCGAAGTCACAAAGACATGTTCTAAGAATAAATGAAAATTTACCAAAAAAAATTGGCGTTATACCGTACTGTATTAAAATGTTATGTTATCTCAACCTTCACAATTAATATTGAAAATTAAAGATGCGCATTTTACCTTGGATGCTATTTTAGATTTTTTTTATCGTTTCAACCTTTTGATTTCTATATTGTGATTTTGTGTTTTCGATGTTTCAATGTTATATCATTTGATCTCAGCCAATCATTTTTTTTTTTTCAATAAATTTGTATTTTGATACTAACATCAACATTTTATATCTATATGTATATAATGTATTACCTTATTTTTCCTCCGTTTTGTTTGCATTTTTGAAACTTCTTTCTTTTTTTTTGACTAACCAGTTACCAGTTTGAGATTTTGATACCAATTCATCTCATTATTGCACTAGTACCATATTGTTAAGCTATTTCACAAGTTTATAAGCATCTCATCAAAGACACAAGTGATAGTATAACTTGCTCTGACTACGACATCACATGGGCTAAAGATAAAATGGAAAATGTTAATTCTGAAAGCAAAGATATATTTTTCAGCACAAGTCAGTGTGTAAAAGTAGAGAGTATAGGTCATCTTCCAGAAATTTTCAGCACATGTCTAGTGTAAAAGTAGGGGTCATCTTCCAGAAATTTTCGGCACACGTCTAGTGTAAAAGTATAGGTCATCTTCCAGAAATTTTCAGCACATGTCTAGTGTAAAAGTATAGGTCATCTTCCAGAAATTTTCAGCACATGTCTAGTGTAAAAGTATAGGTCATCTTCCAGAAATTTTCAGCACATGTCTAGTGTAAAAGTATAGGTCATCTTCCAGAAATTTTCAGCACATGTCTAGTGTAAAAGTATAGGTCATCTCTCAGAAATTTTCAGCACATGTCTAGTGTAAAAGTATAGGTCATCTCTCAGAAGTTTTCAGCACAATGTCTAGTGTAAAAGTATAGGTCATCTTTCAGAAGTTTTCAGCACATGTCTAGTGTAAAAGTATAGGTCATCTCTCAGAAGTTTTCAGCACATGTCTAGTGTAAAAGTATAGGTCATTTTCCAGAAGTTTTCAGCACATGTCTAGTGTAAAAGTATAGGTCACATCTCACTAGCTCAGACTAGCCCTTTAACCTAGTGCTAGGAGAGTATTTTTCATGACTCCTTCCTACTACACTAGTGTCTCGCATTTGATTTCATGTGTCCTTACACTGTAGATTGGAACTTTTAACCTAGAGGAAAGCTAATAGTTTGGCTTGTCTAAAGTCTTCAGCATAATGATTGGTCTTGGTATTAAATATTTGAATTTGATTGATTGATTGGAATAATGAAAGTAAAGAAAATGAAGAACTTTATCTAGAGAATATAAGAACTTTAGAATGGTATGTTGTGAATTACAGAGTAATTTTAGAATATGAAAGGGAAAATTAAGAATTGGAATCTTAGATCAACATATGCTGTGAGAATGCAGAATCGTGATAGAATGGGAAAAGAACGGATATCTTTGATCAAGCTAGGTAATTTTAATGTAGAAAGAGGAAATAAAGAAAAGAATCTTTGGACCATGTGATGTCTCCTGTAAGAATGGAATATTATACTTGTGTGGATTTGGTGTGATGTCTGATGTTTAGGCAGACGATACCCTGCCATGTTCTGTATAACTTGATATCCTCTGTAGGTCCGACTGTACTCCATCCCCAGTACTATGGAGTACAGGCCCCTTGGGGCATATACCCAGCAAATCTGATACAACAGCAGGGTCAACAGACCCCCCAGGGACTTAATCAGCAACAGCAACAACAGGTGCTCCGGGGTCAATCGGGGCGACCTATCACACCCTCACAGCAAAATGAAAATATGCCTAGTCAACCTTCGTCTCTCCAGCATCAACCGCTTCAGGCTCCAAGTAAGTAAACCTTATACTCACACAGCAGACCCTGATCAAGTATCCACAACTTCAAACCTTCAGTTAGTAAACAGTACACTCACACAATAGACCCTGGTCAAGTACCGACTTCTTCAAATCTCGAGTAAGGAAATTGCATACTCCCACATTAGACCCATGTCAAGTACCGACTTCTTCAAATCTCGAGTAAGCAAATCGCATATTCCCACAGTTGACTCTTGTTTAAGTTTCCATTTCTTCAAACCTTGAGTGAGTAAATTGTACACTCGCACAGAAGACCCTTGTCAAGTACCCACTTTTTCAAACCTTACGTTAGTAAACCATATGCTTACAGATACAGTAGACCTTTGCCTTACATAAAGCTGTTAAAATAATGGCAAAACATGAACAGACCTTTTCATTGTAAAGGTACAAAGAGAATAAGACCAGATGTTCGAGAAGAGTGCCTTAAACTCCTTCAATAACACCCAAAATGCAAATCTAGGTCAAAACCGGGTTTAGTTGCATCTTACGAGAATTACAGTATTGGTTATATCAGAGTAATGAACCTCTTCAAGTATCAATCAAGCAAGTTAACTTTCATGATTGTGCAGCCCCAATTCCATTTTAAATATCCAAGGCTTTGCTGTCAGCAAACCTATTTTCAACCATGGAATATGCTGACAGCTGTTGCAAAATTGAAGGCTCTGGCTGGCTATTTTGTAGATGATACTTATTGACTATTAGGGAGTTGTATGTTACTTATTGACTAATTAGGGAATGATTAGGGAGTTGTTCGCTACTGATGACCTCCATTAATGACCATTAGGCAGCATGAAAGTAGAACACCATGTAAACTGAAGTAAAGTGTTTTCTTACCAGATACTTTATGTATTTTGTATTTGAAGGATGAAGAAAAAGGCCATCTGCTATGTAAGCTTGCTCTCCTGAAGGTGCATATGTTTTTGTATTGCAGATGCCCAATACCAGATCATTGCGCCCGCTTATTATGACCAAAATGGTCAGCTTGTGATGGGCAACCCTCGCGGCATTGGCACGCCGGTCCGTCTCGTCTCACCTGCCCCTGTTCTAGTCAGTGCAGCAGCCAATCAGCAAGGTAAACAGGATGTGTGGTAAATGGTTTGATAGAGTTGGGTTTAAAGATTCCAACATTGAACATGTCTAACTTTATATCGCACAAGGTATATTTCTCAATGAGATCAGGACACCAGCCATAAAACTTTCCGGCAGTCTTCAATCTTTATCTTTCAAAACCCTGTATTGTAAGTTTTTCTGTCATCTGTTGACATCTCTCACAGAAAAAAAACACGGTATCTGAAACGAGCCTTTCAAATTCTGCTTTATTCAAATTAAAGTGTCATTGATCTGTTATTAAAATCCTAAGTGGTTTATAAAACTTGAATGTTTAATCAAAACCTTCAGAATGTAATTTAAAACCCAGACCAAGTAAGGGTGTGTGTATAGTAATTAATAACTTTGAGCATCCAAGGATCCATCAATAGTGCAAAGCTTTTGTACATCTTGAATAGTTGAAGGAATTTTGAACCAGAGTTTACTTGAATACTTTATTTTGTAGGAGGAGGAAACAGTTCTCTTGGGAGTAACCCACTGAGACTGTTGACAACACAGGCCCAAACCACCCCGCCAGTCTACTCCAGTACCTCTACTTCCTCTACACAAAATTCTCTAGGTAAGATAAACAGGCTGAGGATGCGACACATCATCATCATCTGCAAGTTTTACACACAACAGAAATGATTAACTCCAGAACTGCTGTTGGATCACTTGGACAGTTTTGAATTTCTGCAGCAATATTTCCATGTTTTATGCAAAATTTTGTTTCATGAATGGTGTCTTGTTTGGTGCTTTACCCTCAAAAATTTTTTTCTCAAAATTTCAACAGCATATTTAATAATCTATTTTAAAAAACATGGAAACATTACTTAGCTAAAAGTAACCCAGAATGTGTTAGGAGATCGTTGACTAATATTAGCATGCATATTCTATAGTAAATGACTTCTCATGCATAATTCTTGTTCTTCATAACAATATTTCTCTGGAATTAATTCTAGATAAATGGTCAGTGATGCTGGCTGTATACATTTACTAACCATGAAAGTAGTGGAGTCTTTTTTGTGTGTGCGACATTTTCTTATTAACACAAATCTACATTAGAAGCATGCAAGCACATAGAGATCTTCACAGACTTCATGATTTAGAATTAAGTCATTACCAGGGGTATAGTATTGTTTAAAGAAAGAATTGGTTGTTGAAATTCATGACACAGTTATGCAGCTTGTTTTGTTTCATATTCATTAGATGCTCACTGGCAACGAGCCTTCTGTTTATTGCTCAGGCATATGACAATGTGTTTGCACTGAGAATGAGGGTTGTTTATTTTGGATTATTGACCTGTTTAGAAGTTGACATTCAGATCACTTTCCTCCATGTAGGTTAGCATTTTGATTTTAAACTTATTTATAGGTTGACGTTAAGATTATTAACCTGTATGTAGGTTAGTATTTGGATTATTGAACTGTTAAGAAGTTAACATTTTGATGATATTTTTGTGGAGGTTGACATTGCTTGGATTATAGAGAGCTGGGTAGAGGTTAACATTCCCCTTGGTATACAAACCATGGAAACATGGATATCAACTTCCAGGTTACCAGGAGAATAATTTATGTTGTTAAGGTTTAGATCATGAACCTATCAGGAGGTCCATCTGAGAAATTATATACTGTATAACATGGATATTGACCTGCATTGTAGGCTACACTCCTAGCAGTAGTTTGGCCTACACACAAGTAACGGCCAGTCTGTATTCGCCGCTCAGTGGAGTCAATCCGCAACATGGTAACTATGGCAACACTGGCTTTAGCAACATGGGGTCAACAGCGCCAGGAACGATTGGCTCTGGTGGGTAGCTGTCGACAGTAATCTTTTTAAATAGGGGAGTTGCCTCCCATTTGCTTTGGATTGAATATTGTTGCTGTTGTACGTCTAGTGGAAGCTCAGGAGCTGCTTAACTGTTGGAATGATACATAGTGTTTTCTTTTTCTCAATCTGCCAGCACAAAGTTGTGTTATTTGTAGAATGTTGATTGACTTATTTTCCACATATTTTTGCACATTTTCCCTCCATGGATAATGACACAGATCAGCTTAAGCACCTCTCTTGACATCTTCCTTGTATTGTGAAGTCCAGCTTGCATTGCATCATTTTGTGGTAGCTGAATAATAACACTTTCTTGACATTAAAATAATATATTTTTGATAAGCATCACTTTGGGATTGCAATACAGTAAAACCCCACTTACTTGAACTCATGGGGACCAGATCAATAGTTCGAGGAATACATGGTCTTAAGAAAATGTCCAACGTCGAGCAACAAAACAAGTATCTGGGCTGAAGGACTTGCCATATTCTACAAGATTACATAAACCGAATCTACCAACACTACATATAGGAGATCACGTGCCGATATGATAGAGGTCTACAAAATACTATCTCGGAAGTATCATTGTGAAGTGTCTGATATTATTGAAATTTGGGATGGTTCGATTCCTCAATATGGGGCATGGTCTCAAGATCTTAAATATAAAATTCAATATTAAATGTTAGAAAATATTTGTTAACAAAGAGAACTGTCGATGTATGGCACACTCTCCTGTCGAATGTAGTAAATGCAAACACTCAAGACATTTGAATACAAGTTAGACTAACATTGGAAAAATCAAGGCAGAAATATTGTTTTAAAGAAAAAAATCGAACTGTGAATGTTTTAGTTTTAATATATATTTATTACAGAGCTGACTGCCAAAGGAATGTAATTTCCTACTTTTTCAGAATAAAATCTATGTATCTATGGTCTTCTAAAGTTGGTTCTGGATCATCAAGTATAGATCCGTCTCATCTTGAGTGACACTGTCTACGTAACCATAAATACACATTGTGAAATGATTCATATATTATACATGTGGCCGATAGTGATGAGTAATGACAGCAATAAAAAAAAAGGAAGATTTATACAGATTTGAAACAAAAAGATTTGAAACTTCAACAACATACACACATACTTTCGTTTGATTACAATTCACAGATAGTGCACGGAACTGAAGCCCATGCCTACTTAATGCGCATTGTAACATTCATGTTCGCCATAGATACCTCTTCTGGTGATAAACTTATATTAGAATATTTTTGCATACCTGATAATATTGTTACCAATAACTAAATAATAATCGAATGATACTAATTGTGCAATAAGCCCCACCCATCAGGTAAAAAAAACAAATTGTCGTCAACCCGCTATTAGTTTTCATCTTTATGTAACCATTCAGTAATATGGTTTAACTCATGTAGAATCACTTCCATTAGCACAGTGTTGGGGTTTATGTAAAAGATTTTCACTCAAATAATAGACATACACATTAAAATCATTTATGATATTGCAACAGGTATGTAACAATGCTATCGTTAATGTGGAAATACTGTAGTCTTAGCCCTAGGCAGTGCCAACGTGAAACAAAGGTTAAAATATATCGGACACCTGCTCGACGATTAGATTGAATTAATACTATGGTTATGTCGAGTTGGGGATATATTACTGTTTCAGGGATACAGGGTATGCAAAGAATAGCGGTTCGACTAATCAAAGGTTATTTCACATAGAATATATATGAACTCAGTCGAATATATACGAACTCGGTCGAACCTAAGGAACTGTTTAACGAATTGAGGTATTCGAATTTTAAACTGGATTTGAGTAAGTGGAATTTTACTGTATATTGGATTGGGGAGAAATGTTTATAGTTCACCAAGTCTCAAGTTTGATGAAGACATTGGTCAATAATCTATACTAAAGGTACCATCCGTCTGTTAATGCCAGATCTTCTGTAAGTATGTGTGAATCCCTAACAGCATCCTGCTTCATCATCTTCAGTTCTGTCACTCCGTCCTGGAATGTTTACCTACATGTGTGAAAATTTTAATTTTATTGTCATGGAACTTCATGTACACATTTCAGGTATCGACCACATGGTGTCAGAAATTAAGTCACTGTTACTATGAAAAGAATTTGGATGTTCCTACTCTACCGACTTCTTTTTTAACTTGTTCATGCCCTTAACCTGTACAATTTTGGGTATAAATATACAATTTCCAACAATCTGCCTTTACCAATTTTATGCTGTATCTGATTCTGATGAGACTTACAATTTCTACACTGTTCACATTCAGAATTAGATCATGTGACAAGGGGATTATCAGCTGTGATGCCTTTATATGCTTCGTCATGCTAAAAGTCTTTTTAAACCATGATACTTAAGAAGACATGTCTAAACAAATAATAATAATAAAAAATTAATTCACCAAAAAAAATATGATTTGAATGCTGTATGTTTTTACATTGGGATATTTTATAGTTAAAACCCCAAATTTTATTCTCATTTTAAACTTCTTGATAAATTATGTATAGTGGAACAAAGAACAGATCACAAGATTGCATGCTTATAGAGTCGTGAATAGAACTGATTTTGTTGTGACTCCATAGTTGTTGGCATGGCATGATTGGAAATAAGTTCTCTGGTATTGTACGTATACGTAACAACTCATTCCAGTCTCTTTTTGTGTTTATAATTGATGTTTGTATGTTTCTTAATATTTCCTGATATTAATTTGTATAATTATACAAGTATTTTGTCTTAAAATTAAAAAAAAAGGGAGGAAAAAAAAAACAAGATTAAGCAAAAAGGAAACCAAAAATTTACTCCTTTGAATCACTGTCTTTGGAACTTGATGAAAATTAGCCTAAGAAGTTTGGTACTTTGAATCATTGTCTTAAGATACAGAAATATGAAAAATTAAAAGTACTTTGTATCGATTTAAAAAAAAAAAATCAAAAAAAATCAAAATAGCTTAACTTAAAGCAGGAAGTAATTTGCTTCTTAATTTGAACCTGATTAAAAATAGCCAAAGAAATTTGGTACCTTGAATCACTATCTTAGAGATGGAAAGGTGAAAATCATATTTAAAAATCCTTAGAAATAAAAAAACATAAGTGCTTTGCAGAAAACTTTCTCTTGCATTGCTCCTTAAATGTACAACTGAAGGGTGTACATGTGAAAGAGAAGGAATTCATGTCCTAGGTTCATACAGTTTGAAAAGGACAGAAAGGCCTCGGAATGGTTCGACGATTATGAAGGTGTTCCATGTTTCTTTAGAAGACCCTATCCTATGATGTTTTGAACTTTTAAAAGTCCTCTGAAGCTTAGTTCATTTGTATTTAGATATTATTTTGGTAATGATTCTACACAAAGCTTATTTTCTTCACAATGACGTTTGTACTTTACTGAATTGGATGAACAAGTAATATTGATAATATCCATAAGATTTTCCCAGTAAAAGGTGTATGAGAGGATCATTCATCCTAGTTTATTATTCCGTTCTTGTACTGATAAAATAGAAATATCACACAATAAATGATGATGATGGGTAGCTTTGAAAGGGGAAAATTTTACAAGTAAGTGAAAAGCTAGAAATTTGACAATACTTTGTAATTAAGATGAGAGTTTCTTTATCAAGTGTAGTGAATTGTTTAAAGTAAATATTTCTTTTATCAAGTGACAAAAGTGAGTGGTAGATAACTGATCTATCACCTCAAAAGATGCTGAGAATTGCTAAGCTAATAATAGATTTAATGTTTGATCAGTGAAAAATCTGATTATAGTAATATGTTCAGTTTTGTTAGTGAAAACCTAACGATAATCACATTGTTGATTTTTCCTTCTGTTGTGTGTTACAGGTCAGAGACGAGACTCGATGGACTTCAAACAGAGGCCACAGTTGCCCATCAACCAGTTTTATGGGTCGATGGGTTCTATGTCTGGATCACCTGCAGGCCCCATGGGCCTTGTCCAGCCTGGTCAGTCAATGACCCCACCTCCATCACTCTCCGGCTCCAATACAAACCTGGCTATTGGTATGCATGGTAATGTATCATCTGATCAACTTTCATTTATCAAAAAGATAAAAATTCTTGCCATTCAGTTTTGAAAAGTGCAAATTCCACTATACATTAGCTGTGATTACTAATGCGCTGACAGTAGAAAGATGTTGTGATGAGTACAGTCGAGCATGAGCTTCAGACCATTGTCCTATAGAACATGCATTTGAGATGCCGTGACGACAAGGGGAGACCTCTATCATGTATAACATGCATTTGAGAGTCCATATGTTAAGGGTAGATCATTGTCCTGTAGAACTTGCATTTGAGATGCCCTGACGACAAGGGGAGACCTCTATCATGTATAACATGCGTTTGAGATGCCCTGACGACAAGGGGAGACCACTGTCCTGTAGAACATGCGTTCGAGATGCCCTGACGACAAGGGGAGACCACTGTCCTGTAGAACATGCGTTCGAGATGCCCTGACGACAAGGGGAGACCACTGTCCTGTAAAACATGTGTTCGAGATGCGTTTGAGATGCCCTGACGACAAGGGGAGACCACTGTCCTGTAAAACATGTGTTCGAGATGCGTTCGAGATGCCCTGACGACAAGGGGAGACCACTGTCCTGTATAACATGCGTTCGAGATGCCCTGGCGACAAGGGGAGACCACTGTCCTGTATAACATGCGGTTGAGATGCGTTCGAGATGCCCTGACGACAAGGGGAGACCACTGTCCTGTATAACATGCGGTTGAGATGCCCTTGACAGCGAGTGGATGTTGCTTGTTCATTTAGTTATTTCTCCAATGATTTCAAGTTGGTGTTCCCTGTGGGTTTTCCTCCAACATCTCAAAAGATTTGTTTCTTCAGAGGGTTGTAACAGAAGCTTTTGAGAACTTTGGTGTTGGTTAAATGTGTAAACAGAGATTCATTTTCATTTGAAACATTACGAAGTATATCTTGTTCAACTTTACAGATATGTTCAATTGACAAATGTAGGAAGGGTTAAAAAAAATGAAATGCAATAAAGGAATATGAAAAAGAACCTAAAATTGAAATTATTATTTCCAGGTATGACGGCTGGAAATCGTCTCTACAATGCTGCACCTGGAGCTGAAACAAAATTCAGAAATGGTTCATTTGGCTCGGCCAATGGACTCTTCCCTGGCAGTAATCTTTTCCCAAACAGAGCTAACTTACAATCACGAAGGTATGATTTAGGTTTCCGCCAAACAGAGTTTGATTCCATTCACTTAGGAGGCATATGCATTTGTTCATGAAAGTATACATATGTTCTTATTTCCCCCTTTTTTCTTTGAAAAAAAAAGTAACAAAAGTACCTATCTGGCAATAGGAACATGCTCACTGATGTCTATTGGTGTTAACTGAAAAAAAGCTTACAAACGCTATTTCGTTATTTCTTTTCCAGCCCACACCCAACATCAGGACATGTATGATCATTTTGTGTTGGCCTCCAGGGCTTATTGCAGAAAAAAATGGTATTAAATGTGTCTTTTATCCAAAACTTGATTTCGCAGTGCCAGTTTGTCGAAAGAAGTAACAGGGAGGAGTCGATTGCTAGAAGATTTTCGAAACAACAGGATTCCCAACCTAACACTGAAGGATTTGACCAATCATGTTGTAGAGTTCTCCCAGGACCAGCATGGCTCTCGGTAGGTAGTTAGAACAACCAAGGCATTTACTAATTCTCTGAATTTCAATGTCTGGCACAAAATATATTCATTTGTTTTTTAGGCATTGATTCTGCATAGCTCTTTTTAGTTATTTACTATTATAGAAAATGTAATATAATTGTAAAAGGACTGATTACCTTCCTTGAAGACCAAATTAGAGACATATTAGGATCAGCCCTAAAAGTGTTTTGAACATACGGAAGAGCAATTCTAAATGAGTTACATAATAAATATTTTTATCACATCATCATTATGTTATCAGTGTCATGAAACCCTCGACATGAATTCTGTTATGAAGACATCTTTGACATCACCTAGTGGAGCTGTTTCTGACTGTAGACTAATTGTTTCATGGCGTCCTATGCATTTGAATTTCAAGACGTGGGTTCAAAGAATCCGACATTTTCTATTTCATATTAAACTGTTAGTATTTGCAAAATTTAGGATTATTACAATTTATAAAACACAAAGACCAACTTTTCTTTGATAAATATGGTTTAAAATAGAAACTAGGGTAAGATTTCTACAGCAAAATGAAGACGGCAAAGTCAAATCTTCAATCTAAACCATAATCTGTCTTTCTGTAGGTTTATCCAGCAGAAATTGGAAAGAGCCACACCACAAGAGAAATCAATGGTATTTAACGAGATCCTCAACCACGCCTATAGTCTAATGACAGACGTGTTTGGTAATTATGTAATACAGAAATTCTTTGAGTTTGGAATAAGTGAGCAGAAACAGACCCTAGCCCAACGACTTAGGGGGCATGTCCTTCCTCTCGCCCTACAGATGTACGGCTGTCGTGTTATACAGAAAGCCTTGGAGACTATCCCTTGTGAAATGCAGGTAAGTTTAGTCCAGTGTTGTTGATATTTGTAGTCTTGATTAAAGTTTGAATTGTCTTGGGTTCATTATTTTAAAAAAAAAAGGGGGGGGGGGGGGGGGGGGGGATGTAAAAATTGTAACAAAAAATGTATTTTTTTATTTCAATAGAAGAGAAGGTAGTAGGAGAAAATAATTTCAGAAAAATAATGTACGAACTGGAAAAAAGAAAGAATGAGTATCTTATTATATTATAAGGAGTCATGATAGTGGACAAATAAGTTAGTGTCCATCAAATGGGTTGTACCAAATCAGCCCCCCTAATTTTAATGTGACGTTTGTTGTCGTGTTTTAGGTGGAGATTGTGAAGGAACTCGATGGCCATGTACTGAAGTGTGTGAAAGATCAGAATGGAAACCATGTAGTACAGAAGTGTATTGAGTGTGTGGATCCAATACATCTACAGTTCATCATCGACGCCTTCAAGGGACAGGTACAATTATTTAATGATATTCCCCAGGCCCTAAAAATCTCATTTGGTACATGTCTCGTGTTGATCAGATTAACATAAAGACTCAGTATAGACCTCTCCAATTTGTCTTAAATCGGCACTTCCGATCCTTCATATTGACTATTACATCTAAATATCCAATTTCATAATCTCAAATGTCATGCCATGACTGGGCTTCCTTGGCGAGAGATTTGCACAACTATGTCTTTGTTGCTTTGAAAATGAAATTGATAATTTTCACTTGAGGATGAAAAATATGTCTAACAAAATGATTGAATTTAAGTAAGAAAATAAAAATCAATACTGTTGGGCTCTGTAAGGCCGCCTTGTCAAAGAATCTATTCATCAAAGATTAATCCTCGGTTTCTAGGTGCATGCCTTGTCAACGCATCCATATGGATGCAGAGTAATCCAGCGAATTCTAGAACACTGCAACATGGAACAGACCAATCCAATCCTGGACGAGCTCCACCAACAGATTGAACGCCTTGTCCAGGACCAGTATGGAAATTATGTTATACAACATGTTTTGGAACATGGCCAGCCAGACGACAAGAGTAAAATTGTGGTTGAGCTTCGTGGAAAGGTCCTTGTTCTTAGTCAACACAAATTTGCTAGGTAAGTCTTGACCTGTATAGAACAGTAACTTTTGTCGGATTAGTTGGGGGTTGATGGATCATTTGCTGGATCATTTAAAAAGATTTTGAAATCTAGTTGAAAATAGGTTTCATTATCATATGTATCTGTACAACTAGAAGTTTGACTCTTGAATATCTTATCTTTTCTCATTTAATGTGAATATAACCATAAGTAGGTTTCTACCACAATACGCTGTATTATTCCACTCTCAAGCCATTGTATAAATGTGCTGACTGTTGGATATATATATGTTATATTCCACTAATGGAATATGACCTTCCGGTCTTTTAATTGGTCAAGAATTCAAACTTTGACCCGAGCTGCAAGTGTTATTGACGTCATCAATAATCAAATGAAGTTACATCACTGAGTCCTGGCCGTCATCTATATACTTTATTTGCATACACGAAATAAGACTTGGCCACGTTTCCCTTTGATTCAAGCCGATATTATTGTGGTAGAAACAAGTCACACGACTCGTGACTTTTGGATATGGAATTTATTTCACAAACGTAAGTTATTTTTTAAACGTTTACTTACTCGTGTGAAATAAATTCCATATCCAACAACCACTCGTTGTGTAACTTCGATATCTTTAACAAAAAACATGTTGGTATGTGAAAAGATTTTGGTATATGTCAAAAACCAGTACTTTATGTGCCACATTTCTGTGATTACTGTGATGAAGCTAACAATGAAGCTGTGGAAGGTCATGCATAAAACAGTATAATGGTGATGTACGAATATCTATTCACATTCATACCAACCGAAAGGCAATGTTTCATAAAGACATAATAGAATTTATCAAATGTATAGGGGTTGCTGAAATCTGAAATGATAGTTGAATGTAGTAAAATTAAGATGAAGAAGAGGGGAAGTAATTGAAAAAAGAAAACTATATACCTTACCCTACATCTTAGGTTTATAAAGGGATAAGTCTTGTGGAATTTAAGGAGAAATTTAAGGTTGAATCATGCATTGTTTATATATCAATACTGTTCTTGCCCTTACAGTAACGTCGTGGAGAAATGTGTATCTCATTCATCTCGTGCTGAGAAAGCCATGCTGATTGAGGAAGTGTGCACAATGAATGACGGGTAAATAGTTCTGTATTAGGATGTCATACCACTAACAACGTAACCATGGAAGTGTGGGTTAATGGATAAATCATTTCATTATAACATCTACTAACAACATAACCATGGAAGTGTGGGTATTTAATCGTGTATTAATGGATAAGTTATTTCGTTATAACATCTACTAACAACATAACCATGGAAGTGTGGGTATTTAATTGTGTATTAATGGATAAATCATTTCGTTATAACATCTACTAACAACGTAACCATGGAAGTGTGGGTATTTAATCGTGTATTAATGGATAAATTATTTTTTAACTTCACACACAATGTATTTAATTGTATATTAATTGATCATTTCGTTATAATATCATAATTACTAATGACACTTTGAAATCATTTTGTCATGACTTCATACAACTTACAACTAATCAAGCTTGGAAATTCGAGAATTTTGCACTGTGAATATTTCCCATGTCATGATCACCAGATGATGACACTATTGTTAGAAGGCAGCACTCAACCAGCTCACACTATCTCCTGTCTGCCTTAACAATTACTACATGTATACTCAGTGTTTCGAATATATCTGAATGTTGTGTAGCTATTTTATGTAATATTTATAGTGATGTAAATGCCTATGTTACGTCCCCAGATAGTTATTAGCCATATTCGATGAAAAATTTCCACATAGATGCACTTTTGATTCCCTTAGATTATCTCATTAACTGCAAATCGTCTTCCCATGGTAATCTTCTAACTCATAAAATCCTGAAATGGCTGAAAAGTGTCTCCCTATAAAGAACATAGCTGTAAAAATGTCTTTGTAAGAAATCTCCAGATGGCTGAGAAATACTGTGTCCATAAGATAGCTGAAAAGTATTGTTTAGTTACATCCCAAAGGATAGCTGAAAAATGCTTTTATTGTAAGAAATCTCCAGATGGCTGAGAAATACTGTCCATAAGATAGCTGAAAAGTATTGTGTTTAGTGACATCCCAAAGGATAGCTGAAAAATGTTCTTTGTGTTCATATATAACTAAAAGAATAAGCTTCTCGGTGAAATCACCTGAAAGCTATAAGCCCGTCAAAAATGTTCATATATAACTAAAAGAAAAAACTTCTCGGTGAAATCACCTGAAAGCTATAAGCCCATCAAAAAAGTCCATTTCAAAATAGTTGCTCGACTGTTTTCCAAAATGTAAGTGAGACACGTATTGTCTGTTTTGAAGACAGAGGTTTGCTATACATTTCAGACCTCACAGTGCCTTGTATTCCATGATGAAGGACCAGTTTGCCAATTACGTGGTGCAGAAGATGATTGATGTTGCTGAGCCTACGCAAAGAAAGATCCTAATGCACAAGATCCGTCCCCACATCGCCACACTGCGCAAGTACACCTATGGCAAACACATTCTGGCCAAGCTCGAGAAATACTTCATGAAGAACAGCTCTGACCTTGGGCCTATCGGCATGCCCCCGAATGGAGCCCTGGCATAGTGCTGTTATATATATACAACTGGAAACTGGGACCCATTTAGAGGCCACCAATGGGAGATTTCATCTATATAAAGGCCCTATATTTTGTCAGTAATCTTCTGACTAAGACCCATGTTGGAGGTCAAAATGGAAGGTTTTGTCTAGTTTAGACCTCCAACATTGTTATTGTATACAGTTGACTTTGAATTAAACCCAATTAAAGGCTTCCAAATAGGAGCTATGATTTAGAAGATGGCTCCAAAGATTGATGCATACAGAGGTATTTTTAAACCTCGTTACGATGTAGAGGCCTCTTGGAATCAAGCTTTTTGGCCTGTATATGGTATATGTCCTGGGATCTTTTTGTAGAGGCCTGCCAACATTAATGGTTCACATATGTATGTCTTATTCAGAACTTTCATTTCGAGTTGGACCATTTAAGTCCTGCATTTGAATAATATGGAATCCAAATATATTTATGTATCAACTACGTATTGCCTACCAGTGTCAGAAGGACAGGGTTGATATGTAATAGATAAGTTGGACCTATTTGGATGCCTTAACCCTTTCACCCCTGCTGACCATATAGGACTTCAATTGATGAATGAATGGCAGAGTCCACTAAAGTGTCTTAGGGTTGAAAGGGTTAAATAGATTTCTACCCATCATTACCCATCTATCTTACATCATACAACCTTTTAAAACTTTATTTCATCCCTGCCACCTAACTAAAAGGACTCCCTCCTCTTACTATTTTGCATTGTCTGAGCATTATCCTTTTTATTGGAGCGATAGTCTGATTAATTGTTCTTCAGACATATTCAAAAGATGAATCCTACGACTAGTGTAGGAAATATGGAGACATTTCAATAGTGAACCAGTGGAAACTGTGTCTTATTGGTCGTAGCCATCAAAAGGTTTATCTTTTCAATGCATGCAATGATTAGAGTCAAAGTATATCTTGGTAAATTCAACTATGATTGCAAAATTAAGACATCCAGTTGGATATAGTATTGAATAGTTATTAAGACATCCAGTCAGATATATTATTGAAAAGTTATTGATTTGGTTTTATCTCTTAAATTTATAGTGAAAGGGAGGGAAGATTGTTTATGAAGGTTGTATGTTGTAAAGTGAGTAGCATGTGATATCTTTAATTCATTGTCGTAGTATTGTTGCTGGTATTTCACGAGTACAGTTAGATCTGCATGAAGAGACCTACAAATATAAAAGGCTAAAAACGGGAAGTCTTCATCAAGTACATATATGTATTGATATATAGTAAAACTGCTTTGTTATGATGAGAAAATAATCATCTCCTCTTTGGGAGAAAGATTTATTTCATAATCTCTTGAGCAGATTTGACTGTACTTAATATATTAAGCATTTTTAAAAAAAAAATTATTGTGAATCATAAGTACCTTGTGAATATTTTGAATGGTGTACCTAAAATACACACATATTGATGAGTTGTGAAAATGAAATTGTGACCAAACTTGAGGTTGCTTCCTATTGAATTATATAACTATGCCAATCTTTGTGGAGTCATATTTATTGGCTATTTGTCACTACTTGAAAGATCAAAAGAAGTGTGATTTAACTCATTCACCCCTGTAGACACATTTGAACTCTTCCAATTCAGAAATTGGAATAGTTCATTATGACACTTCAGGGGTGAATGAGTTGAATGTTTTAACACTCCGAGGAAACCTCTATGTTCGACACTTATAAACAATGAAATCAAACTGAATACTAGTAATATTTCAAATTATTTTGAATTGACAAAAAACATGTCTGCATATAGTTTTTGCATATGTTGCTGTTTTGAAGATGACATCTCAGTGCCACAGAAAGGTTTTCTTTGTAATGCTATCATTTGTACTGACGTTTTGTGGTCTTTGTTCAGCTAACAATTAACTAGAGCAAGAGTCGAAATGATGACGACAAAATTCAGAGGAAAATCCTATCTATAATATCTCACAATGAGACAAATAAGTAAGAACAAAAAGTCCATCTGCAGATATTATATGGAAGAAATTTATACCAGATGGTCTCGAGTACATATTGGATCATCAGACTAGCAGCTTTAATGCAAGGTTCATATTATGCATCTGTAAGGAACAATAGTACCTTCCAGGTAGTGGAAATCTTGGGATCATTGAAATGAGGTATGATTGTTGCCAAGTGGGTAGCATTTCGTTTTTAAGTGTTTAAATTTTGTTTGATTCTAACCACATTCGTGAAGACTGAATACTGAGTGTAGGTCTTGCATTGTTCTTAGATATTCAGGTATCTGTTTAGGGTAGCTTGATATCAGTTTTGTTTTTGAAATGTGTGTGCTATTTTTTTTTTATTTTTTTTTTCCCCCTATGTATTTTTTCCTATTATTTTAGTTTAGAGGATGCCAAGTTTGGCACCTTACTTTGTTCTTGCCACTCATTGTTTTGTGTGTACCTGTATGTATTACGACTGCTGGGAAGGGGGTACAGTAGATGTTGTTAGGGTTTCTCTGTGAGAGGGAAGTTCTGGACAGTTCTATTAACATTTTTGGAACTTAAACAGGACATCATTTGATGAAATATTTTACATATTTTTCATTTGAAAGAGTAGACATCAATAGAAGGACATTACAATTTTATAGAGCAAGTTGTGTCACGCTGCTCATAAGTAGCAAACCCTCTCTGACAATAATTTGACCTTGAGCTCTCATTGGTGGATATATAGGTGTCAGCTGTGGTGGAAAGATTTCGGGTTACTGGGAACTTCAGAAGAATAATTATCTTAGGTAAATTTTCATCAATTGACTTACTAATATATATGATTTGATCAAGAGGAATCTGAATTGACCTCTTAGGTTGAATTGCTGAAATTCCTTTGAAGATACTCGGTAATGCTGGTAATGCTGTATTCTTTATTGCTGTTCTGATGATAAGTATGAGTTTTAACTATGAATCATATTACTCTGCATATAAGTCTATCAGGTATCCTACACAGGATACTAGATTAAGTAAATGAGGTCTTGTCTCAAATCTCCACGATATTATGTAAGGAAAGTTGTTTTAAGGTTTTGCACTTTGGGCCCTAAACAAAAAAAAAGGGCAGTGTTAACTACAGCATACTGTAAATTGAGAGCTACAATCAAACGTTACATGTATATAGAATCTGAGACTTCTTTAGATGTTGAACATACATTTGTTGTATGCCGGTATGCTGACACATGTAGTTGCTGGCTATAGAGTTATCGCCCTTGTACAATTTATGGCATGCTGTAAAGGGGGGATAACTCTGGAGAATGCTATCCTACTTAAAGTTGTGTGATAAACATCTGTATATATACTTGTACGAAATACATTAAGATAAATATATATGAAATATAATTATATCATCTATAAATATACAGTTTATGTATATGGACTTTGAGTATGCTTGCACGTCCAACTTGTATCGTCCTGATACCTCACAAGTCATTTTAATTAAATCGCACAGATCACAAGTAATCCAAATGTTAAGATAGAAATAGAAATATTGAAAGTAATTTTTTTAATATTTATATAAATGTTAACTTATACACAATTTTTTAGGTGTACCAGTTTTATAAACATTATCAACATTTTTCATTAAAGTGTATAAAATGAAACCATTAGGAATGATCTTTTAACTTTTACTAATTGAAAGCAATAGCCACATTTTGTATATTAGGTTTTTTGTTCCTCCTAACCAACTTAGCAGACACATATATATATATTTAGCAATTTTCTTGATCCTTTAAGTAGTTGAGAATATCAAATTTGGTGAAAATGTACAGTGATTTTCTAGTGGCTTTTACTGCAAAGGTATTTTGCAAGTCTCTTTTTCAAGCAGAAATGCTGGTTGTTTTGTACAGATATGAGCTTCTCGGATGACTGTTTTGTTTCTTCTCTGTGAATATCGAGATCAACATATGACTTCGTACTTTTTTTTTTTACAATGGTGCAAAAATCTGTATATTGAAATATCACATGTTGTGAGTGTTTGTATCCGTCTTGCGTGTCTAGCATTAAATGCAAGTGTAAGTCATTACTATCAATATGTCTGTCAAATGCCCAGATCTATTATAATTTAGTTAGCTGAAATTCAAATTGAATTGATTTGTTTTGAGGTGATGTAGTAGCTGGTGGCTACCTCACTGCAGATAAAGGACACCTGTTGCCTGTTATCCAGTGAAATTGAGATAATAATGCGATCATGACTGTACAGGACAGAATATTATTTCAGCTTTTGTGAGCAACACGCGTCAGATTTTCACCTGAGGTGGCATTGGTGTGGTTTTCTACCGATTGAATTACTGTGTCTGCTATTCAGGACAAAAACCAATGATACATTGGTATTAGATGGAAGTTTATGGAGCTGGATGTGTAAGGAATTAGACACCATTCTTTAAAAAAAATTTTTTATTTCATCCGTAAATAGATCAGGACATTGACTTTTTTGTACAGCGATAAAGATCTTTAAGTATTCAGTTTGAAACATTTTGTGACAAAATGGTCATATTAAGGGGCATTTGGTTGACTTAGGCCACCAGTTTTATTGTACAGTACTAAGTAATCAAATCTGTTTATATATAGACTTAATCTGTACAGACTTGTGCAATAGATGTTTGTTAGGTCTTATCAAAGTTGTATTTGTTGGATATTGATAGTTTTCTATGGCTTCAAAAGCCTTATTTCTGTTAGAACAGTTTCAGTCGAGAGCTTATAGCACTGGACTTCTTACTTGTGGGAATTGAACATTCCATGGTTTCCCAGAATATTTTAATACATGTACAGAAATTAAAAAAAGCAACTTGTAAATATGTATGTAGGAAAAGCAGGATTTGTTTAATGTTGGGAGATTGTAATCTCTTTCTGATGTTACATTACATGTTAGATAAAACCTAAACAGTCATTCGAGAAGCATTGTAATTTGTTCCGTCTCATCAAAAGTGCTGTAGGGCATGTCATAGTTTTTCTTCGCTTCCTAGCTGCTGTTGTAAGATGATTAAATTTCATATTAATGTAAAATTGCTTAGAAACAGAAGGATTGAAATAAGGCTCAAGAGTTTTGGGACACTAAGAAATGGGTAAAAATCAAGAAAAGTCATAATATTGTGCTTCCTTTGAATCCTTCTGTTACTTCCTGTGTGTAAATAAATAAAGTTTGTAAATCGGAACTGTATAAAACGAGCACTCTCCATGTATAGCTATCGGTGACCTGTCCAGTAGGTTTGTCACTGAACTTACATCTTTATAGTATCCCGTACCCTGTACAGATCAAACTCTCTTACCACAACTAAAACTTCAAGTCATAAAGAAATAAGTCATAAGTAGCATGTGTATAAAGAATCTTATAAAGTTACAGGGTCAGTTAATTACTTATCGGAATCTGTATCACTGACCTGTCCTTGTTTCTACATAGGGCATTGTTAAAATCAGTACTAATTTCTCTAAGGAAATAATCAAGGATGGAATATTCATAAACTTTCAACATGATATACTGTAAATTAAATTTATGGCATTTTGGGGGAAACCCATTAGGGCGGTTTCAAAATTATCTAGGTGGGAGGGGTGGGAGGCACAGACCCCACCACCAATCAAAAATTAAAACATATTTAATATAGGGAATGATAGAAAAGAGGCTTTACCTCAACCATCCATGAAAGTTTAAATCAAGCTCCTCCTATACTGATAATCCATGAATAACCGATAGTGAAAAGAATAATTCCCCATTTAAAATAATGTTCAGATGAGAAATAATTATTTCTTCACTTTAACCTATAGATTAGCCCAGTGAACACCTGTATAAAAACATTTGTAAAATAAGTCCCCATTGATGCCGTTTCCACCTTGTACATTGCGGTGAAGCTGGATTGGTGCTAGATGTATTTATTTGAAGTTTGCAAACTCCAGTGTACAGAGTAAATATCCTCTATAGCTAGTGTTGATACATATTTTGTGGATAATTCAACATATGACCGATTCTAGTTTCTCCTTTTAAAAGAATATGTTTTAAATAAGAAAATCGCCCCTTGGTACCTGTATTAGATTGTATTATTTGTAAATCTTGTAAAATCTGAAGTAATGACCAAAGAAATTGAGTCAACATGAATTTTCATCCTTTTTCAATATTAGAACTAAATTGATTAATTTTCATTCTCAGGCCTTCTATGGTATCTATCACAAAAACGTGTAAATAAACAATATTCCTGTTGGAAGTATTAGGAGGTTGTTAAAAAAAAGTTCAGGCATTTCCCCCAGTTTCATTTCTCCCATTCATGTGTATAAAACAATGCATGTATATTAGTGTATATATTCAAATGTCGAAGACATTTTCTAGTACATGTAACAAAGAAACATTTTGAAACAATGGTATGTACATACTTAAGAGATGTTATTTTTTTAAAAGGAGAACAATACATGTATATAGACAGATCTGACTACAGCCAAATTAACTGGGGTATGACCCCATGTTCAAGTCACGATGCCTCTGAATATTCATGCTTTTAAATGTTGATGTATTTGTTTTTGCCAGGTGTGATTCTTGCATTGTGGGACCAAGCTTAAAAATTCAACACTTGGATAAAGATTTGCATTTAAGTGATATTGTGAAATACTTCTTAATTGCAGAGCAATTATGAAGTCCTGAGGTACATTTGAAAAAATAAAAATAAATATTTGACAATAACAAGAAAAGGGAAGATGGGTTAAATTTTCGAGGATACCGTATATCTAGGATTAAATTTCTTTGAAAAAGTCAGTTTTTGAAAAAGTTATTTTTTGGAGTGTTAATTTTTGACAAACATTAGCTATTGGTTTGACAAACATTGGTTATTTGTTTTAAAATGATTGGGAGGAAATTCAAATATTGATGAAGTTTGAAAGTGATGGGGGTGGAAGCAAAATTATGTATATATATAAAGCTGAAAATTGACCAATTCGTCCATTTTGTAAAATATCTTCATTTATGTACAAATCGAATAGTGTTTTGATATTTTATTAGTTTAATTGTATATATTACAATGATAGATGTAACATGTAAGCCTACAAGCCTGGAGCCCAATGGGCCTTGTTACAGAAAGCTGAATCAAAAACATATTCAGAGGCATCTATAGGTGAACGCAATTCAAATTGTAAAGCTTGTTTGTAAATTGTAAAATAGAATTTATATTTGTCATGAAACTAACAGCAAAGTATAACTGACTCATATTACTGACCCCTCTTTGATCCCTCCACCCTCTCTACCAATCTAAAACAGAACCAACACCTTCATTGCAAAGGATATATATTGTCTGGTTTTGTCAGGATATAAGTGATTATTGACCGCCATGCACCATATTCTCATGTACTTAATTAAAACAGCAATAAATTCACTGTCATCTGTACATATTAAGTAACCACATACTCAGCAGAGCACACATCTCAATTTTAACAAAGATTCAGGGTATTTGCCATCTGTAATTGTCATTAGTATTCCTTGTGATCCAAGTTTTGTGTGTCAAATTTGTTCTCTAATTCTCGAATTCTATGCTTTCTTAAATAACAATGTTGATGAAATTGGAATTGAATTATGTGCCCTAACTTATACTTTGACAGATTGTAATTTTTTTTTTAGGGGTTTAACATCCTTGATTGTGGAAGCTGAAAGATTTATACCGTAGTTCCTAGTGTCAAGGTGATTTGAAAATTTTACAGAAAGTTTTCCATGTATCTAAAGCTTTTGAGGTGTATAATTATTCTATAAATTTTGCATACGCTTGTAGATTTGCGAAGTTTCTATTAACAGTAGCCATGAGGATAGAGTTTGGAATGATATGCGACAAAGGCCGGATCATTCCCACTAGATAATACTGATCATGATGTATTTTGACCAATGATAGTTGTCCCGTTCATTGTCTGCTTTGGGCGGTGTTGTGAGTGGCCTTCATATAGGATACCTTGATATAATGCTGTTTGTATATTTTGATGTTTTTGAAAGTTCTGAGTGATGATAGATTAGGTTTGCAGTCATTGATAATGTAATGTGTATGTAAACTGAAAGTAGATTTTAGTAGTAGTGTTATGTACAAATAGCATGTAAATTCAAAATAGATATCAGTCATTCAGATTGTACACTGTACATTATACAAAGCTTAAATCATGTGTATTGTTTCACAACATAAAAATTGTAAATTAGTTTTTTCCTTCCCATGATAATGAAAACATGTTTTATTTCACACGATATAGGATTTGTTTTATCTCCTTCAAGTTTGTCATTGTAGCATTCGCTGCATTACTGTATAATATAATAGCAATTCCAGCATTACCTGTGTATAGTGTAGATCGTGTAGCATAGCATTGGTATTGGTATGTATTCATTTCTAAGTATTGTGGGAGCTTTCTGTCCTATTTTGTATATATATTGGTAGTCACGTTGTTATACATATATAATCATGTAACATGTTTAATAGATCTATTTCCTCTAGTTTAATATCTACCCCATTAGAGATTTGTTTCATTTGTCATTACTGTAACGCCAGTTGATAAGATTTTGATGACTATGTATAGATGTTACGTATCACTCTGAATGTAGAGTGATATCACTACAGATCACAGATAATCCTTGTGTTTTATTACAAACGTAGTCTGCATGCTGATTAGCGTTCTCATAATAACTCTCCTCGCATATCAGATATTTATATATCTTTTTTCCTTCTTATAATCCTGTTGTCTCTTTGATATTTTAATCAGATTTTATCATAGTTTGACTTGACTTGGGTCGTGTTGAAAGAAAAAGTATTGAGCAATGATCCACATAGGAGGAAGGGTAAACAGTGTTCTGTGAATTCTGTATGGAGTTTTGTTTGACATTCCATTAATACATCAAAATACAGTGTAGCCTTGTTAATCCCAGGGTTCTTTTATGTTTTCAGACAAGCCTTGACAAGGCCTCCATTAACATGTCACTGTCATTAATTGGAATATGTCAAACAAATTCACATAGAATGTCAGGATTTTAAGAACATTGATGTCCGTTAATTAATGAGTACTGTAAGGTGTAGAGGATGTTGTTACTATAGAAGTTTGATACTAGTGACTTTGTACCTATTACAAGCCTTTTCTTGTATTCCACTCTAGATTAAACCCAGTCAATCTCATACTCCGAGATAATGAATCAATTTCAGTCTGCCAGTCACATAATGATGTCGTTTTTCTTGACATTAGCTGTGATTGGCTAAGTCCGAGCGAAAGAATGTTTAGGCTGAAGATTGTTCGATGATCCTTGTAAAATAGGACTAAGACAAAGTGTCTCTCAGATTGTAGGAGATTTGATAATTATCTATTAAAACTGATTGCAGTGGTCTTAAAACTGACCCTGGGCTTATCCCAGTGTTGTAATATGGTATCTAGAACTGGTTTTGTAATAGGTACATGTGTTGCTAATGAACAGAGCTTTTGATCCTAGAGGTGATTTTTTTTTTATTAGTGTCAGGCTTGTTCCAATTTGTATATTGGTCATATATTTGTGTGTTGTATTTAGCTGAGCAGACAACAGTTCACACCACATTGACTCATCACAGATGGTTGTGGCATATTGTGCTTGAGGTACGATTGTTGATTTTCACTCCGTACTTCATTTTGTATTTACTCTTTAAGATTTTTTGGTTTATGAAATTTGAGATTAGATATTGTACTCTGTACAGAAAATAGCAGCCCACTTGAGTTTTGCATTGGCTATTTAGTTCTGGTCGCCCAAATCCTGTATATGTGAGATTTTGTAAGTCTTTCAGCTACATATGATCATGTAGAGTTGTAAAATCCTCAAGTTGTAAGATAAAATACGGTTTCTGTTCGGTATGGAATTTGATATCCTGGGACATCTGAATCAACAGCTTGCATACGGAAATGTATATAGCAATGCACATCCTACTTATACACTTTGGAAATGCTGTATTTGAAAATAAGTCCAATTATAAGAAAACTCCATCTTCAAATGATAGCTGTACATGTATGAAAAGTTTGCATGCATGTGATCAGATATATCTCTGGATTGAATCCAATGCCATTGAACCAGATTCAGATAATGTTGAAATGTTTCTAACCTGACAGATGGCTGAAAACTGAAGACCTAGGTTAAGGTTCGTTACAGCTTTTGACAGCTAGCATATTTGACGTAATCCACCATTATATGAGTTTGTGATCAGAAGTATCTGAGAAGGGCAAAATGAAAATGGCTGTTACTTCCTGTACTGAGGTACCCTGGGAATGTATCAAATCCTTAAATTTTAGAACACTTAAAATTCTATCATGTTAACAATTGCAGTCTGGAAGTTTTGAATTTGGGTGTGTATTGTAGCCTGCCTGGTAATTAATATACTGCTTGTTACTTTTAACTAATATCATAATCATGTATGCCTTCACTTTCACTGAAAACCTAAAAATTTCAGCCAGATTTCTTTTAAAGAATATTCCGAGGAAGCTTCAGAGGATAAAACAGAAATATTCTAAGAAATGTTGTTGAGGTTTCGTGGCTTTGATGTACCTATTGTGTATTGATAGTCTTCACCTGTATATGTTGAACATACTACTGTATAGATTATAACAGGGTGTGTGCTGTAGCAAATACTACATATGTATATATTTTTTCGACTCGCAGAGAGAAACATGTGTTCACGTCCCTATAACCTCTCCACAAGGTAAACATAATTGTAATATAGCAAAGTAGAAGAAAATTAAATTGTTTTCTTTCAATTTAGTAAAAATTGTACAATATTCCGTAACCCCAAAAATTACCACAATTGTAAATTCGCCAACATTGTTAATAGTTTGTACCATAAATATCTTGAAAATATATAAATAAAATTTTGTGAGTGAGAGGTGTATTATGTGAAATAAAAGAAAGTAGGTTGTCATGGTAACCAACAGTGTATATTTTCTTCATGTGTAAAATATCAGCATTTATCAAAGAAAGTGTTACGGGGCAATGAACCCCAGTATGTACAAAGTTTGCTCGTGTACAGGCATTTGAACTATTACATTGGTATATATTGTAGCATAAAAATTATTTGATTTTGTATATTCAGGTTGTTCCCATTTGTACATAGACTTTTAGGGTGGGGATGATAGTTAGTGTAAATGGTGACGAGACATATTATCATTTTGTCACAAAGCTTGACGATCAGGTAATCGTGAAGTAAGCTTTAGAGAAGGATGATTAAAATGGGTAGGGGATTGTACAGGAATAGACGTAAGATGATGGGTTAAAATGCAGGTTGGAGATGCATTATGGGAAGGGATGATATGTCATTGAAAATGGTGCAGATGCATTATGGGAAGGGAAGTATGGCCATTGAATATATAGATGCATTATGGAAAAGGAAGAAGGGTCATTGAAATCTGTTCACGAGTTGGTCAGAGATGCACTAAAGGAATGGGTGCTAGGTGAAGTTGGTATTTTGACCAGGGGCTGGCAGGAGATGCACTATAGGAATGGGTGCTAGGTGAAGTTGGTATTTTGACCAGGGGCTGATCGTTATCGTTTATGCAGAAAAAAAGTATTTTTAAATGCAACATTCCAGGCATTAATTTGAGTCTTTGACAAGACTTGCCAGATATCCAATAGGAAATCACTAGGTCTGTTCTGTGACCAATCAAGTCATGTTCACTATAACAAATAAAATTATTCATGGTATGAACCCTGATATAGGGTATCGGGAGATAAAATATTGACCCCCTGCAGTGCAGAGATGGGTAAAAAAAACTACAATTTCTTGGGTTGACAGTAAATGGAATGTTCCTGATATACGGGTGGGAACAGACAGTAGAAGTGAATATCTTGTGTGGACCACAACAATCAACAAAATTTACCTCATTTCGATGAAAAGATCTTAAGTCACATTTATTGAGTGAATTGCTTTGCCACCTCCTGTAGGTGTAAACATTAAATCTGTAATGTAATAAGCAGAAAGCAAAATTGAAAGTAAATAATTCATATATAAAAAAAAATTCATTGGTCAATTAAATTTTACAATAAAAAAGGTTGAATAAATTAATTGATGAAGTCTTGAATTGCGAGTTATTGATAGTGATACTGAATTTTTTTTTTTTTTTTTTCCCAATAATACAATACCAGTATTAGGTGAATTCTCTGTAAATCATAAAATACCACAATATGTAGGTGATCTTTTGTAGTTCGCATTTCATTAAATAACTCCCATTTGGTTACCATGACAACTATAGTTTCTTGTTGCACATTTTTCTTCTAAAACTGCCGTAAAATTTATACGAGATGGACTTTCTCGTAGCCATTGTGCCACTGTAAGTAAGTTGTAGATTTATGTAGTAAAAAATCATTGTATTATTGGAGCTTCTGTAAATGTTTGTATAAAGGCCAACAACAATGGAATTGTCCATTGTATCAGATGAAACTTGTGTTTTTTCTTGCAAGTAAAAAATAAAATGTTCAATTCTATGGTAATGACTTGTTTGTTTTGTTTGATGTAGAACACAGTACAGTGATGTTCTAAATACTGCAGGAGGATGAAACACCTGTTACCATTTTAGGACCTATTGCAAACGCCTTGTGTCCGTCACGAGTTGTAGATACATTTAATTTACATTATAGACTTCTTAATAACCAAAACGCCCAGGGTCAGGATATTTGATAGTATGCTTGGATGAATGGCTGCAAAGTTTGTGCAAATTGATTACCTTGATTAACTTTCAAGGTAGAATCTGAAGATGTCTAAATTAGTTACCTTGATGCATTTTCAAGGTCAGATGTGTTAAAAATTGTATACAACTCCCAAATAACCAAGAAGTCCAGGGTTATATTTTGACAGTGCCATGCTTTGAAAGCAGTTAAAATCCCAGCGGCATCCGATGACACTGTCACAAAATCAACATTTGATCAATTTCGGATTATCAGTCTTTGAAAGTTCATTGGGACGGTCATTCGCTTGATTTTATGACACAAGAATGTAACTTGTTTTGCCTGCGACCTTGAAAGAGGATCACTTGATATTAATCCTTTCATCCCAATATAGTATGACAAAACACTTGGACATACCGGTACTCGTCATGATTTGGCCTCTTCATTAATGCTGCTGGCCAAAGGTCATAGAAATTGTTACGCCAACATCCCACATCACGATATCTGGGCAATGATGCAAGTTGAAGTGGACCAATCAAACAAGCACACTGCTTTCTTATTCAGAATTGCGTTTTAGGTCCAAATATCAAGGTCACAATTACTATAAATAGAAAATTAATTTCTGCTCAGTAACTTTTGTTTCATTCCATTGGGACAAATGAAATTCAATCTTCACACCGCTTCCCCTACAGGCAAAGTTGCAAGGTCAACTGATCTCATGCGACTTATTACGTTTTGTCTTTCATTGTACATGTACATCTGTCCGTCAATTGTCCATCCATAAACAAATCACATTTTTGACTTCCCCTAAACCGATAGACCTGGTTTGGCCAGTAGCATGCTTGCTGGGATGATGGGATGACAGACAAATGAGTTTCTTCAAATGAATTACTCCGACCTACTCTCAATGTCACAGGAGTCAACCGTGTTCAAATCTTTATATAAAAAAAAGACCCAGGGTCATGATATTGGGCCAGTAGCTAGCATGATGTGAATTCGTTCAAATGAATGACCTTTATCTGTTTTCAAGGTCATTAAAACTTCTTGATCACCAAGAGACCTGATATTGGGCCAGTAGCATGCTGAGGTGAAAGGCAACAAAGTTTGTTCGAATGAATGACTTTGCCTTACTAAAAATGTTTTAAACAACTTCTCAATAACAAAACAGCTCAGGCTCTCGATGAGGCTAGTAGCAGGCTGGGATGAAGAGCTAAGAAGTTTGTTCAAATAAAGGTCAAGGACAAATTGGATGAGAAATGTTTTTGTATTTACATTTTTGTTAGCCCTGTTCTTCCTGACCTGTACAGTGTTCTAGATTAAGTTTCAGGTGACTCTTGTATGGAATTACTCCTTAACCATCAGATGGATATTCAAATTGTGCTTTTTGTAGTGTCCTTTTTATTGCAATTTCTTGAGAAGTGCTGGAAGGATACTTCTCAAACTTGATGTAAAGGTCCATCTTTGTCTCTAGTTGGGTCCATTCAATTTTGAGTCTGATTGGGGAAACAAAATGGCCAACATGTGGCCATGTCGGACTTTGAAGGTTGAAGTTTGTCACATTTGCTATTTGTTGAGAAGTTGTCACATTTGCTATATGTTGAGAAGTTGTCACATTTGCCATTTCTTGAGAAGTACTGAAAGGATAGATCTCAATCTTGATATGTTGTTACACTCAGTTCCTCGTTACACCTTTGCAATTTTGAGAAACTTGTATTTACTTGATTGATGATTCTCTGCCATTCATTTAATAAAACTTTATTTTAGGCCTCCAAGTTTGAAAAAAAGGCAACTGAGTTATTGCACTCTAACAAAAAATTTCTATTTTTAGTAACAGTGACCTTGACCTTAGACCTTTGGACTTTAAAAACAATCCCAAGCAACCACATTAGGTAAGGAAGATCTTCATGAAGTGTGAATTTGATCAGCCCAAAGGAACTTCAGTTACTCCATGGAAACAAATTTTCTATTTTTAGTAACGGTGACCTTGACCTTTGTACTTCGGACCTGGAAAGTAATCCCAAGCAAGCACTTTTGGTAAGGAAGATATGCCTGAAGTTGGAGTTTGATCGGCCCAAGGGAACTATAGTTATCACACGGAAAACTGTGCAGATGACACGGAACCCGACATAGTGATACCTATATATGGCCTGCTTTTAACACAAAAATGGGTCTAGGACATTCTTCTTTACAATCTTTCTTTGTTGGGCTTATCAACCAAATATCATGCTTCCAGTCTTATTGATTAACCAGAAGATATTTTAATAAATTTGACCAGTGTGACCTTGAGCCATGTAGATAATTTCATTTTGCAAAATTTTAAGGACTCCATCCCATGAACATATCGACCAAATACCATGACTGCGCTTCCTGGTTAATATTTAATTGAAAAATTATGTCGCATGCCAAATACATGTTTAACAGAATTCCTTAATTGTATTTCCCCAAAGAACATTTCATCAAATATTAACAGGACAATTGGCCCCTTGACATGAAAATGTTAATCAGCATTTTGCTGAATGTTAAATTGATAATTGATAACAAAGCAAAATTTTTTTCCTGTATTTTTAATTACAGTAAATGGAGTAATCCACATACGTATAATGGAACATAAATATTTTTACAAACCTCTTTTCCTATAATAGCAAACATCCAATGAATGACTCAATGATCGTTTCACATGTAACGCACAACAATTATATGCTACATAGTCTTAAGAAAATCCCCTTAAGGAGCCCCATATTTCACACTAAAAAATCCCCTTGACAAGCCCCACATTTCTCACTCAAATCAAACAGCTTTTATTTTTTAATTTTCACAAACCCTGAAAATTCCTTGTCTGGTAACTTGAATAATTTTTCTGCTGAAAGTATGAATGAATTCCTTTGAAAAGTGGATGCATTTCAAAAGTGGAATGTATAGTTTCACTCATTTGTCTTTTTAACTATATTTGGAAAGTTTAACTGAAATATTGTGTCAGGTTTAAGGGCATATGCTACCTTATATACCTATAAGAGTTTCGAACTTATAAACCACATTAAAAAATTCTGATTCTGAATTATAAAGGGAAGTAACTCTTATATGAATCCTTGCCATCATTATATAATGTTATGTAACACATCTCCCTAGAAATCACCAAATGAGGTCAAGCAGTTTGTTGACTGCTGACAGAATAACTTTGTATTTTGTTTTAAAATTCTCTGTACATATACTAATACCTAGCTTCTATCACAACACCAAGTGCATTTAACCTAAAACTGAACACTTAAGTCATTTTAAGATCTACAATAATCTCACTCACAGAAAGACTTCATAAACAAATTTTCTTCACATCGTCCTATAAAATAAGTGTAAATGACAGAAATCCTTTGATAAATAATATTCTCGATTCTTGTTGTGATGAATATTGAGAGTTTGGTAAATGTTAAAAATCGTATCTATAACAAGGTCTTGCATTCAGTACACATCACCAAATCTCTTACATAAAATGTAAATGTTAGTTGTTCTAAACTTGTTTTTTTTTGTATTGGACAAGTTGACTAGCGGACGAGAGGTGTTTGTTTAAGCTGAAGCAAAATTCCTCTCAATCTAGACACATCTTTTGTATTTTTCGAATTTTTGGGGTTGAATTCGCAGAGTCTGCAGATTTTTTCCCACTCCCCTCCTGGCTGTGTCTCGTCTCGATCCTTCACGAAGGCTTCCTCAGCCGCCCTGAAGTAGACAGAACATGATTTATGCCATATACACATCATATCATTAATCACATGGGGTCAATATTTACCACATAACTGATGAAAAATGTATTTACATGTACTTTCAAAATTTTTTTTTTTTTTTTTTTGACAACAAATTTACCACTTGTAGCAAATATATACAACCATTTTCCACCATCAAGATGTTAAGAAACTGAAAACAAGAAAAAAAAATTCTCGACTTATTCAGTTTCAGCTATGAAACAAAGAATTGGAATGATCTGCAAAACAAAAATTTATCAAATATTTATGAACATATCTTTCACCGTATAAATCTGCAATCCACATGGTAGACTAACGTATTTTTAATATTATAGACATTATATATATACCATTCCTTGTGCCTCAAATATGCTTACCGTTATTTGTACTAAATATCTTAAATTCACTAAGTGTGTCATATTTTTCTGCACTTTGGTAAGAATTCACATTTTCCGCTAATGGGGCCTTCATTAAGCTTGAGGAATTCCCAAATACATTATACTTGGATATTATACTTTCTTAAGCAATTATTTAAATAACTTGTTAGTGTTTAAAAAGCCTGTAAGCAGTATCTTGATTCAAAGTACACTGTTAATGCTTATAACAGTCTCTTGAGAGACCTATTAAACAACAAGGGCCCAATGGGCCCAAATCGCTCACCTGCAATGCAGTGATCTTTTCATATATGGATCCTGCAGTTATTTGAAAGCATGCTACAGGACCAATATAATGTCTCTCTGCACTTTGGCTTTTCACTAAAAGTCATTTAAAGATTTAAGCATACTTGATCGACGTGACCTTGAATGAAGGTCAAGGTCATTCATTTGAACAAACTTGGTAGCCCTTCACCCCAGCATGCTACAGACCCAATATCAACTCCCTGGGACTCTTGGTTATTGAGAAGAAGTTGTTTAAAGATTTTAGCCTTTTTGACCCCTGTGACCTTGAATGAAGGTCAAGGTCATTCATTTGAACAAACTTGGTAGCCCTTTACCCCAGCATGCTACAGACCCAATATCAACTCTCTGGGACTCTTGGTTATTGAGAAGAAGTCGTTTAAAGATTTTAGCCTTTTTGACTCCTGTGACCTTGAATGAAAGTCAAGGTCATTCATTTGAACAAACTTGGTAGCCCTTCACGCCAGCATGCTACAGGCCAAATATTAGGTCTCTGGGACTCTTGGTTATTGAGAAGAAGTCGTTTAAAGATTTTAGCCTTTTTGACTCCTGTGACCTTGAATGAAAGTCAAGGTCATTCATTTGAACAAACTTGGTAGCCCTTCACCCCAGCATGCTACAGACCCAATATCAACTCCCTGGGACTCTTGGTTATTGAGAAGAAGTTGTTTAAAGATTTTAGCCTTTTTGACTCCTGTGACCTTGAATGAAAGTCAAGGTCATTCATTTGAACAAACTTGGGAGCCCTTCACCCCAGCATGCTACAGGCCTAATATTAGGCCTCTGGGACTCTTGGTTATTGAGAAGAAGTCGTTTAAAGATTTTAGCCTTTTTGACTCCTGTGACCTTGAATGACGGTCAAGGTCATTCATTTGAACAAACTTGGTAGCCCTTCACCCCAGCATGCTACAGACCCAATATCAACTCCCTGGGACTCTTGGTTATTGAGAAGAAGTCGTTTAAAGATTTTAGCCTTTTTGACCCCTGTGACCTTGAATGAAAGTCAAGGTCATTCATTTGAACAAACTTGGTAGCCCTTCACCCGAGCATGCTACAGACCCAATATCAACTCCCTGGGACTGTTGGTTATTGAGAAGAAGTCGTTTAAAGATTTTAGCCTTTTTGACTCCTGTGACCTTGAATGAAAGTCAAGGTCATTCATTTGAACAAACTTGGTAGCCCTTCACCCCAGCATGCTACAGACCCAATATCAAGTCCCTGGGACTCTTGGTTATTGAGAAGAAGTCGTTTAAAGATTTTAGCCTTTTTGACTCCTGTGACCTTGAATGAAGGTCAAGGTCATTCATTTGAACAAACTTGGTAGCCCTTCACCCCAGCATGCTACAGACCCAATATCAAGTCCCTGGGTCTTTTGGCTATTTAGAAGAAGTCGTCTAATTTATTTTTAGCCTTTTTGACTCCTGTGACCTTGAATGAAAGTCAAGGTCATTCATTTGAACAAACTTGGTAGCCCTTTACCCCAGCATGCTACAGACCCAATATCAACTCCCTGGGACTGTTGGTTGTTGAGAAGAAGTCGTTTGAAGATTTTAGCCTTTTTGACTCCTGTGACCTTGAATGAAGGTCAAGGTCATTCATTTGAACAAACTTGGTAGCCCTTCACCCCAGCATGCTACAGGCCCAATATTAGGTCTCTAGGCCTTTTGGTTATTGAGAAGAAGTTGCTTGAATGGAAAGTTGACGCCGGACGGACGGCCGGACGGCCGGACGGACGACGGACGGACGACGGACGCCGCGCCACGGCATAAGCTCACTTGCCCTTCGGGCAGGTGAGCTAAAAATACAACACTTTTATTTAAAAAAGGGCAATTTCAGATAATCATTTTTCCTATATCGTTGAATTGAAAAATTTTGTAGTATCTGAAATATGTAATAATTTATACCAAACTTAAAAAGTGAAAAATTAAAATTGCTGGACCTTTAACCCCTCAATATAAACAAGGTCCATTTGCTCAAAATAATATATATTTATCTATCAATAAGCCGAGCTTCGTAAATGCCAAATACTTGTGTCTAAACAGCAGTTCAGCTAATGCAATAGCAATGATCTGTCATTGTCCTACAATTAGCCAACACCCTAACAGTCCCCTGGACTTATTACAGGATAAATATTGTATGTACAATGTCATTTCACAACTAGATTTTATTACATAAATTCATATACGATTGTCTAGATTATTACACAGCAGAAGCTGCCCAGATCTAGAGCCATCACAAAGCTGTTGCAACCATTACATCCGAGTATGTACATAACAAACACCTTTTTTTCTTTTCTTTTCAGATACATATCTGATCCCAAAACCATAGATTTTTACACATATATACAACATACATTGGTAAAACATGCAACTAACTCAATAATAAACCCATGCTCGGTCTTACTCCCCAAATCTTAAGTCTTGTTGTACAGATTTGAAGCTTTTAAGTTTCATTGTCAACATCGTGACGTGTGAACGTCTTGTTTTACAGATCTGAAGCTTTTAAGTTTCATGGTTGACATCGTGATCAACATTGGAAAAAATTCTCCTTGAGCGATATTATTTTGCAGATATGACACAACCTGGATTTGATCTACATGCCGGATGCCATCATAAAACAACAGAAGAAATTTACTCTTCTGGAAAACACGATCTTATTCTGTCTGTACTTTTTCAATAGTCTTTATATAACTCTATATTTTTTCAAGGCTTTTAAGATCACCACATGAACAGCCAGGGTCATTTTAAGGTGAGGGTCCCTTTGTAGTAGCTTGTGGCTACCACACTGTACAATATGTAGGAGGCCCATCGCATGTTATTCAGAGCTTTGGGGGAAAAGTGTCTTGCAAAGGACATAATCACTACAGCATGGACAGCTGTTAATTTTGAGCATATCATATTCTGTTTTTAATCAAGCAATGTCAGACCAAAAGACCTTCATTTTGAACAGCTAAAATTTGTTAATAACTTTTCCCTTAGATAAACAGCAGATTCCTGTAACCCTGACACCCCTTTTTTCTAGCAATGGGTCCCTCCACCATTTGCTTTGGAACCTGCAACCAGAAGCTTCAGGGGGAACAGCTTACACCTTTTTATACAGATCTATCTTAGGTATGGGTTCACACAAATTGTCTAAAAACAAACTATGTTTTTGAAAAAGGGGGAAAAAGACATTTAAAATATATTGAAGAAATAAACCTTGTCAAATTTTAGAAATAATCTTTGTTTCAATACAAATCCAAATTACTTCTGTATTAGCTTTCACACAAATATTTTTTTTTCAATCGAACATATCATTTTGCATGCTATGTCATCTTTCTTCATTATTGGAATGCCTTTTTTCCAAAAAATAATTACGTACAAATACTGTAAATATCGGTGAAACATTTGTTCCTGAAAATGTGTGAGAACCTGTTGTAATTTTTTTTACTATTCAAAGTCCTTTTTTTTTCTCAAACACTAAATATATTTTTCAAGAAATAAGAAATGAGGCAGCAACCAGGTTTAAAAAAACTCATTGGAAAAGAAACCAAGTTTGTGCTAAAAACATTACCTCCGGGTGAATCTTGTGACAAGGACAAATTAAAATTACAAACTTTTAAAAGGGCGACAAACAATTAAACCATGTGTAAAAACAAGGGCAACAACTCTATTTGATGTAAATAAAATATTCATTACATCACATTCAACAATCATCACAAAAAAATAAATTTCCACTGTGTATGTATAATTTGACACACAGAATATAGCACAGCAGATAACATGTATATACTGTTAATAAGTCTTGATTTCCTACCAAAAGGGCAAAGATATTTCAGTATACCTGAAGAGAACACTAAACTTTTCAAGTAATAGCACAACTTCGCTAGCCAGTACAATACTTTCCTTTTCACTTAAGGAGAATATTGTATTGAACACCCTTGACATGTAACATGTACAACACTTAATAATAAAACTTGGAGGAAACAACTTCCGAGTGTCAACAGTCACCTCAGTGGCCTGTGTTGGGAGTATATATAGTGTATATATTGTTTTGCTATTTCCTGATAAAACTACAAAATCGATTTGTTGATGGTCATATAGCAAAATTGTAGTTTAACTCACTGGCCTATAGTTTAAATGAACGGGTGTGATTCCCCGGACAGGAAAATGTATGGGGTCACTTGTCTGACAGTGTAGGTCACTTGTCTGACAGTACTAGTGTAGTTAACTTGTCTGACGGTGTAGGTCACTTGTCTGACGGTGTAGGTCACTTGTCTGACCGTGTAGGACACTTGTCTGACCATGTAGGTCACTTGTCTGACGGTGTAGGTCACTTGTCTGACCTCGTAAGTCACTTGTCTGACGGTGTGGGTCACTTGTCTGACGGTGTGGGTCACTTGTCTGACCGTGTGGGTCACTTTTCTGACCGTGTGGGTCACTTGTCTGACCGTGTAGGCCACCTGTCTGACTGTGTAGCTATATGTCACTTGTCTGACCGTGTAGGTTCTCTCTGAGTGCTATGGTTTAATTTTCTCCAACATAAGCATGCTTCCATCCATTTGTTATAGCTGTAGTACAATTTAATGTTTTTCCTGCGACATGGTCATTTCGAGTACAATTTTCATATATACTATATGCTTTTGTAAAAATAATTACATTTTGTACTGAATAACATCAATGTCTTGGTTGAAGCAAATACAATTTGTTTTCTTTTTCTAATACACTATATATGCCTTTGTAAATACAATTTCCAAGCATTGCCAGTGGCTTGAGTGAAGCAAATACAATTTTTCAGTTAATAAAAACAACTAGGTTCTTGTGTAAAACTGTTTTCAGCTATAATGCCTATGACTTCGAATTCATCATTGCAAATTCTATTTTCATGTTTCTACCAGTAGTATAGTGACTATAAATTATTGTGAGTACATTAATGTTTCAGGGCTGACACTTTCAAGTAATATACGCTTTCAAGTATTGACTATGATCATGACTAGCTAGGACTCTATGAGTACAATTTTCAAATACCAAGTATTGACAAGCACAACTTTGAGTCTAGACAGCAACTACGCGATTACAGGCACAATTTTCAAGTATACTATCTGAGTATCAGTACAATTTTCCTTTGATCTATGGCTACAGTTTTTAAGTTCTGACATCTAGGCCAATATGAGTCCAAAATCATTACGAGTACAATTTTTCAGCACTGACAGTTTTTAACTGTGTAGAGTAGAATTTTGAGTATAGATGACTAGGCAGTCGGTACAATTTTGAGTATAGATGACTAGGCAGTCGGTATAATTTTGAGTATTGATGACCAGGCAGTCGGTACAATTTCGAGTATTGACGACTAGGCAGTCAGTACATTTTTTGAGAACTGACAGCGACTAGGTTCTAACAAGTACAATTTCCAAGTTCTGAAAACAAAAATAGTTTCCAGTACTGTACGAGTACCATTTTCTGGTACTATACCCAGTAACTAGGTCATTGTGAGTACGAGCTCTGTTAACTAAGACAATATGGTAAATACAATATTGAACACTGGTCTGATATACTACCGGCTAACATCATAGGTCATACTCACATGTTTCCTCGGCTTGTGGGGGATAGACAGACATAAATATCAACTGGTACTCCTACTACCTACCTTTAAATCATTTCTCAACAAACTTATGAAAAATTTATAACTTTTGATTTTCTTGAAATTTATATGTCAATTTCTCATCTTAAAATAACAAAAATAATACTTGTATGTTTATTCAAATTATGGTAATTTTGAACCTTTGAATCACAAGAAGACAAGATCTGATGGGCCTACAAGGGTTTTTACTGGACATTGCATTGCCATGTGATAACTATTTTTCTATTTCTCTAAAAATCTAAATGTGCTTACCTATAATAAATTTGTACATATATAATTGTAAATATTGCTGTTTTAAAAGAGTTCTCATTTCACAGAGGGAATAATATTGCAAAAAAATGATACATTTAAAATTTTGTCGTGAAAATGATTCGACAAAAAAACCTTGTTACTGAAACATGACACAGATATGTGTAGTAACCATGACAACAGTACTCACCGGTTGTTTTCCTTAGTTTTCTCTAACTGCTCTTGGTTGTGTTTATACCAGTCGTCAAGCTCCTTCTTCGCTCCATCCCTCATTTCTTCCTGTTTTTTCTCCTCTTCTTTGTCTGATGAGAGAAAAACATTTTTTATTTTACATACAAACTGTATTTAACAGGAGAGTGTATCTGTCCCTATTAGAGCATCCCCAATTTTTTTCAGGAAAACAGGAAGCGTGAAATAATTGCAATACAAAATATAAAATATTCCTCTCCTCACTGATCTGCCAATATAATGTTCAGTCTTTAAACCAAACACTTTGAATTTTATTCCCTAACATTTTTTTAATGTTAATTAGATATATTTTTAATGACAGGCACTGAATACACTGTTGGCTGTGTATAATATTATATACCGTGCATGACCTAATAAGGGCGCCCCTACCTTTGACTGAATGTCATTAACAACAGAAAGCTAGTAAATTAAAAGACAACAATATATGATATGATCTGGGAAATCACCTGTGTCTATAAATAGAACACAGTTCCATTTGAACATAAATGGTGGAACACACTTTCTCTGTTCTAAAGAACAGCTGGCATGGTTTACAAATTTACAGGAATAGTCAAGGGATGTTAAAGCTTAATATATGATAATGAATAGATATCTTCATCTGGAATATTCTGCTATAAGGTATTGTCTGTTTCGTAAAACTCAAGAATAACACCCCCCCCCCCCCATCCAATTACGCGCACGTAGAATCAATAAAGAACTAAATATTTTCATCTTAAAGTTCTTAAGATTCTTACCTTTTGCCTCTAATTTTAAAACTTGTTCCTCTCGCCAGATTCGGATCTTTTCAGGTTCTGACCTCTCGTGATCCTGTTGAGCGATTATACTGTACATATCAGACGGCCCATTAGTCTGAAAGGAAAACAAACACCAAGTATAAATACTTAATCTAATATTTCAACAAAACTTTTTACAGTTCAATGTTTACTTCCAATATGCTTACTATGAAATATGCTTAAATTTAAAGTTGTACATTATTGATCAGATATATTCAAGCAATAGTGAAATAACTATATCTTTTTGTACCAGGTAGTTCTTAAAATATCAAACACTTTGCTTGTTCTAAACATCAGAAAATCTTACATCTTATTTTTTGCTTGTTCAAAACATCATAAAATCTCACATCTTATATTCAGCTTATCATCAGAATTATATGTTACGGTTCAGTTAAGTTTCAACATATTTTATTTTCTTGAAAGTGATTGGACAAAAGTTACTGAACTTACATATATATAATTTATATATATATATATATTAAGCAATTTCCCTAGTTTTACTAAACATACTTAAAACTAGATTTGAGAGGCAGTAATTGTAAAGGCCATCCATGGGCCACCATTTTGTCAAGACAAGTTTAAACATTAACAAAACCAACAATTGGGTTATGATACTCATATGGATATCACAACAAACCTACAGCACCAGTCAGTATGAATAGGCTACCTACTGCTGTATTGGAATCTAGACATGTCTGAAAATAAAGGTGTTACCACCTCATGCTATGAGGCCAACATTCCAACCAATATGAAAACACTTGTATTACGACCAAGACAAGCCTGGGTGACGCCTGAAGAGGAGACCTAAACACACGAAATCCAGACGGATACAGGTATAAATTGTACAGACCTATAATTTTTTTGAGAGATCATGGAACCAGGCAATCAGAATTCTCATCAAAACAAATCTTACTCGGACAAGTCAATAATCTCAATATTGAGCTATAGGTCATGATATTGCTAATGTTTTCATGCCAGGCAGCCATCCTAAGCAGACAATTCCAATTCATGGTTATCTTCCTCTTTTTTTTTTAAACTTATATACACAATAGCATTGTCATGAAACCAGGATGAAACATTTGAACAGAACTACAAGTTAACCACAAGAAAAGCTACAAATAGAAAGTTTAGTGAATATTGGGAGTTATCTCCCCTTCTCCCAAGGTCTAAACTTTGCTCTGAATTCCAACTCCCTAACCGTACATACACAAGTATTTCCTTCATATTGTCTGGCTTCGAGGCCAGAGAGTCATTAACTTGTCTTTCTGAGAAGACAAGTGACATTACAAACCAGTTTTCTCTACAAAGGTAAAGCGATCTGGGGTTCAGACTTACATTTATACCCCAACCTCTTCATCAATAAAATAACTCGGGTTCATAAGATAATTGGAACACAACCTTTTTTTTCATTTGAGAAGTGGTCAAGCGTGACCTTTAACCTTGGCTGATCAACCATCAAGATCTAATCTGCTGTAAACCTAGATTGTATAATGCTATGGTGTAAATATGAACAAGATCTGTTCAGGAAAGTGGTCAAGTTTGACCTTTAAACTTGACCGATGACCACCAAAATCTAATCAGATGTATACTTTATTGGTGTCATGTTATACAACCGTGAGAATATGACCCCAGATATTGTGTAAACAAAGTTATGACCAATGACCGACTGCATGTACAAAGTGATAACTAAACACTTTACTAAGTTGGGCTGTGGGTGTAAAAGCTCAAATGCTATATCATTATCATATATATATATTCCTCAGAATTTCTGATATACCAAGCAGTCCAGAAATAGCAATTTCTGAATTGTCACAGTTTTTGATTGCCTGTATCTGTAAAAAATGTTTTATAAACGTTTTTGTAACACTACGACAGCTGATAACTGCAGTAAATTACTGAAAATAACAATACGAACTTACAAAGCAATGAATGGTTATTATCTTCCCTTAAAGCAGAATTAAGCTTGTGCACATTTGATTTTCCATTCAATTACCTATAAACTTTGATTAATCAATATTTCTATAATATATCATAAATTTAATTTAAATTTCAAATATCATCCAATAATTAAATTTCTAGAATTAACCAATTAATTACAAATAGCAATTCATAAAGTTAAGAAATTTTTAACATGCATCAATTCATTATGCAGTAATTAATTCTTTAATGAAGTCATGAATATATTTACCAAGTTTGAATTATATCACTGAAAATAAGAAATGTATCCAACTGGTTTCTCAATGAGTAACTCTTTTATACTGAAACACAGGTCATTGTTATAATTAGCAACATCCATTTAACTATCTATATTTCCCCCTGAAAAGTATCACAAGATTGTCATTAGATTAGACAAGGGCCTGTGGAAATAAAACAACTTTCATAATCAAACTCTACCAGTAATTATAAACTAAAATAAAAAACTTAATCTGATAAGCCCACTGTGTATTTATAAAAACACAAAAGGGGTGCTCCTAACGAACGCATGTACAGAGGAAAACTTCTGTGTGAAATTTGGGTAAAACAAAGAAGTTTTGTTTTTATTTACAAGTACGTGTACCTAATGCAGAGAAAACAGTCTTTGGTTAAAAGACTAAACATTATATTACAGATCAGTGAGGTAAGGAACTTTTTAAATGTTTCAATTAGCACATCCGTCCTCTTTGCCTGAAAAAAGCAGGTACACTAATTAGGTTGAATATAATGATATAAATATTTCATATTTTGTAAGTACACTGTTGTGACTGCTTAATTGAAACGTTTTGCCGAAAAAACATTTTCAAGCTTATTTGCTAGATAATCACTTTTTAATTCATTGTAAGCATTAAAACATTGAAAAGACTGTTGAAGCACATAATTTGAAATTAAGCATGAGTGGTTTCAGGAAAATGGCTCAAGATTTTGATAACAATGTATGACTGATGTAATTACTACATGTTAGTGCTAAATCTTGTCTCTTGTCAAGTGGAAGTTAGCTATATATGGTTAAACCTCAATATAATGCCTTCCTTTATCTGTCTCTCACTTTTACTGTAAAAGCTGTGTTCTATTTTTTGCCATTTCAATAAAGAATGAAAGTGCGAAAAACAGAAAAACTTGAAAGTGAACATTTTTGAGAAAATGGTTAAATGTTTTACAATTCCTGCAAAAAATATCTTTTTTGCTTCATTTTTCAGATATGCAGCGAAAATTGTAATGATAGAAAAAAACACCTTTTACAGAATTTCCAAGCACAGGTACGGGTAAAAATTTGTTTTTCAAATTGGTTATAGATGCTTGCACATTCATAAATAATTTAAATTTAATTAAATCATAAATTTGGACTTATACCTGTGCACTCGATTGCAATTATTACAATACCTCTAATGGTCCAAGCTTCCTTTATCATTATTTTGTCGATGTTTTTCAATTCCTTTAAATCACATCCCTCAATATATTGACAAACCATGGCACTTCAATGAGGTTTACTGTATATAACATGTATGTAAGCTTTGGGGTGAACATTTCATTTATGAGGGGGAAAAGGTGAACAAACTCTGTGAGGATGTAATCTCTGATCAATAAAAACATGTTGTCTAATCATTCAAAGGCAGAAGTGTCGAACATTCTCGAACTGAATAATGATAGAGATGAATAGATACTCTTTGTGTCATGTATGATGAGTTCATATCAGAATGTATACAATTGATGAGTTTATCTCCTCATGAACAACCAGGATCATTTGATGCAAGATGTGCTTGTAGTAGCTGGTGACTACCACAAAATAGCATATTCTGTCCTTATGTAAGTAATTCAGAATGGAAATAAGGAAAAAAATTCAAAATGGGCCTACACAAATATGAAAATATACAAGTTAGTGGACTTGTTTTTATTTATTTATTTATTTTTTTCAAATTTATTTTTCAAAGAAGAGTTGAAATATTACTCTCAGAGTCCGAGGTGTTAATAAAATTTTGTGAATCATGAACACCTGTGCATCATGGGAATTCTTGGTCTAAATTTCAATCAAACGCTGTTAGACTCGGTATGCTTGCACACAAAACCAGCAGAATGACAATATGACAGAGGGGACTCAAGGGAGACAACCAACTCTAAAAAACACCAACACAATATCTGTGTGACTGTTGTACCTTAATGGGCTTTCCCTCATCTTTTGATCTGCCACACTGATAATGACATACACCAATGTTAGTATTCATAAATCTGTCAAGAATTAATTTAAGATATACACACTGTATTCATAAATAGTATACCCAAATGCTATTTTATTTGTATTTTCTTGCTTTACTTATATATTATCGCTTTTTTTTTTTTTTTTTTTTTTACAATTTCTATGTAGTGATATATCACAGCCATTATCAGTGAACTTTTCATGTCAAAAATGATTTCCACTACTGACAATACGTTCAGAAAGATGTTAAATAAAAAAAAAAGGAAAAAAATTTGAAGAGACCTTTCTGAAACAGATACAGTATATAATATACCTCCAGATAGACATAGCAAACTATTTTTAAACTTTAGAAAGATATGGAAGAATCAGACAGGAGTGTTTATGAAGAGATCTATCTGAAAGAGAGTATATACTTCCAGCTAAACATAGCAAACTCTTTTTGTCATTTAAAAAATATATGTAAAAGAATCTGACAAAGAAAATATCCATAGAGATCTGTCTTAAAAAGAGCTTTTATTTATTTTCCAGCTAAATATAGAAAAATTTCTTTTCCATAAAACTATTTAAGAAGCATGTTAATACAGCTGTAAAAGACTTAAGGTCTGAAAATACACTAGTACCTTCTTAGTACAAATCAGGTCGATTATTTCTGGTAGAAGTTAAATTCTGTTACGGAAAAGGCTACAGACAGGAAAATTCATAGTGCATGGAAATTTCAAATTCCTTACATTTTGTTCCTTGGCATCAATGAGGGGAGGAGAAACACCAAAGTCTACAACCCCCCCTCCTGTTTCCCCCACCACCTGAAATATCAAAGCTTTAATGTCAAAACAGAATCTCCAACATCAGGACTACAATATGCAACTTTCTTCAGTGACCTTGAAATGGTGTTTTATCTTAATTTGTTCTCTCAACAGCGCCAAAAGCATATCAAAATCACACATAAACTAGAAGTTCTCTACATGCAAGAAACTTATAGAATCACCAAAGAGAATACAAATTCCATATTAGGTAAATTCATTTCTTATAATACCACATAGAAAACACAATTACCAACTTATAGTGCCATTGTGATAAAATTTGGATGAGCTTTATTTTACCGAAACAAAATATTGGGGCTGATAAATCTACTCCTCTGAACTACCTAGACCTTCATCTGCCGAACTCGTGAACGTAGGATATAATTTAGCCTGTATAATACAAATAGGCAGTACCCCCCCCCCCCCCCCCCCCCCACCTCTAAACACCCTTTTTTTTTTCAATTATTTTTGATCATCAGCCGACTACTATTAAATACAATGAGAAATGACCTATATGTGACATTCTTTAAACAAAATGTATTTACATTTTTGGACATGACATGTATCTTGCGTGCATTACCATAAACCCTTTAAGTTGATATGTTGACAAATTAGTATAGTTTGGGAACAGTACCGACAAGAATGTACCATAATGATGAATGATTTATATTTAAAATTAAAATATTAATGCATTTCCGAGTAATAAAGCTATAAAAGTGCCTGAGTGATTAACTATGACATTGTACACTAGAAGATTTTTGTTTGTCTGTTTTTGGTTAACGTCCTATTAACAGCCAGGGTCATTTAAGGACGTGCCAGGTTTTGGAGGTGGAGGAAAGCCGGAGTACCCGGAGAAAAACCACCGGCCTATGGTCAGTACCTGGCAACTGTCAGTGTCGGGACACCTTAACCACTCGGCCACCACGGCCCCTACACTAGAACATATATAGGGGCCAATTCATACCCTGTCAAGGTGTTAGCTAAAGGCAGAGTATCTGTTGGGCAGTATATATATGACGATCAAAGAAGCGAACTATGTTTAGCCTTCTAACATTGATGCACTATACGTGTTGTAAGTGTGTGATTTTATATTATCGAGTAATCATCATTTTCTGTGATATTTTATTGTGTTAGTCTTGTGTCGGAAATATCATTTCTTTATATGGAAATATCATTTCTTTATTATATATATAATATGTATTGCATGATCTATTGGTGTATGATAGATGTATGATTTGTGAATGAAATTAATTATGTTTTATTTTGTATGTTTCAGAACGTGGGTTTTGAGAAACGTGGTTTGGAATTAATAAATCCTATCATCCTAAACGAACCCAGGGGCATTGTCATCATTTACAACAAGTTACACTCCGCTACATATTCATACTATAAATGAAAGTAAGTTGACAAGCCATGCAGAGCATCCAGATAGTGCGTTTAAATATATACTGTAAATAAACTGTAAATATACTGTAAATGTTGTCATTTTCAGTTTGTTCTTATTCCATTACTTTACATAAAGGGTACAATAAATTAAAATTGTAAAAAGAATATAAAAGTTACCTTTTTTGCAATTTTCGCCAGAAAATATTTGGTAAAGCCGCAAAATTCTAAACCATAAATAGAACAACATTTACAGTATCAACTAATCAGAAGATGCCTTATGGTTGTAAATGAAACTCAATGATTTACAGGGCATCCAGTAGACCCTTGAGAGTATGTTTTTGACTCCCAAAATTGAGATCTGACTCTTGGGTTTGAAGGGACATGTCTATTTGACATATGTTTTGACCCTTCAGATTTCTGAGAAAAGGTGATTTGACTTCTGAAATTGCTAAAAGTCAAGGGTCAACTGGATGTCCTGATTTAATAAACCACCATCACCACCAACACCGCTATATTGTGGAATTGAAAAGTTTAAAACAAAACAGCTAATTGAGTTTCTATTTTCCATGCATATATTTTGCTTGAAGTTGAATGACTGATGACAGATTAGACCAGAGAGAATATATAGGATTTTGGAATATCAGGCTAATGATTCAATCTTTCTCTGTAGTCATGGAATAATAATTAGAAATTAGAATATTTCTCTAAGGATTTTGAAAGTAAAAATAAAGAATATGTTTAGTTCTCAACAGAATAAAGAAATGAGAAGTCGGCATTAAGAAGAAGTACATATACGAAGAGGTAAGCAATAAGGGGAAGTCATCAATAAGGAGAGGTCATCGATATGGAGAGGTCATCGATATGGAGAGGTCATCGATAAGGAGAGGTCATCAATAATGAGAGGTCATCAATAAGGAGAGGTCATCGATAAGGAGAGGTCATCGATAAGGAGAGGTCATCAATAAGGAGAGGTCATCGATAAGGAGAGGTCATCAATAAGGAGGTAATTGATAAGAAGAGGTCATTGAAAAGGAGAGGTCATCAATAAAAAGAGGTAATTGATAAGGAGAGGTCATCAATAAGGAGAGGTCATCGATAAGGAGAGGTCATCGATAAGGAGAGGTCAGTAAAATAAGAACAAGCAAGCAATAAGGACAGGTCAGCAGCAAGGAGAAGTCGACAATAAGGATAAGTGATCAATAAGGACACGTCAGTCATCATCTCACTGACATAAGTTCAATGGAAAACTAATCTTTAAGAACATAGTACATGTATGCACACTTTATGACATGTATTGCTGGAACTACAAGCAGCATGTTACCTGGTTTTATTTTCATTACAGGTGTCCTCAATTTGAAAGTGATTAAACAGGAAGGCATCTATAGAACAATTATGGATTCCTTTTTTTGCATTTTTGTTTCATTTTAAAGTCCACAAATTAGTAGTCAAATATGAGACAATCAGTTTGATCATGTTTATGAATTTCTTAGAATTTGCACATGTCAATTTCTTTTTCTTTTTCAAAATTGGGGTTGTCGTTGGGATAGGGAGTTTCATATGACAGCACTTGGATTTCTTTCAATATCTTATTAAATAATAAACGTACTGATAGACTGGAAGACATCGATTTTAGAGAGAGGGCATAATTTAGACAAATTGAGATATAAAATCTGAAAGGATGTAAAGTTGGTAAGAGGGTAAGAGATGGAATCCATATTTGTATTTTTCTACAGCTGTACATGTGGGGAACAGGTCTAGATACAACTCATGCATATTCTTTTGCTCTAGTATAAACATATAATGAAATATTATTAAAACCTGTCATACCAGATTTTCCTCAGATTCCTGTTGTTGATTAGTAGTTTCAAATTCCTAATTGAAGAGAAAGTGTGTTTTTGGTGGTACATATATACATCCATACATCAAAATTGATTATTCAATCATGCACACAATTCAAAGCTTAAACACGGAACACATTATATGTTTTATACACACGAATAGCCAGCATAAAATTAATACAACTGTATTGACATGAAATATTTTTCTTTATATATGAGGAAAATAGACGCTTCATTATATAGTTTATTACAAAAAAAAAAGAAAAAAAAAAGTGCCCATCACTGAATGATCTTTATTGGGTCTATGTCAGACTGATCATCTCTCTACCTTTCCTTTCTTTCACCTTTTCCTCTTAAATCTAATTTGAAATGGCACAACAACAGAACAAGGGGAACCTACTCATGACGTTATAAGAAACATCCCCTAGTACTTTTCAAGAAATTGTGATAACAAACTTCAATTCTCAAAATCCATGATGGCCATCTGTCATGATCATCCATTTTATTTTCTGATCAAAAATCTAAATTGAAATAGCACAACTATGGACCAAAGCAAACATACATGTGAAGTTTGGGGAATATTTCTCCAGTACTTTTCGAGAAATTGCAATAACAATCTTCAATTTTCAAAATCCAAGATGGCTGTCTGTCAGCCATTTTGTTTTTCTTATCAAAAATATAAATTGAATTGGCACAACTAGGGACCAAGTGGAACCTACACATGAAGTTTGTGAAATATCAGTACTTTTCCAGAAATAGTGATAACGAGAAAAGGATTATTTATGGATAGACGGAAGACAGACAGGTGACTGATGGACCACAGAGGCTGGACGATTTTAATAGCTCACCATCTAATATAATGAAAGTGGAATTTGAAAGGTAATATTTTTTCTGTTTATACATTTTCAAAAAAACTAAAAAAGTTACCTGAATGTAATTTAACTGGTCCAAAATATCTAACACATCAAAATATTTGCATGCATGTATATGTACACAATAACAATTAAACCACAATATCATGTACACTACTAATAATCTGGAGATCCAATACACAAAGACAAAGAATAAACTTTCTAATTTTAACAATGCCACATGTAAAGCCATGATCATGATTTTAGGAAAATGACCAACAAAGCTTCAACACCAGTAAATGTAAAAAACAATGTCCTCTATCATGTAAACAATATTACATATACAGTATCCACAATTATACAACAGTAGTAACTTTAAGTAAAGATGTCTTATAGACATGCTTAGCAGCAGCGTTCAACACATGCTCTTGACCTTATATGCACAAATCTATGAATTTTATATACAAATTGCACTGCATTGTATGTGTGTAGGTTGCACCTCTTTTTCTATTCAAATAAAATAATGGTGTAGAACTAATAATGATCACTGTGATAAGTGGTAAGTGTCTGTTTCAATGCTGTTGATATGTATTTGACATAAAAATGTCTATATGTGACGTTTCATGCCATAAAATTTACCTGATTTCCCATTAAACCTTGGTCTTCTGGAGCTCCACCAGTGAATGGGTCAAAATTATCACCTGTAAAATATTTTTTAAATCAAAACTATTTCACTCTCACAATTTTGTGATACATAGAGCACAGGCACTTCCATTTTATGAGTTATTCTTTAATTTCATAATTAGATATGACATTGGTCGTGTGATATGTTAAGGGTACTATATAGTCCTATGTCACACTTTTTGCAATACCGTGATGTCACACGCCTGGAATATTGAGAATATATTATACTGGCACCATGTCTGGTGTAGTCTGAAATCAGGGTGTGCTGTTTAGTCCTATGATATATGCAGCAGGGAAAATTAATAGTCAAAATGGCATCCAGAGTCCCAATGAAATCGTGTAGGGGGTCTAGAGTCGCTTACATGGAAATAATAATAATAACAATAATGGTCTTTATTTATACTTGATAACATGTTGAGCTTTAAAACGCGTCTTACACATGGTCAAGATAAGTAATAGAATTTACAATATTTACAACAATTTCCTAAACAGGAATGGTGCGAGGCTGTCCAACAGAGCTTATATGTGGCAAGGGGTAAAGGCATCGAGAGGCGCTTCCGTACATTTTGCAAAGGGTTAAACTATGTCAGAAAAAAAAGCACAATAAATGATATCTGGTCATTTTGGTACATTATTTCACTTCGGATGGTTAGTTGCGATATTTAAGCACTGTCACTTAAAAAATGGCAGATCAACAGTGTGAATTTTTGACCAGCGTAAAGCAGCGCATAGGGTCTATGTGGATGGAATAAAACACTGATATGGGACTAAACGGGTGTTTTCCACGTTTCCATTGAGTAGTACTTTCAGGCTCTACACCAGACATGGTGCTCATGTCAGGGCCAGAGAAAACTCTGGTAAACTGTGATAAATATCGAATTATTTTCCTCCAAGTTCAGTCTCTCCTGTCTCCAATATACTATATATATATAATATACATTGAAGGTAGTGGGTAAGCGACATGATTCTGAGGACTACAAACTGTTTATCATATAAATGTTTCTGAAATGAAAGGTCCTAGTGTACCCTCGAGCTCAGAACCAACCGGCTCCGAACCGACATACAGAATGTGGGCGGATACCGACCGAACATGAAACAGATCAGATAATTTAAGACAATATGCAACGAATTACTTTGTTGCACTGGCTCTGATGAATCGACACCGAAGTTATCATCTTCAAGGCCCGCCAATTCGGTCTGTTCCCTAGCCAGAAAAGCGGCGGCGGGGTCTTCTTCGGTTTGTTCAGGGTTCATGAAGTCTGCGTCAGCCATCTTGGTACGTTATCGATTGCTACTTCCGGCAAGGTGCGTGGCACTGAATTAAAAGTACGAATATGATTGGACAGTATGCTAAAGATGAGTAAATAAAGTGATATTCTAGTATAAAATTTCATAATATATCACTTATAAATAAGAAATCCAAATCAAATATATCATCATTGCTAAAGAGAGTAAGAAAAATTAGTTTTGAAAACTATGGCTATTTTTGAAAAATAATTGTGCTTACATATATGAAATATAATTCCTACTCCTAAATATTTACCGATTCATCACAATAAACAACAGGGAGAAGTTTCTGAACTTTAGGCTAGTCTAAAAATATCCATGATTCGCAAATACCTTTGAAAGACAACTCGTTCAGGTTAAGAGTGTATGTACATGTGTCCGGCTTGATAATGGAAGCTGAAAAGAAACGACAAGGCAGACGACGCTTGCCACGACAAAAATCTTTCACAGAAGCATTGAAGGAAAAATATTGTACGCCAGAAATCGACTCGTGCAATTCTGGTGGTTTTGTGGTGAACATCGTCTATCACGGAAAACCAAAGACGAACGGGTCAGATGCAGAGCTGGCCTACTTGAGAAACGTGGTATGCGTGAAAGTAGATTTTATTTACGTTTGGAGGTGGAAATATGATTTTATCGTATTGACATCTGTTTTTGACAGGTTTGGAATTGGATCGAAGGAAGGTCATGATCATTTCTTAATTTTGCAGTGCCAATAAACGTGTACATATATTCATATTACACTTGATTATTTTGACATGCTTCTAGAAATAATCTATGGTGTCAAATGTAAATAGTGACTCATACAAGAGATGACAGTTTTATCAGTGACTCATTTTGTTATGAAATACAAATTGTTCCAGATTGAATATCAACTGTCAAAAATGTGAAATATCCATTTATATTATATCAATTTTTTTCGCTGAATATATAGTATGTTGATAATGAATATATGTTGAAATAATGCGAATCAATATAATTATATAAGTGTATTTACGACTTAATTGAAGCCAAATACACCTACTTGCCAATTTGTAAAATGGAAAGTTCATATTTGTTCCAATTTTAATCAGTTCAATATATTTATTGCATAAATTTAAAATTAATTTGCCATAAATCATTTTAAAAAAATCCTCAATATTTTATTGGACCATTGTTAATGGTAGCAAAGTTTCATAAGTGAAATTGTTGATAAGTACCATTCAAATTATCTGCACCATTTGGTCCTACTCCAACAATGTTAGAGGTTTTACACGGCGAGATACTTTTGACAGGCGCCGTCGCAGTCGGCAAAATAATATGCGATAGAAAAAGAGCCAACCAGCGGCCTCTTATGTTATAGGAGTACATTTGGTCCAAAATACAGTTTCAGTATTATTGACTGATGAAGTCAGAAAACACAGTCTGAGGTTGAGTACATATGTTGCCCCATCTGTCATTTTATGATTTTATAACGGGAAAGAATAATAAAAGATAATGTGCCCACACTGGGGCTCGAACTAGCGACCTCTTGCTCTCAAGGCAATTGTGCATCCTATCACTAGTGATTAATTAAATACCAACTGGCCTGAGCTTTTATAAGGCGACTTTATACTCACTAATTTTGCAATTTATTGGGACATGTCCTGCAAGTTTAAATTTCTGTTATGTACATATATATATATATAGTCTTATAATTATGACTTTAAAAGTACATACTTAATGGGAATCAATATTAGTTTCAATTTTTGTTCCTTTTTAAATTGACGTCATATATGTATATATGTTCTGAACCGGAAATAAACTTATCTGGCCATGGTCTTATATATATTTTTCCAGCCAATTGACAGAAATTAAGAAAAACATTCTTTTTAACTTTTAATACAGAGGATATTTCACTTGATTGGCAATGTAATAGAAAAAGTTTAAACACGGAACAAGTGCAGTAATTAAATATATATAAGATGTATTGTAGAGACAACAGTTTCTATTTTTTTCATTGAGTTCACAATCAATGTCCTGACCTCAACTGATATCAAAATGTCATGAAAATGATGTCATCACCGACAATAGTATAACCTGAAAGATCATGATTCATCAGTGAAAAGATTTCCGACAAAGAATTTCTCAAAGAAACAACCAAACTGCTATTTTTTTATTCTTGTTTTAAATTGGAATGAGATACCTTTTTTTTTTTTTTAATTTGCCTGTAAAACATAATTTGCAACAGCATATTAAAATCAAACTATATCGCTGCAAATTTCAAAACATGTACATTATTGGTGCATTATTATGATATTACATGTATTTAAATTTCAGGTGCTGTGTGATAGACATGTCTCTATGGCTGGTATCCCTAGTGACGGCTTGAGGTCTCTGTGTCCCAATGTCAATGACCTTGACCTTTCTGGAAACCTGCTGGATGACTGGGGTGAAGTTCTCACCATCATGTCAAATTTACCATTCCTGAAATTTGTGAATTTCAGTCGAAATAAAATCATTAACAAAAAGGTAAATGACAAAATATGTTCCAGAAATTAAAGGGTTTTGTTGATTAAGTGATAGCTATATAGGTACACTTCGACACAGTTCGTATAACTGAAATATCTTGAGAAACTTTATATTTTTTTGAGAAACTGATCTTCATTATTTGTTTCTATAAACTATTACATCTTGTATCCTTTAATTAGATTAGATCATGCTGATGTAAAATAATTTAACACATAAAGTTAAAAAAGAAACAAATGGATACATGTATTCTCCATTTTTGTCTGTTGATTTTACTATGGTAGACATTGCTACCTCAGGTATATCTATTATCTATATTTCCTACCTATTATATCCATTATAGGCATATTGTGATTATTGTTTAAATTATTTTTCATCTTAGTATTTGAAAGCACCTGCATATTTTCATTTTTTAATTGACTCTTCTTTTGACATTTCTATTATCATGATATTGGTTAAATATAAACAACAATTTGTTTGTGATCTCAAAATCATTAAAATGAATTTTTCTTTAAGTTCGAAAAATGAAACACAAAGAAAGCATATTTCAATATTGTTATTTTTTTTGAAATGATGTTTTCATTTGAAATGTTCCAACAGATTAAAACACTGACATAAAAAGTATGGTAATAAATTTGAAAGTCTTATTAATTAGTTAGTTGGATCCAGGAATTTTTCTGAGGGATTGGTGGGGCCAATAATTGGCCACATTCCAAATTGAAATTATTTCATATTTAAGTCAAATTCCCCAAATTTGCAATTTATTCCTGAAAAAAATCGTTCCAAATTCACCAATTTTTTTCCTCCAAAATGAGGCAAAAATCTCCATCCAAAACCAGTGAGAAAATGGGCTTGGATATGTACATGTGTCACTCTAAAAGGAATATCAACATTGTACCGGTACATCATTTAATATCAATTTTCTTTACAGAATTTTCTACAAAAATGGGAGACTCCTCTGAACACGGTAGAGAGCTTGGTACTCAATGAGACAAACGTTACATGGGACGAAGTGTTGACAGTCGCAAAATACCTACCAAGTCTGAAGGAACTACATACCTGTAAAAATGGTAGGTAGATCTACACACCTGTAAAAATGGTAGGTAGATCTACACACCTGTAAATATGGTAGGTAGATCACTACACACCTGTAAAAATAGTAGGTAGATATACACACCTGTAAAAATGGTAGGTAGGTCAGTTACCTACTGAGTCTGAAGGAACTACACACCTGTAAAAATGGTAGGTAGATCTACACACCTGTAAAAATGGTAGGTAGATCTACACACCTGTAAAAATGGTAGGTAGATCTACACACCTGTAAAAATGGTAGGTAGGTCAGTTACCTACTGAGTCCCTTATCTGATGGCGAAGTTGTGGGACCCATATTTTTGAAATAATGTCTGTTCTTCAGCATGGATTAAGACATTTTGACCAAATTGGATTTGAAGAACCCTAATCTTTATGTATAAAATAGACTGTCAGCTGTCTTGATGAAATCATCTAAAAATATTTCAAATCTGTTCAGGCTATACCCAGCTGTCGTCTTCAAGCCTTGGAGTCCTAGAGAAGGTGACATACTTAAAGATGAACCACAATGAGATTCATAGGTGGGTATCAATAGTTAAATTATAGAACTACTACACTATCTCCCCTCACAAAAAAATTCACTTCAAGCTTTGTGGATAATCGATTGTATGTTTAAAATTAAAAAAAAAAAAAAAAAAAGATACCGACAAAATTTGTTATCGCAGACTCAGATAACTAAAAGATCCTATTTGCATTGAAAGTATTTCGCTGGTCCAAGCCCAAACTCCTCTTTATCTGAGTAATATAATTGTGATAATTTGAAATTTGATACCTTGAAAAAATCAGGTATCCAAAAGTAAAATGCCTTTCTCTTTAGCACAAAGTTAAAAGTATCTGTTATCCTGAAGTTGAAAGCTTTAACCTGTAAACCATTTTTTTTAACTTTCATTTTTTGTCTACTCAAAACTTTTCAAAGCAAAATTTCAAGAAACTACTGTTATTAAGGAAAGTCAAAATTATCCTCCTTATTAACTCTAATTGGTTGAAGATCTACCTACGGATATTGTCTTGTCTTCTACATGTACTTGTTATTATTACCAGTGTTAATTGATTTTTATCTGTCCCGAATCAGTGATTCTTGAGAAATCCCCTCAATATATTTCATTTATATTTACAACATATTATCATATCACCGACTTCTTTGCTCAGGAGCCAGGGCATTCATGCCTAACAGACATTTCGAGTTTAATACACTAAACATAAAAAAAACTATCACCATTTTTCAGCTGGGAGGAAGTATGGAAACTTCGACATTTGCCAGAGCTTGACACACTGATATTATCAGGAAATCCTCTCAAGGATGTGGCTTACAAGCTTCTTGATGATGCAGATCATGTTTCTATGGAAACAAATGATGCAGAAACAGAGGGCATGGACAAGGATGAGGGAAAAGAGGAAAATGGTAACAAAAGTTCCAATCAGTATGCTAAAGACCATTGTAGACCAGGTTCTCGCAGAGGCACTTTCAGAAGTTGATCAAGCAAAGATGGATAAACCTGAGGTTGTCCAGCAAAACAATAACATAAGGGTCACAGAAAGTGACAGAAACACAGAAATGAATGCAGAAGATGACAGGAATGCAGATGGCCAGTGTCATATGAACAACACTAACAACACAGGTCCTGTCAAGTTTTATTTGGAACCCCAAGAAAGTCTCGGTGAATGCTGTTCAAAACTAAGCAATAGCCAGGACAGAAAGGCCTTCCCTAAACTGAGAAAGTCTTTGTCTCAGCGATACCCGTATTGACAGCTGGGATCACCTTCAAGCTCTCAGTATTTTCCCAGCTCTTGAGTCTCTCAGAATACAGGTTGGTTTTGTTAGATTTTTATACCCTGTGTATGTCTCTTTAACAGTGCCTGTCCTGTACAGAATATACTTCTTCTTGGTGATGTCCAATTTCAACAAGTTGAAGATGTTGTCATGAGAGAGAAAGAGATTTATTCAATTCTTAGAAAGCCAAAATTATACATATATATATATATATATAGATTTGATTTTGTGGGTGTAACCCTGGTAAAAACTAGCCGCAATAATACCGCTAGGCTAGAGAGATCTTCTCTTTAGCTTCATCGGTAGAGCGTAAGACTAGTAAGCCAGAGGTCCCGGGTTCGATCCCTAGCGGAGGCAGTGATTTAAATGTTAATTTATCATGCGCTCTGTTACATGGGTACAGTGACAGGAGAGCAGATTTAAAAGATTAAGTAGTAGAATAGGAGCTTATGATATCTGGTGAGATTCAACTCAGATATTGATCATGCATGAAAGATGGATTTTATTCTGACCTTTATACCGGTCAGTCTAACTTATACTTTGTTTTCAGTTTTGTCGTCATAAATCCAGTAAGATTATCAGGCCATCCTTAAAGTTTAGTTGTTTCCCCTTCCCTGATTCTGTTTGTATAAAATTGTCTTAGTAAGTAATAAAAATATATAATGGGATGAATTATAACTAGCAAATTGATGCTGAAGCCCTTACGATTCAGTTTAGTTAATAATAGGTTATAAATATTTAGAGGATATCTAACAGTGTCTTCAGTAATATCAAATATATTTCACAAGTGGGCTAACATTTTGATATTTTTCACGAGTGCACAGCATGAATAAAAAAAATATCAAATTGTTAGCCACACAAGTGAAATATATATTTGGTATTACTGACGATACTGTTAGATATTCTGGTAATAACATTTTTATAGGAAAACAAACCAGGTCAGCTTTTAATTTTCACCATTGTCGTTTGTAAGCAGTGTTTTGATTGATCAAATCAGAAAAAGTGATATTTTTCACTTGTGAAAATATTATTTTTATGGAATGAATAATTTTCGATATTTCACTGGTATAAATGTAATATTTCTTTATCTTAAATTTATTTTAGGATATCCATCTCTTGTCTGAACAGGGCGAAGATGATCGAAGAAAACTCAAGATTGCAAGGTATAAATTTTTAATGCTCTTATATTATGATGCTTAATCATGTTCTTACAATTTGAATTTGAGGGGGGAAAATAAGAAAATAGGCTTTTTGATGGCATAATTATGTCCCCCAAACGAAGTGGGGGGACATATTGTTTTTGCTCCGTTTCTTATTATTATTATTACAAGCTAACCGGTAATAAGTATTTATATATTTTAAAACAACTACCGTATCTATCACCTGTGTTCATTGAAGAATAACACAATCGGTGTAAGATAGTTTTTTATTCGGGGAAAATAAAGCCTTCTGATGATTTTTTTTATTTTTATCTCCCGCGAAACGCGTCAAAAACCGTTCAACGCAGCTCCTTGAAACTTTCTGTATATATCAGACTAGTGCCCTAGTTGTGCCTTTTGCTATTGCGGACCTTCCATTTTCGGTATTTTCTGTGTCGCCATGGAAACTTAGTCAAAAATACCAAATTACTGTTTCCTTTTGTTTCCGGGCTATAACTCCATAACCGTTCAACGCAGCTCCTTGAAACTTTCTGTATAAATCAGACTAGTGCCCTAGTTGTGCCTTTTGCTATTGCGGACCTTCCATTTTCGGTATTTTTTCTGTCACCATGGAAACTTAGTCAAAAATACCAAATTACTGTTTCCTTTTGTTTCCGGGCTATAACTCCATAACTGTTCAACGCAGCTCCTTGAAACTTTGTGCCTTTTGCTATTACGGACCTTCCAATTTCGGTATTTTTTCTGTCACCATGGAGACTTAATCAAAAATACAAAATTACTTTTTCCTTAATAACTCTTACTTTGAGCTTGATATATACATGTATTTGGGTTTTCATACCAACTGCGGGGTGCGGGGGATAAAGCCAAGCTTTGCGGCTCCTTGTTTTTGACACAAACGTAAGTTTGAGTCTATGTCAGCGCTTTTGAGGTATAGCTGACAAAATCTACGATGCCCTCTGGCGGATACTGCCTTGGCCAATCTAACCGTTGCTTTACAGTAACTCCGTAATGCTATGCAGTAAATATTTGTAAATATCGTAAATATTCACGATAAAAAATGACATATAGTAAAGTTCAGCTATAAAAAAATTACCTTTTGTTTTGTTGACACAAACGTAGACACAAACGTAAGTTTGAGTCTATGTCAGCGCTTTTGAGGGCTCTGGCGGATACTGCTGTTGGCCAATCTAAACGTTGCTTTACAGTAACTCCGTAATGTTATGCAGTAAATATTTGTTTAACTTCACGATAAAAAATGACATACAGTGAAGTTCAGCTATTAAAAAAAATCACCTTTTGTTTTGTTGTATTTTAGAAGCTGACAGGACAATGTGTTTTTTTTGGCATCTTCGTTCGCTCTGACACAACTTCCACTGCCACTTCACAATCATATTCTATCGCAAAAAAAAAATAGTCCCGTGACTTACGGAGTCAAATGCAACACTGCAGTTTCGTTAGATATATGACAAAACAACAGAACCTCACAAATAGATAGTTTTCAAAGTATTTAATTTAAGTATGTTCTGTCGATGATACGTAAGAACATTTTTCCGCGTTGAACGCATTAGATTTCACGCGGAATGATACAATCGACTTTTCGCTGGCGCCATATTGCTGCTTACCTGGGACCCGGAAGAAAAATCTACTAACATCACGCTGAATTTTCATCATCGACATCTATGTGTTTTTTTTTCTTTGGTGGCATGTTACTGAATGGGTTATAATATTGATAAAGTTTCGTCGGAATATCGTTGTTATTTTGTACATTGAAAAATCACTCATCCAGCATCCGATTTTGTCCGCCATCTTTCAGTAATGTAAACAATAATAAAAGAAAGAGTAGGTGATCAAACCCAACTTTGAATGTCATTTTCTCACTGAAATATTAATTTGCATGTGATTGATGTAGTCTGCAGATGGTTAGATTATATAGATGTTTTTTACGAAAGAAAAAAAGTTGTCTATTCATCATGACAATATCACAACAACGGCAGTCGAGTACCATACGCATGTTTGCAAATAAAAAGTTAAATAAATTCTCACTGAATAGGGTTTCGAAATGTCAAATGGACTTGTGAATATTAATATTGACTTCGGATCTATTGATTATATCCTACGTAATGCACATGAAGTTTTTCGTTTACAGAACGCGTACCGCATTAACGTGGCTGTCTGCATGCAGATGTAGACGTCACTGAAAATTTCATCTCTAATTATAGCGACTGATTCTTTTTTTCTAATATTCGTGATGGTTTAAAAAAAATAGAAAATGATCTATCATTATCATTTGAAATATTACATAACAGTCGAAGCATATTATAAAAAAGAAAGGGGTCTACGATGTACATCTACATAGACCTTTATTATGTTTGGTGGAGTTTTGAACGCTTCAGGGACGGTTAAAGGGCAGTAACTCTTTAGAAAACACCATTTTTCATGGAAATGTACTGATTGCTAAATTTAACCAGAAATATTTAAAGGCAGTGGAAATGTTATATTCCTACATCTGCGGTTTTTTCTGTCTTAAATCATTTCAGCTTCTGAATTAAATTAACCTTTAAACTAATGCACAGTATAGTATTGATAAATCAATGCAAATAATTTATTCTAACTTAGATTTATTATTATTATTTAATCTTTTTTTCTTTACAACACTAGTACATATTATTTGAGAAGAACAGCAAAAATTACTAAGTTCATTATTCTTCTAAACAACAAAAATTTGTAAAACTTTTTTGTGTTGTGCATATATCCTATTGTGAAATAACTTGGCATGACTAAAGATAATAGTATTGTCTTGATGGCTGTTACATACTATATCATAGGTTGAGTTAAATAATTATTTTCTTCTTGTCAATTATGGTAAATGGTGAAAACACATTTTTTTCATTTAAATTGTTAAGTCGGTTTAATGTTCAAATTCAGATTGATTTAATTAAAGCAACTATTAATAATGTATATATGTGTTAACTTTTCTGACAAAGTCTTCAAGTAACCTGATTATATTTGACAGAGAATCAAAATAAGTAATTTTGTTGTTAAGAATAGTGGGCTTAGCCATTTACAACTGTTTAGATTCTACTTAATAAGGTTTGATTTTTAACATTTTGGCAAATTTATCTTATCAATATCCAATTTAGTTTTAAAGATAAGCAGTACTTCCATTTTTATGAAAATAAAAATTACTTCAGTGTTCTAATAATTTAAACACATGAACAATTGAAAGAAATACATTTGTATGAAAAGCATTCATAATGGACTTTGAAGAATGCTACTACATGTACAGTTCATCCAGTTTGGGCATTCGAACTACATTTTCATCTGACAGATGCTGCAGATTAAAAAAAAAACTCTGATTTTGAAATCGATGATATCAATACATATAGCTACATTCACATCTCACTAACATTAATTAACATGATATATATACCATACATACATATATATATGTATCATGCAGTTACAGTTATGTATATGGTACATATACTATTGCGGAGAATATTTGATGCAATGTACATAAGTGAAAAACAAAATTCCACTTCAAATTGATTTGAACTGTACATGTGAATGAATGTGTTTTTGTTGTATAGATTATTTTTAGCTACACAGTATGGAGTGTAAACATATAACGTAGAGTGCTATATGAAAATCATGTTCACTCTAATGAGCGATTAAGAAACTGTCTCAAGTCTGAGCTGATATGAGCATGTAATTCTAAGTTTTGAATATAGTGCTTAGTTTAATGTGCCCGTCGTGATGGTATACCCTGCCCTGTCTACATCCGCATTCTATGCCTCCAGAGTCTGTTTATCAGACCCAGGTGTTTTTAACCCACCATCATCAGATGGTGGGCTATTCAAATCGCCCTGCGTCACTGGTCCGTCCGTCCCTCCATCTGTAAACAATTCTTGTTAACGCTATTTCTCAAAGTACTGAAGGGATCTTCTAAAATTTCATAGGTTTCTCTTGGTTTCTAGTTATGCATATTGCATTTTGAGACCAATCGGAAAACAATATGGCCGACAGGCAGCCATTTTAGGTTTTGACAATTGAAGTTTGTTATTGCTATTTCTCAGAAAGCACTGAATTGATCTTTCTCAAATTTCATATGTAGGTTCCTCTTGGTGCTAACATTAGTTATGCATATTGCATTTTGAGACCAATCGGAAAACAATATGGCCGACAGGCAGCCATCTTGGATTTTGTCAATTGAAGTTTGTTATCACTATTTCTCAGAAAGTGTTGACGGGATCTTTTTCAAATTTCAAAAGTAGGTTCCCCTCGGTGCCTAGTTATGCATATTGCGTTTTGAGACTGATCGGAAAACAACATGGCCGACAGGCAGCCATCTTGGATTTGGACAATGGAAGTTTGTTATCGATATTTCTCAAAAAGTGCTGAAGGGATCTTTCTCAAATTTGATATGTAGGTTCCCCTTGGTGGGTGGTTATGCATATTGCATTTTGAGACCAATCGGAGAACAATATGGCCGACAGGCAGCCATCTTAGGTTTTGACAATTGAAGTTTGTTATTGCTATTTCTCAGAAAGCACTGAATTGATCTTTCTCAAATTTCATATGTAGGTTCCTCTTGGTGCTTACATTAGTTATGCATATTGCATTTTGAGAACAATCGGAAAACAATATGGCCGACAGGCAGCCATCTTGGATTTGGACAATTGAAGTTTGTTATCACTATTTCTCAGAAAGTGCTGAAGGGATCTTTCTCAAATTTTATTTGTAGGCTCCCCTCGGTGCCTAGTTATGGATATTGCATTTTGAGACTAATCGGAAAACAACATGGCCGACAGGCAGCCATATTGTATTTTGACAATTGAAGTTTGTTATCGCTATTTTACAGAAGGTACTGAAGGGATAGAACAATCTGCCACAAAATATCATTCAAAACCTTGAAATAACATCATTCAAACCAGGGCTCACACACACGATAAAATCCTAAAACAATCACACAAATGTTTTTAACCTGAGCTCTCTCTTATCTAAAAGCTGGTAGCTAGATGGGGCGCTACATCAAATGTATAAATATTTTTTCAAATGCTAATGATAATGATAATTTGTGAAGCGCTTATAGGCATGGGATCCTCAAAAGTTTGAAAAGAAAGGCCTCATTAATTTTACAGGTAATCTAGGACCTTCATATTACATCTACAACTACGTATACATTAACCCATTGAAGATGTCAAATAAGATTACCCGAGTACCTATTCTGACAATTAGCTGCCAAGACGCACTTGCAATCAAAAGTAGATATGAATTTCTTTTCTTTCCAATATTTTGTCCTAGTCCTAATCAGGTATTGGTGATGTTCCATACAAAGTTGACCATGTCCCCACTAAACAAAAGCAGTTAAAATAATTTGTTTTCGTTTGTGTCTTCAGTACTTTCAGTACTTTGATTCTATTTATAGTAACATTATCTTTGACCTTTGACTTTCAAGCCTGAAGCTACATGTAGTATTCTAAGCAAATACTTTCTTTAGTAGCAGTGATCTTGACCATTGGGCCCTTTTAAGTTATCCTTGAAAGCAGGCACAAGGTAGAACTTTATAACTTCTAATAAGCATAATCAGCTCAGCTGTATTGTACTTCAACCGATTTCCAGTTTATAGAAATAGTGACATTGACCTGCAGGCCTGAAAGAGTAATTAAGGTATTGTGCAGCAACCAAACAAGATGCCCTATGGACCTGTCTCAATGACCTGCATCTCTGGACCTCTTGGCTATTGAGAAAAAAGTGTTTCAATATTTTAGCATGTTCGACTCCTGTGACTGTGAATGTATGTCAAGGTCATTCATTTTAACAAACTTTGTATCACTTTACCACAGCATACTACAGGCCAAATATCAGGTCACTTGGCCTCTGGGTTATTGAGTAGAAGATTTTCAAATGTTTGCATGTTTGGCCCCTGTGCCCTATAATGAAGGTAAAGGTCATTCATTCAAAAAAACTTGGTAGACTTTCCGGCATGTGATTGAGTTGAAAATAGACAGACAGACAGAGACCATTTCATTTAAGGGCACCACATCTCGTGATTTGGGACCATAACTACAAAGTGTGTACTGTTCATTTGAATGGAAGAATCCCCCTTTTGGTCCCATTTCTCCCCCTTACATATGTATCATCATGTATATTAATTATGAAGTGCAGAACAATGGGGAAAAAATGAACAATAAACTGCTAGAATAGCTAGAACTGTATAAGACATATATATAGGAAAGAAAATAAAGGGACACAACTCTTCAAGTTAGTGGAAATCCAGCCCTGAATTTGATATGTGATGGTTGTCTTTTGAGAATATGTTCCTAAACCAAAGTCAAGAGAGCTTGTATGTGTCTAACTTTCGGTGTTTGGGCCAGAGGAAACTCTGGCTACTCATTCTCATCAAGGGTCTTTGACGTGTTAGAAGGTGAGATTGCCAGATCTAATATGAAAATCTGATAAAAAAGTATTGCAGTGTTTTTGGATGGATCTACCAATGTTAAACCAATGTTTAACAAAATCTCATCTTTAATATCCAATATTTTTTTCTAAAACCATATTTTCATGACTTAGCCTTGATAGGCCAAATAGAATAAAAAATAAAAGCTTTGTTTCTACTAGTACTAACCCATCATAAACTTAAAAAGATTTTGCCCAAATCATTTTTTTTCCTAAATTGCAAATATTTGTTACCTTTGTGTAGTTGATTCCTGTTTAACTGTCAGTAATACTTTACAATGTATATGTAATTCAATTACACTTAAAATATAGATATCTCCAGGTTTTCCATCCATTGGTTATATCTGTTGCTTAAACAGTTCAATGAACTGTTACATTGTTCTATTTCAGATTTTCCTGTGTTGAATTGTTTCACTATTTCAAACTTCCCTGTGCTGAATTGTTTTTGGCAGATTGTTAAAAAAAAAAAAAATCCTGCCCACCAATTAACTGGGTACCCTCTTTTCCATTTACCTGTTAGTAGAAACAAACAAGCTTTCCAATGTTTAGTGTGTGTCTTTTTTAAGAGTATCTAATATGAAATTGTGTATTACATATGGGTAGACCATGAGTTCAAATTCATGGCAAGTCCCTGGAAGTGTAAATAGTAATGACAGCACATAGTACTGAGGTGATTTGTGCAATGTCAGATTTTTTGCTGAAATTATTCCGGAAAATTTTTCTGTATTTATATCAATTGGGAAAGATTAAATTGACTATATTCTTAATGTAAATGGCAACAAAGGAAAAGACTAGGTGGCCAGTGTACACTATTATGTGGCAGATGAGGGGAATGAAATGCAAGGCTAAATCTGCCAAGGTTGAATACAAAATAATCAACCTTTGGTTAGAAAAGACGGTTAGATACAGAGGTTCGATAATAAACTGTAATGTGTCTTTTCTTTTCTTTGGCTGGGTGTCTTCAGCAATTTAGGTTCGCTTTAGTGAGTTAACCTTAAAGTTGGCATCAGATCCACAGTTCCACACTACCAAAAGCCGGAGACAAACATGAATGCTGCAGACTCCCAAAAGCATGTATTAATAACCAGACATTTATTTTGACTCAGTGGTAGAGTGTCCGTCTTATTCTAGAGTTCGGAGGGTCCCGGGTTCGAACCCTAATCTGGCTGCTACATTTTCTCCTTCTCCTAGCCTGTAACAGTAATTTTCCTGAGGTCCCAACTTCAATCTGTACGTATAGTGGAGGCATTGAAATAAATTTAATTGATCTTGTAATACAAAATAACTTTTCCAAATAGAGCTATGTGTTATCAACACCAACCCCTGTGCTCAGTGCCTTAAGCAATGTCAGTTGGGGCACAGCGCCTCGTCACAATCTTTTCGTTTTGTAAACACTTGAAGCATTTTGATATATATCTCTGTTTACCCTATGAATCATGATTAGCCTGAGACACACTTGATATGTCTCTTTAACCTATAATAACTCATAACCTGCGGCAGCTGGATTATGAGTTGTATGGTAAACAGACAAGTGTTCAAAACGTGAATGTAGTTACGTGGCCCTGTGGTCAGGGGTAGTTAATTATATAAATATTCCAAACCAGACCAGTCAGTTAAAAAAAGTAATTACACTGTACTGTACAGAAATACAAATATTCCCACATAGAACAATGTCGTGGACAAGCATTTATATAGACAATGGTTGTGAAGATGAAGTATTTAAATGACCATGTGCGTAAACTGTAAAACGAAAGTAGGTCTAGCTCACAGGGGCATGTCTAGTTTTATATTACAAAAAATAGTCAGAAATACCTATATATATTGGATGTTTTGTTCGGAAAAATAAGTTTGAAAAAATAGGTCAGAATTTCAATGGCGATAGGATGTTTCCCTTGTCAATATATATACATGTAGGTATTTCTGACTATTTTTTTGTAATATAAAACTAGACATGCCCCTGTGTCTAGCTCAGCAAGCAGACACTGCTATTTCGCAATGACTTCGTTTTATTTGATACGATAGCTATGAATTAAATAAGTGTTACCTTCCGTTGTATTCTAGCACATTGGTGTCTCAACAAATACGGAAAAAATCCAGTGATATTCGATAATCTTCTGTTTTTATTATCGTTTACTGTCGTTTACAGGTGAACATATCTTCCGGGTCACGTTCTGAAAGCATGCGCTTCCGGCTACGTCATCAAATTCATTTCCCGCGAATATATTGGGGAATCTAATTTTCCCTTTACATTGTAAAATGAAATGAAATGAAAGAAATAAAGATTATCTAAATAAAAGAAAAGTTATCAGTATTGAGTAGAAAATTGAATTCCCTTTATAAATAATTATTTCAATTCGCTTACCTAAATTATAACCAATCAAAATTAAAATGATTTAAAATTTACTTTTCGTTTCTTTGATAATCCTAAAATTTATGATCACAGTATCATTTAGAAGCTTTGCAGTGCATACTGTTTCAAACGCACAGATGCTTTGATTTGAACAAAGATGGCGACCTGAAGCTGTGAGGCAGTTTGGATTTGAATTAAATTGCGTATATTTCGGCAAGTAAGCATCGTACAATGTTCCCGTGTGGTCAGATCATCTAGTTTTTAGCTCACCTGGCCCGAAGGGCCGGTGAGCTTATGGCATGGCGCAGCGTCCGTCGTCCGTCGTCCGTCCGTCAACTTTTCCTTTAAATCGCTACTAGTCCTAAACTACTCAGTGGATTTTGACCAAATTTGGTCTGAAGCATCCTTGGGTGAAAGGGAACCAATTTTGTATAAACGGTGGGTCTGGCCCCCCAGGGGCCTTAGGGGCGGGGCCCAATAGGGGAAATATAGCAAATTCTTTAAAATCCTTCTTCTTCTGTAGAAATGAAGGGATTTGATTCATATTTGGTCTGAAGCATCCTTGGGTGAAGGGGAACCAATTTTGTATAAACGGTGGGTCTGGCCCCCCAGGGGTCTTAGGGGCGGGCCCAATAGGGGAAATATAGCAAATTCTTTAAAATCCTTCTTCTTCTGTAGAAATGAAGGGATTTGATTCATATTTGGTCTGAAGCATTCTTGGGTGAAGGGGAACCAATTTTGTATAAACGGTGGGTCTGGCCCCCCAGGGGCCTTAGGGGCGGGGCCCAATAGGGGAAATATAGCAAATTCTTTAAAATCCTTCTTCTTCTGTAGAAATGAAGGGATTTGATTCATATTTGGTCTGAAGCATCCTTGGGTGAAGGGGAACCAATTTTGTATAAACGGTGGGTCTGGCCCCCCAGGGGTCTTAGGGGCGGGGCCCAATAGGGGAAATATAGCAAATTCTTTAAAATCCTTCTTCTTCTGTAGAAATGAAGGGATTTGATTCATATTTGGTCTGAAGCATTCTTGGGTGAAGGGGAACCAATTTTGTATAAACGGTGGGTCTGGCCCCCCAGGGGCCTTAGGGGCGGGGCCCAATAGGGGAAATATAGCAAATTCTTTAAAATCCTTCTTCTTCTGTAGAAATGAAGGGATTTGATTCATATTTGGTCTGAAGCCTCCTTGGGTGAAGGGGAACCAATTTTGTATAAACGGTGGGTCTGGCCCCCCAGGGGCCTTAGGGGCGGGCCCAATAGGGGAAATATAGCAAATTCTTCAAAATCCTTCTTCTTCTGTAGAAATGAAGGGATTTGATTCATATTTGGTCTGAAGCATCCTTGGGTGAAGGGGAACCAATTTTGTATAAACAGTGGGTCTGGCCCCCCAGGGGCCTTAGGGGCGGGGCCCGATAGGGGAAATATAGCAAATTCTTTAAAATCCTTCTTCTTCTGTAGAAATGAAGGGATTTGATTCATATTTGGTTTGAAGCATCCTTGGGTGAAGGGGAACCAATTTTGTATAAACGGTGGGTCTGGCCCCCCAGGGGTCTTAGGAGCGGGGCCCAATAGGGGAAATATAGCAAATTCTTTAAAATCCTTCTTCTTCTGTAGAAATGAAGGGATTTGATTCATATTTGGTCTGAAGCATCCTTGGGTGAAGGGGAACCAATTTTGTATAAACAGTGGGTCTGGCCCCCCAGGGGCCTTAGGGGCGGGGCCCGATAGGGGAAATATAGCAAATTCTTTAAAATCCTTCTTCTTCTGTAGAAATGAAGGGATTTGATTCATATTTGGTTTGAAGCATCCTTGGTTGAAGGGGAACCAATTTTGTATAAACGGATGGTCTGGCCCCCCAGGGGCCTGGGGGGTGGGGCCTAATAGGGGAATATTGTATATTCTTTAAAATCCTTCTTCTTCTGCAGGAATAAAGGGATTTGATCCATGTTTGGTCTGAAGCATCCTTGGGTGAAGGGGAACCAATTTTGTATAAACGGTGGGTCTGGCCTCCTAGGGGCCTGAGGGGCGGGGCCCAATAGGTGAAATATAGCAAATTCTTTGAAATCCTTCTTCTTCTGTAGGAATAAAGGGATTTGATCCATATTTGGTCTGAAACATCCTTGGGTGAAGGGGAACCAATTTTGTATAAACGGTGGGTCTGGCCCCCCAGGGGCCTGGGGGGGTGGGGCCCAATAGGGGAATATTGCATATTCTTTAAAATCCTTCTTCTTCTGCAGGAATAAAAGGATTTGATCCATGTTTGGTCTGAAGCATCCTTGGGTGAAGGGGAACCAATTTTGTATAAACGGTGGGTCTAGCCTCCCAGGGGCCTGGGGGGTGGGGCCCAATAGGGGAATATAGCATATTCTTTAAAATCCTTCTTCTTCTGCAGGAATACAGGGATTTGATCCATGTTTGGTCTGAAGCATCCTTGGGTGAAGGGGAACCAATTTTGTATAAACGGTGGGTCAGCCTCCCAGGGGCCTTAGGGGTGGGGCCCAATAGGGGAAATATAGCAAATTCTTTGAAATCCTTCTTCTTCCGTAGGAATAAAGGGATTTGATCCATATTTGGTCTGAAACATCCTTGGGTGAAGGGAAACCAATTTTGTATAAACGGTTGGTCTGGCCCCCAGGGGCCTTAGGGGTGGGGCCCAATAGGGGAAATAGGGTTAATCCTTTAAATCGCTACTAGTCATAAAGTTATAAATGAATTTGAACCAAATTTGGTCAGTAACATTCTTGGGAGAAGGGGAACAGAGTTTGTATACATTTTTACTCTGAACCCCCAGGGGCCTAAGGGGCGGAGCCAAATAGGAGAAATAGATATTAGTCTTTAAATCGCTACTAGTCATAAATTTTTTAATGGATTTTAACTAGCTTTGGTCAGGAACATCCTTGGGGGAAGGTGAACAGAGTTTGTATTAATTTTTACTCTGAACTCCCAGGGGCCTGAGGGGCCGGGCCAAATAGGGGAAATAGGGTTAATCTTTTAAATCACTGCTAGTCATAAAGTTATGAATGAATTAGAACCAAATTTGGTCAGAAACATCCTTGGGAGAAGGGGAACAGAGTTTGTATACATTTTTACTCTGAACCCCCAGGGGCCTGAGGGGCGGAGCCAAATATGGGAAATGGAGATTAGTCTTTAAATCGCTACTGGTCATAAAATTTTTCATGGATTTTAATTAGATTTGGTCAGGAACATCCTTGGGGGAAGGGGAACCGAGTTTGTATGAATTTTTACTCTGAACCCTCAGGGGCCTGAGGGGCGGGGCCAAATAGGGGAAATAGGGTTAATCCTTTAAATCGCTACTAGTCATAAAGTTATGAATGAATTTGAACCAAATTTGATCAGGAACATCATTGGGAGAAGGGGAACAGAGTTTGTATAAATTTTTACTCTGAATCCCCAGGGGCCTGAGGGGCGAGGCCAAATAGAGGAAATAGGGTTAATCATTTAAATCGCTACTAGTCATAAAGTTATGGATGAATTTGAACAGGAACATCCTTGGGAGAAGGGGGAACAGAGTTTGTATAAATTTTTACTCTGAACCCCCAGGGGCCTGAGGGGCGGGGCCAAATAGGGGAATAGAGATTAGTCTTTAAATTGCTACAAGTCATAAAGTTATGAATGAATTAGAACCATATTTGGTCAGGAACATCCTTGGGGGGAGGGGAACAGAGTTTGTATAAATTTTACTCTGAACACCCAGGGGCCTGAGGGGCGGAGTCTAAGAGGCCCAAGGGTCTTTCCCCACCCTAAGGAACTTAGTTTCTTCAAACACAATTAGGTTGTAAAAATAATCCATAGGGTCTTTCAGTCCCTTAGAGAGTATGTGTATGAATAAATTGAACATGAACATTATTTTGGCATTTGGTCAAATCCAACCAGGTGAGCGATACAGGCCCCATGGGCCTCTTGTTTCAATATGCATTCAGAACAGTTGTTATCTAGTCGCTACGGTTATTAACATAAAAATTCGGATTATTATATAAATACTTATTTAATTATTCTTATTTCTTCAACTTTCTTCCGCCGCGGAGGTTTCCGACATTTTTCTCAGAAACTACTGGGCGGATCATCATCAAACTTCACAGACATACTCGTTGGTGTATGGGGGTGTGCAACCAGGTGTTTTTTTCGCGATCGGATATCCAAGATGGCTGCCAGAGCCCACTTCCTGTTTTTAGATTTCGGTCTCCGATTTCAGTGAAAATAGGTGTATATGGGTTTTTAGGATGCCAAATAACGTGGCAACATTTATTTCCGAAAAGATTTGTTGCCATGGAAACAAAATAGTGGCCTCTGATTGGTCGAAATTTAGATATTGTTCGATTTTAATGAAATTTGGTATGTAGTTATATCATGGGTCACCAGTCACTCCCCTAACCTCACTTCCACATTTTAACAAAATGGCCGCCATTTTCTGGCCTCTGATTGGTCTAAATTTACATATTGTCTGATTTTGATGAAATTTGGTACGTAGGTACATCATGGGACACCGGTCACATCTTGTAACCTCACTTTCACTTTTTAACAAAATGGCCGCCATTTCCTGACCTCTGATTGGTCTAAATTTAGATATTGTCAGATTTTCATGAAATTTGGTATGTAGGGGTATTAGGGGACTCCAAAATCAACTGAATGGGTTTCGTTGCCATAGCAACCATACGGAGGGTTCTGATTGGTCGAAATTTAGATGTTGTTCAATTTCAATTAAATTTGGTATATAGGGATATTGAGGGATGCCGAACATAATTGTACGACTGCAGGGGCGTTTGGGGGACATCTGTAATGGTTTACCATTACAATTAGTACTTGTTTATTTAGTTATTAGTAACCAGATCTTGTTTGTTTGCTGGGTTCATCGCTCCATGAACAGCCAGGCTAATTTTGAGGCAGTGTCTCCTTGTAGTAGTTGGTGACCACCTCACAGAACAACATACAGGAGATCTAAGTCCAGCAGTCTTTGAGAAATAATGATAATTTGATGGTCTGTAATATAAATACATTAAAAGCCAAATTGACAATGAACATTTCTCTATTCCCTTCTTAGATGCTACACATTATTTTAGTAAAGTTTGTAATCTTGCATGCTATCCTTTCCTATGCAAAAATATTTCCGAAAGCTTGAAGAAACAATTACATATCAATTTTGATTTTAAAGGCTTAAAAAGTCCTTAAAGAAGTAACACTTGAAATGGCCAAAAATTTTCAGTGAAATATCAAAATTTAGTAAAACAAAAAGTTTCTGCGCAAGTCAACAAAATAATGCCAATACGATAACCAAATTTGAAATTGATTTAACAAGGGCAAATATGAACAGAAATATAGAATCTTATGAAGACCCTTGAGAAAGTACAATAGGATGTTGACCATACAAATTTTCCGTCATCTTTATCAATCTGCAACCCTTAAAAACATTATACTGTTACTTCCTCTGTCTGTAGTCGTCATCTGCCACAAAGTTATGATAATGAGAAGAAGCCCTTGAATATCAAATTAACTGGTAGATGTGAATTATATTAAAATGTATCAAAATTTGGTAAGTTATAAAAAAAAATAATAATATTCTCAACTTTGTTTGCCAGTTTACCAAACATCAAAATCTTGAATGGCAGTGAGGTAACCGTGACAGAGAGGGAGAAAGCAGAAAGATATTTCATCCGGTACTTTATGGATCAGGAATCACAACCAGAGAGATACAGTGTGCTGGAGGCAAAACATGGTATGGTTAAACCGTGGGTGTAAATTTCACTTAAGGACATATGCTACCTTAATAAGATATGTTTGATCCTCCCAAAGAGTTCTACTTAAAAAACCCTGATGTATTATCTTTGCAACATAGCACATTGAAAATTCTAAGGGAATCAAATCCAGAACCTCTGGCTTACTTACTAGTCTTGCACTCAACCGATTAAACTAAATAGAATTTATCTCCAGCAACTGGTATATATATATTGTGGGGACTACCCAGTACTCCCCTTCCAGGAAAAAACTTGTCTTTGAGTTTCAAGGGGTTATAACAATGCTTTCACCAGTAACACTAAGTATAATTCCTGGTGCTGGCGCTAATGTAACAGAGCACATTTCACTGTCTCTGCTTATACTCAACTGATCGAGCTAAAGAGAAGATCTCTAGCATTATATTGTGACTAGTATTTACTGGGGTTACATCTTGATGATGGTAATGTCAAAAAAGTTATACATATCTGTTAGGAAGTATAGATTACGATTGATCTAATTAAAACAAGCAGTAACACAAAAGAAAAAAAAAGAATGAAAAAAAAAATTCTTTTGAAATTTACCAATATTTTTTTTTAATTACAGGTAAATTGGAACCCATTGTTGACGTTGACATCTCCCGTGGGTTTAAGGAAGTAGCCACGCTGACGTTTATCTTAAATGGAAAGACCTTGTGTAAGGGTACATTCAAGGTCAAAGACTTGGTGCATGAGTTAAAGGTCTTCGTAGCCAAGAAACTCGATACAAGGTACATATATATGTGAAGAGGCCGCGGTGGCCGAGTGGTTAAAGTGTCCCGACACTTTATCACTAGCCCTCCACTTCTGGGTTGCGAGTTCGAAACCTACGTGGGGCAGTTGCCAGGTACTGACTGTAGGCCGGTGGTTTTTCTCCAGGTACTCCGGCTTTCCTCCACCTCCAAAAACTGGCATGTCCTTAAATGACCCTGGCTATTAACAGGACATTAAACAAACCAAACCAAAGTGAAGATCACACTGGAAAACAAAACTATTTTACAGTATTATTTCTAAGGATAGATTCAGCCCTCTTTTGTTGTTGTTAAAATTTCTTTTTGAGGATAAAAACCCTTTTCCTAAGGTAAGCAGAATAACTAAAAGCTGTACAGAGGAAAGATGTAATAATTACATTTTGCGTTATTTGTGTATAAAGTCTATAGGATGAGTTATTATAAAAGAAGGGAGAAAACTCTGACGCACATGTCACTGAAGAACTCGAGGCGATAAAGCATTCTATTCATGATATTAAACATATCTTCACTTTTTGGAATCGCTCTAGAGACATTTTTAAACAGATTTTGGAACTTCATATATCGGTCAAGTTTTGTGTTTAATGAGTTTTTATCCTCAAACAAATTTTTGTTGGCACTTGAGGAGATATGTTTCATATGTTTTAGACCTCTCCTGTAGGGCTGAATAGAAAGTGACTATAGATGAGGAGGGATAACAAGTTTGGTGGTTAAGAATTTTTTTGTGTTTTTAGCATTAAGACTTCATACATCTCCAGACCTCCATTTGTGTAGTGTCCTATTGTTTTTATCAAATTCAGCAAAATTATGTTTGGATTTTCAGATTAACATTTAAAATGTTTCACTACGGCTGCGGACCGAACCATCCTGAAGATGAGGAGATGCTTTACCAGGAACTTCAGTCAGAGCTTCTTCAGATGAGTCGGTTTGACATCATGGACGGAGACGAAATTCACATCTTTATGGACAGGGGTTTTCAAATCCAAGCAGGTCATCTTAACTATCTCTATATCCGGGCTTTTACAGACTTCAGAAAGTGATCTCAGGATCACAATTCTTGTTGATGTTTATTTTTCAGGTAATGCTGAGATATATTTAATTCTATTTCTAAATTGTTACTATTTTTAGGTAAGATCTGTTGTTTGTAATAGATTAATTTAAATTCTAAATTAACAATTCTGTTTAATTTCATGGCTCTGAGCAATTTGATGCTTACTCTTCTGAAACACCCTGTCTCATTCTTCTACTCTTTCAAGGATCTTTAATCGGATGCATGTGTTCATATTTGGTCTGTTCTGTGATTTCAAGTTCTCATCAATGTAGTTCTATTACATACCTTGGACATAATTGTGAGTTTCTCGGGTGTTCTAGCATTTTACAGTCAAGAACAACCATGCAGAAACTACTTTTCTACTTTGTTATTATTGTTTTTTTTATAATGACTAAACTTCAGTCTGTGGTAACTTTAACATTCATAGATAAAACTTCTACCAAAATTTAGTTGTGAATTTGTGAGCCATTATACAGTTGAGATAAAATAGTGATAAAGCTGATATCAGATTGGCTGTCATGGTTTTGCTTCAATTTAAATATTGTAAGAACTTTCATGATAACTTGTTGATTATAGTATAATGATAGATTGTCCAGTGTTTGTACGCAGAATGTGGCTTTCTGATTGGTTGAGATTTTTTTCCTTACCTATATGAAAAAAATCTGAAAATGGTGCGAAATATGTGACGTCACAATACGGCCATTGACATTAATATTGCCTATTGATTTGTGAAAAAGAATCCCTTATAAGATCAGTTCAATTGTACATAAAACATGTTTAATTTTTAAAATCAATTTCAAAAATTTATGAGAAGGGTTGATGTCAATTATTTTTTAGTTTCATAGGGGTATGATTTACTCAAATGAAACTAAAAAAAAAAATGACATCAATGCTTAATTGAACTTACATAAGTAGATTTTGAATATCTACAATATTGAAATTGAAGTATTTAAAAAAAAAAATGAATCGCATCTTAGAACTTATTTTAGTTTACTTTCAGTAAGATTTGAAAATTTACATTCAAATTCCAAATTATATAAATCACAACATGTACATTCTTTGATGAGGATTTGTTCTCCAAATGGTCATGAATATCAAGTTAGCAACAGGAAAATAAATAAGACGCAAGACTGTTCTCATTGATTTTAAACAAGGAGTTGTCTTTCTTTGAAAACAAATTCCTTGTACATGTATGTTATCTTTTGAAATGATTTTGCAAAATTATTTACAAATCAATAAGAAACATATTTGTATGGTTTGATTTCAAAAAGATCAATCAACATTGTTTGGTGTTCCCAACAAAATAGATATTTTTTGGACTCCATTAATTAATGTGATTAATTTTTCCAATATGCAAAATCACCTGAAGTTTAGTTTTTTTTCCAAACTGGTGAAACTTTAAAACATTTATGATGCTTTGCCAGGAAACGTCCATGGATGTTTGTTGTATACAATGTGCCTATGTTCTATAGCCTGTACCAGTTTGTAGAAGTGCTGAATGTTGTGATATTTTCAGAAATATTTACCTGTAATTGCTGTCAATCAACTATAAATGTTTTATTAATTGTATAATAAATGAGAATTTATGCTTCTACTCACCAGTTAATTTGCTTATGAAAATACCAAGATACTGTAAGACTTCCTTAAGACCAATATGCTTGATACAAAATTCCCCTTATCAAGAAGTTAATCTAAATCCTCAATTAGGCTCAAAAGTATCCAGGTAAATTTAAAAAAAAACGTGAATTTTTGATATAGCATTCATTTTGAAATATTTTTTTAGTAAAAGCAATTTACATCTCAAAGTATTCCTTAAACTGGATATTTTTGAAAATGAAAAGATTGAATTAAAATTACAAAACCAAACATTTTTTGAAGGTTTTTCACACCGGGGATCTCCAGTTTACCAGATTTCATCCTTGACAGAAGTTATTCAATTGATACTAATATGGATCTCGCATTTACTGCAGTAATTATTTCACATTTATAAACAGCCTACATCTTCAAAACCCAATCCTACATGTTTATGTCCTTCATATTCTTTTTCATGATCTCACTTCCTGTTAACAATGACAAAGGAGGAAAAACCACATTTATTTCATTGTCTCTCTTTTCTAGTTTCTACAATAACTCAATTTGTCACTCTTTGTATGGCTAAAACTTCCTGAAATCTCATATCTCAGGAGAAATTTTTGCCAATGTTTTTGCTTTATATCCCTAAAACTTTAAGGTTTGCGGAACTTTTGTGAAATTGAATGCAGCACAGGAATCTATATTTACAATGAAGTTTAGTTTACTCTTTTCATTACAGTTAAGTGGTTGGTAGAAATCCAAAATGTCATCTTATAAAACTGTTTTAGATTAACAGTGTTGAGCATTGTAGATAACATATGATGTATCAGTTTATTAGTGCTAAAATCATTTTGCAGTGTTTTCTTATTAGGGCCCTGTATGAGAGATATGGATGCCCTATAGTAATCACTCTGTCTGTCCACAAATTGTGTCCCTCTATAACATCTCTTGTATTGTTGAATTTAAATTTGTATTATTTTTTTGCAACATTTAAATGTGTCATTAATTTTAGTGTACTATTTAAATGTGTCATCAGTTCCTGTGCACCATTCAAATTTGTCATCACTTCCTGGGTATTATTCAAATGTGTTAACAAAAAAGCCAAATGATGAATATAGAACTGCATATTATCTAACTAAATTTTTGGTAACAGGAATTTAGATATTTTTTTCATCACATTTCATGTAACAAATTATATACAGTTGACAGTTTGACAACTTCATTATCTCGAAGTGAGTGGGGTCATGAGATAGCCTAAGCATTCAGGAATATCAAGTTTATTTTATATTAGAAATTAACTGTTGGAACTGAATTTTTACTTCACGTTATGCAGGGTCTATGATTTGAGTTTAAGATAACGGAATTTGTTTGTGTCTTGTATAAGGTATAATGTAGTACTTATATCTACGTAGATGCTATCACTTGTACGTGGTATATCCAGTTCTGATACACTGTGTGTTTGACATTTTAAGTTTGTGTATTTGTACACATACATGTGATATATGAAGAAGTGGAGATTGTATCCTTGAAATACTATATCTCCTTGGAATAAATGAAGAGAATTTTTATTGTTTTCTTTTTATTACTTTTGATGATCGTGTGATTCTGTTACCTGCACTGAGGTTACAGCAGAGCCATCATCCATCCAAGATCTTGCCTGACTCGATGTTGCTTAACTTTGTTACATAGACACGGCACTCAACCACACAGCCACAAAGGCTAGCTATTGGAGTAAGCAGCTGAAATGCCCATATCCATTAATTGTTACATTACCCCCTTTGCTGATGAACTTTCTTGTGGGTTCAACCTGGCATCCTCAGTACACACAACTATCCGTCTTGTTATAGCAGTGCCCCTCGTGACTAAGGCCCACTAGATACCAAGTCTCCGGGAACAAAATGGTTCTCATGATGTTGAAGGTCACCAAGTCTCCAGGAACAATGTGCTTCGATGATGTCGGAGGGCACCCTACAGGACAGCAGGCCTGTGAATCATCATATTGTCAGTCTAGTTAAAACTAATTCTGCTCCTCAACCATACTCTGGGTGGATAAGCTGTCATCCAGTCTAATAATAGTTGTGTCCCTTAGAGGAGTACTAGTGGAGTTAAAGTCTAATGTTAACTTCTAACTTTTGATCCTGTCCAGTTCCCTATATGTAGTGGGGCATTGATCTGCAGTTCACACTGTCATTATTGATGTAAGTCTAAATGTCGTAGTTGATGTCTTCCACAGTTATACACACTCCACAGTTATACAACACTTCTTACTCTAGAACTTGCCAATGAATCTAGTAGGTTTAAAATTGCACAAAAAACTCTTGCGTCGATAACCCACGGTCCAGACTCTCACTGAGAGATACTATGATACTTTTGTAACACTTTTCATCATTTTCTGGAATTATATGGAAACTTTTAACCAATCAGAAGACCACTTTCTCTGTGAGTATCAGGACTAGGGGTTCCGTTGATGTTCAAAAGTGGTTCTAAATATCAAAACGGTAAGTTAGGAGTTAAGAGTTATTATTTAATCAAATATAATAAAGATAATAAGGGTATTTTGAGTTGACATACAGGAGGAAACATAGTATTAACCAAGGATCAGTATTAAAGAATACCTCTGCACTCACAACTTTGCTTGTGGGGGTACCACATTACAGAAACTGTTGTTACCATCAAACTCGAAATTCAGCACGGAATATTTTTATCTGTATAGGAAAAAAAAAAAAATACCTACCATACTTACAATGTAATTAGTGCAAAGAGCATACACAAATTAACCTCTGACTGAAACAATCATACTCGGGTATATCAATCCTGAAAAAGTCTTTAGTACAGATCAGGCATGAGATAATGACTGCATAAATGTTGTACAAGGTTTTTCTTTCACATCATAAGATGTTGTTATATTAAAAAGTAAAATAAAAACAACAACAAAACACAGCGTGTGTTCAAATGTTTTATTGCAAGTGTTTAAGCACGTCTAAGTTACAAAGCGGACTCATTTTTTGTTCAACCTCACGTTCTCGTGAAGAGATAATTAATTCTCGGACTTTGAATATATAAAGTTTTGTTAAGGTTTTTTGCCTAAAGCAAGCAATCATATATATGTTTTAATATTATTCCATACTTTAAATAATTTATTGAATCAGAAATTAAATCTAATGATTTTTTGATTTTTTTTTTTACAAATTTTATGTACCCTGATTATGAATTCAAAAATATAACATCTTCAGAGATACCCTGGTATATGAAAAGATTTTTCTTCTGTGCTCAGAGCCTGACAAACACATATTTCTTTCACAACATATACTGGGACTCTGATATTTGTTCGTATACAAATAGTCATTTAATCCCTCACCTAGGGAGAAGCCGCAGAAATGAAAATTAAAAGAAGACTTTACTTGTGAAAATATGGAAAATGAAAATTCAACCAAACAAAGCACAAGATTAAAATATATTGATATGCATATAAGATTTCGAGAAGTTATCTCGAATTGTTTGTGTGTGTTATGCTCTGTAAACAGAAAAAGACAGAATTAACCTGTTTGAAAATATATAAAGGGGAGACTACTGGGTGAGGGATACAACTTATCTTGAATTATTCAAGTGAGGTAAGCAATAGCTATCAAAATAAGGACAGAAATGGATTATAATGTGACATAACTTAAATTTATGGCACAAATGTTTATATACCTGTATACTGAATTGCCTTTATGGTAGTATAAATGCAATAGGATACACACACATTCTATTATACCAATGTGAGTTCCATTGATTAAACAGAGACATTTGTAAAAATATACTTCATTATTTCATTAACTAAAATATTCTAGTGCTGTTGACAAAAATAATATCCGTATTTCTACATGATACAGAGTTTCAAATGAAATTTAGCCCTGAAATCTGTCACTATTTGACGGGATTAACAGGCAGGAGACATATACAGAAGATTGTTTGTCAAAAGTTTATCTATATCATACATTCTATCACAAACCATTGTTCACAAAAATTCTTTTTTTTAAATTTAGGACTCAGAATTGGATGGAAGCATCATGTTAATATATATTCGTAAAAATAGGCAAATATACAAAATATAATAAAATAGCTTATATATACAATAACAATTGGAAGATTACATAATTCATCACAGGGACTTGGCACAGATTTTCATACACATACTATGGTTTACATGGAAACATGGATTGTGTGTTAAAAAAATTGCGCCATTAAGTCCCTGTGATTTTATATATACATCTATAATAAATAGCACAGATATACAGCATAAATGTCAACACACAGGGACTTGGCATACATTTCCAGTTGGTATTATGATATATAAAATTATCAGATAGTGAAACAGAAACACAATCTATTATCCCTTAATCTATATTTCAATGACTAAAATGGTCATGGCTTCAAAGTTTATAATCTCTAAAACTCTGTCACAAAAGAATTATATAAAAATAATTTCCCAACACATAATGAATACAAATTATTTTTTGTACTAGATGACTATATTACTATCAAAAGGCACATAACAGATCTACAGATTATGCATAAAAAATATAATCACAGTAAAATGTTCCACACATTCCTGCTCAGAGTCAAAGAAATAATATTTGATCCTAGTTAAGAGTTATAACATATTTTTCATTTGCCTCAATACATGAATTAAAAATATATAAATAATATAAATATATGAATTTGAACTACACATCTATTATGCTAGTTTGTTTATAGTGCAGATCAGAGTCAAAAGATAAATATGAACTAGACATTGTTTTGTAATACCTGGTAACACGGACTTTAATGGCACAAATTCCCAAACCAAGGTCCAGAGATATAATATAAAAATGTACACATAATACATATACACACGGACTGCGGGTTGGGAATTTGTACAAAGACACAGTGCCTGGAAAATACTATTAGAACATTTAAGGCACTAGACTCTGATAAAAATACTAGGTATATTATAGGCCCTAGATTATATAATATTAGAATCATTATATAGCTCATAAGTAAACAGTTAGTATCAAATATAAAATGGTTTAAACTATTGTAGGACTATAGTCCGATCAGAATGACCTGTCATGTTGAACTTTGATAAGTATAGTTATTGCAGACGAGTCGATAATCATGTAGGGAATTACGGGCATTCCATACGTAAATATATGCAACATTTTAAAAGATGTACATAACCGTTCACATTGACGAATCAGTTGAAGTGCTACATTACCAAAGAGATAGTGTTATGGGATTCGAATCCCGTAGGGCACTTTTCCCACTATAAGATATTTTTTGCTTATGTCCTGTTTAACATGTATCAGTGCATTTGTTGTTATTTCACATTTGATTTTTTTTTTTCCATCCTACATTCAATTATTGTCAAACTTCTGGCAACTTGACTATTCGACTAAACTATTGACATATCAGACGAGATACCCCACGATTGAGAATGTTCTGTTTTACAAATTTTGATAATCAAAATATATGAAAACGTTTGATAACCTTAAAGATCCAATGTTATTTGATATATACTAATAATCGACCACATCTGTTGTTTTGTTTTATTTTACCTGTGTGTATAGGCATATTGAGCTCAATTGGCTTGATTTTATTGCATATTTTTGTAAGGCCTTCCACCGTTTGCTGTCGGTTGCCCCAAATTGATTGTATGTTAATTTGTGAACAATTTGAATACAATATGCAACATTGCATTTGAGAGATCATTTTGCAGCCAAGTCACTCAACAACGTGAACACGTGTGTTATGTACTCGATGCATCGAAACATCAATAACAGGCTGTCATACTGTATGCACAAATAGGATCACACACTCTTAATATTCCACGAAAAGGTCAACGCGACAGGTCATTCTTATTGGACTATAAGTATTATTACTTAGCAATATAGATATGTATAACAAATAGGGGGAATAACTCTGTCAGGTTATAATACAGGGGAGATAATTGTAAAAAGAAAGGGAGATAATTAACTGAAGCTAAATAATATCCAGAAAGAAATCAATTTAAAAATTAATAAAATCTATCATATTATTAAATGATTTTTCACTAACAATAACAGCATATTACAAACACAAAACTTACAATAGGAAATTTAAACAATAAACACATTAAAACAATTCAAAAGTAACTCAGGTGTACACAATATAGAAGAAAATCATTGTCCTTGTCAAAAAAAAAAAATATAAGTCTGGGATTAAAAAATATCCAACATGGGTGGAACAAGTTATTCAAACAAGTATTATTAGAGAAGCTTACCTGAGTGACTATGTAATATGGAATTTATCACATAACTTCAATATTTTGATATGCCAAGAGCTACATGCTTAAAACAAGAGGCCCAATGGGCCTGTATTGCTCACCTGGCTCTACAGCAAATTTGAAGTTGATTGAGGTCATTTCTACAGATACCATGCTGATTACCTCTTTATTCAAATATCAGAGTAGGCTAGGTTTATTCATATCAATAAATTTTCAAGTCCTTCATTCCAGCATACTATTGACCTAATATCAGGTCCCGGAGACTCTTGGCTATCGTAAAATTATTGTTTACAGATTTAAGCAGATTTCACCCCTGTGACCTTGAATGAAGGTCAAGGTCATTTATTTGAACAAACTTGGTAGCCCATCACCCCAGCATGCTACAGGCCTAATATCATGTCCCTCGGCCTCTTGGTTATTGAAAAGAAGTCGTTTGAAGATTATAGCCTTTTTGACCTATGTGACCTTGTGTGAAGGTCAACGTCATCCATTTGAACAAACTTGGTAGCCCTTCAACCCAGCATGCTACAGGCCCAATATCAAGTCCCTGGGCCTCTTGGTTATTGAGAAGAAATTGGTTGAAGATTATAGCCTATTTGACCCATGTGACCTTGAATGAAGGTCAAGGTCATTTATTTGAACAAACTTGGTAGCCCTTCATCCCAGCCTGCTACAGGGCCAATATCAAGTCCCTGGGCCTCTTGGTTATTGAGTAGAAGTCGGTTGAAGAATATAGCCTATTTGACCCATGTGACCTTGAATGAAGGTCAAGGTCATTTATTTGAACAAACTTGGTAGCTCTTCACCCCAGCATGCCACAGGCCTAATTTCAAGTCCCTGGGCCTCTTGGTTATTGAGAAGAAGTTGTTTAAATGAAAAAGTTGACGCTGAACGCTGCACCTTTGGGCAAGTGAGCTAAAAATGAGTGAACTGCTGACAAATAACAAAAAAAAAAACCAACAAAAATAATCCAACCTTTTTCAGGCCTCTTCAATATGAACAATTTTCAGCACATAGTTAACATTCGATATCAACAGCCTTTTGACTGTGCAGATCCAGTAATGTTGGTCAATGTAAGACTTGCTCTTAAACTTTAACAAAGGTCAATTAACCCCATTTAGGCCCCACGAACATGACAAATATAGATGGCATACTGATAGCACTCCAGAGCAATGTTTTAATAATTGATTTGAGAAAACATATTCAAATATTTTTGAGGCTGAAATGCTGACACCAGTAGCAGTACATACCATGTCACCACACCCCTCCCTGCAGTATTCTTTGAATAGGCAAGCTAAAAATGCTACCAAACGCTATTTAACTGTCCTGCAATATGCCCAGCCTCTATTTCAAGTCAAAGTTTAGATTTGTTGCCGGCATGGGTTTAACAGAAGATAAATACAGTACTTCATCATAACATTAACTGTGAAAGATTGACCCCTTAACCTCGGAAATTCAACTGAGAAAATGTTATGTAAAAAAAACATATGTGGAAGTGGACATTAAAGTTTATATGAATACATATTGATATTCAGACAGCAAAATATTAAATGTTAGAAAAAATATAGTAGTATATATTGGTAAGAACATATTTAATGTACATAAAACATTGTATAAAATAGATACATCACAGCACCTTTTTAAACTAAATGAACATTTTTAGTAGTGTTGTTCTAATTCATCAATTTCATCAATGATGAGTCATTATACCTGACTGACTAATTGATCATGATTTTCTGAAATCGACGATAGCTTGACTATAACATGGAAATTTAAAAGTTATTGAGATTTACAGCCGAGACTTTAACAGTGATTTAATGAACAAAATTACTTAAACCTGCATGAAAATGCATAGAAAAATATTTTAAAACAGTCAGACACATTAAAACATATCCAACACATTTCTCCAACATCAGTGAAGGTTGCTCTTCATGCAGAATTTGTTATAAATGTCTACCTGGTATATATTTGGATTTAATAACTTTGTTATTTACAGATCTGTGGAATCTTTCCATTTTTTACGATACATTAAATGAAGAACAAGTTTTCCTGAATCTAAGACTGTAAAATTTAACAGTAAATGATCAACACTATATCTACTTGTTGCTGATAAAATAAATATGTTGGAGAACCCTTAAACAAATCTAATTAACATTAAGGTCTCTTAAATGTTCCTTCATTGAAAAATATCAAGACCCTTAAGTCATTTATTTGAATAATATGGTCATATTTGAATGCAAAACTATATTTTACACAGTAACTACGGTATGTCTATATCAACATCACTTGAGCGTTTTACAGCAGTATACATTTGAAGTAAGCAGTGCAAACATCATAAATACACAGACAACATAACACTCAAACAGAAATATAATACCAGAAAATAAGCGCACGGTATATAAAACAGATATATATTATATGCTGGCCTTAATTGGATTTTTCTTTCTCAGATGTGTGACCATTCTTTGTGACCTTGACCTCCTGCTGTCGTGGTGGATTTGGTAAGACGAAGGCACAAACCGGCATCGTTATGAGACATGCTATATGGAGCCACCAGTACATGTTACTGAAACAAAAATGACCCGTTAGTGACCGTCATATTCAACCAATCAATTTAATTCAACAGGATGTGTCAGTTTTTTTTTTTTTATATATTACAGTGTTTTTAGCAATATATTCCAAAATAACAACTAATATTTAATTCTCCTGCAATCTTGAAAGGTATCAAAATATTCCATCTTTCCGTAAATGCAGAGTTATTCAAATTCAAGATTTGGGAAATTGGGTACTTTTTGAAAATACACAACACTTGATTGGGAATGGGTTCTACATTAGTCCCAAATAAACAGACAGGAAAAATACTGTATGATGTGATTTTGAATGAAAAGATACATCAGGGATAAAGAGAGAGAGATTTTTTCAACACTTTAATTGACATTGACATCATCATTGGAACAGCTGGGCCCAGATCATTTATCAAAAGCTCACAAATAAACAAATTACTGTAAACGTACATATTTTAGTGGTAACCTTATTTTAGCAATTTTCACCCTGGAAGTACTATGCTAATTACTCTTTCCATATGCAATCCTACAGCAAACAATTTCAGTGTGCCAAAATAATATACATTTACAGAATTCTACAGATAAGGGAGGGAGAATACTTACTTATAAAATATCATGGAGTATTTGAAGTATAGGATGTTGAACGGTACACCAGCGTAGCATATGGCAACATGAGTGAACAGGAAGGTCAGAAAATCGTAGAACATCTTCCATGATTTGGACCTAAGGAAATATGGACGCACCTTCCTCCGAACCTGCAAAACAACAATGTGTCAAATAACATCTTACTTGTCTTGACAATGAAGTTCTGAGAGACAAATGTTAAGATGTTTCAAAAAGGAAACTGTTTATGATTTAATCTTTAAAATCATTTATCTATGAGAGAGTGAAAAGATGACTGTTCTCATATGTACTTGGACTTGCTATCAAACAGAAGAACTAGACATTTTCATTTCTTTTTTTAAATAGCAAAGTCTGTTTTGAGCTTACCATTCTGGAACCTTGGATCAAGAACGCCCCGGAGATGAACGTGAAGTAATAACCAGGAAAACAGCCATGCCAGAGCGCACTCAATATAAACGTAAATAAAGTGCGCTGGAACGGAATTCGTGTGTAACAGATGTACCGGAACCACTTCACCGTCTGGACATTCCAGTTGTCTATAAATACCTTTGCACTTGTTGACCTCTGTGAGCAGTAAAAATGTTCATATCAAAAAAAGTTCAGCATCAAAGGTCAGAGTTCAATTCACATTTCAGTATAAGCAATGCAGGTTAAAATGACAACAGTGCCAACTTTATAAGGGTCAAAGGTCATGCAAAGGCGATGCATTCAACATGGATCAGAGGTTAATCCATCACTGACTTGGATTGAATGCAATTTAAGATAAAAAAGTTATTGATAAGAAAAATACTGAAACCTTGAAATACATCTGTTAGAGATGAGTATCTTTTTCAATGAAACATGTAGCATTTCTGTGATTAAGGTAAAGAAAAAGTACCTCCAATGTTAAAGGGTTGATACTTGTAACGAGATCCCATTTAGGTTCACCTGATGGCGTGAAGCCATTGAACCCCAGCCCTGAGGCATTGTTGATAGCATCACCTAGGAAAGAAATCAAATATAACCATGATATATTGGAATAATCACACCTTTAAAAGCAAAACTACAGTTTATATTTTTCCCTGTATCTCCGATTTTAATCATTTTCACCATTGTGTATAATTAACTTGACAAATTTTAGTGGAGATAAAAACTACTTGTAACAAGAGGCCCATGGGACTTAATGGTCACCTGAGTTTTGATATATTTTAGCATATTTGACCCCTGGGACCTTGAATCAATCATCATAGCCCTTTACACTTGAATGCTGCAAACCCAATATCAGGTCTCTGGGCCTCTTGATTGAGTTTTAATGCCTAGGTGTTGTTTTGATGGATTTTACTGGATATTTCTTATGCGAGAGCGGTGTTGTGAGTTACTCTGTAAACTGTAACGATGTCATTTGTATGGAGATGTTGCTGAATACAGATAGCCTGGAACTGTACTACGGTGTTAATTGTGTTTTCTCAATGACCCACTCTACTTTTTCTCACATATTTAAAAATAGTGACAAATTGTATGGTTTTCTGAAACATTTTCAATGTGACAAAATCAATGCCCCATAAAATGTGCATCGAAATAGATGACATCATTTTGCGACATAGTTACCTACATAAAATGATGATGTTATGCCATTATGAGTAGCATCATAGCACTTGCCAGCTGTCTTTCCCTACCCCGTGCAGATCAATTTATACCGTCCCTAGCAACTACAGGATCACCCTACGAAGCATGTGACAAATAATGTACTCACCCAGTATCCAAATGAGGTAGTATTTCACCTTACAACAAGACATTGAGATGATAGAGTACCCAACTCTGTACAGAACACCATGGGCAGCTATGAATGCTGGATCTGTAAGGATAGATCAGAAAGTTGATACAACTCTCTATGATAAAATCAAGTGTCAAATATAAACAAATGAAGAACTCATTCTGGCCTACAACAGTTATTACTCATTCTGGCCTACAACAGTTATTACTCATTCTGGCCTACAAGACGTAATACTCATTCTGGTCTACCAGAGCTACTACGCATTCTGACCTTCAAGAGTTACTACTCATTCAGGCCTACAACAGTTACTACTCATTCTGGCTTACCACAGTTACTACTCATTCTGGCCTACAAGAGCTACTACTCATTCAGGCCTACAACAGTAACTACTCATTCTGGCCTTCCACAGTTACTACAGTAACTCATTCTGGCCTACCAGAGTTACCTACTACTCATTCTGGCCTACAAGAGTTACTACTCATCCTGGCCTACCAGAGTAACCTACTCATTCTGGCCTACAAGAGTTACTACTCATTCTGGCCTTCAACAATTACTTCTCATTCTGGCCTACAACAGTTACTACTCATTCTGGCCTACAACAGTTACTTCTCATTCTGGCCTTCAAGAGTAACTACTTTAGCTTGTTTTGTTGAGCGAAAACTGGTAGGCCAGAGGTCCAGGGTTCGATTCCTACCCAAATTACCTCCTACTGGGCCAGCAAACTATTACACTGTAACTTGTTAAAAGGGCCATAACTCTATCAAAACTGGCAGGGCAAACTAAAACATTATCTGTAAAATAATATTACAAACACACAATTGTAGTTCATTATTGTAAACAAAACATATCTCAGGTTGGACAGACCAGGTTAGGACTAACAGATGGACAGATATTAGGACTAACAGATGGACAGACATGTGGACAGATAGGAGAACATTTTTATTTGCCTGTACATGATCATGAGGTGTTTACTGTTACAAACCTGACTCCCAGAGTTCAAAGGACAAACGCCTTCTGTTCTCAATTTTTGTCCCTGCCTAGATAGACAGACAACTATTTCTTCTGTACTAATCACTATTTTCCAATCCTTACATGTAATTGAAGTTAAGTGCATGCCTTTATTTACAGGTAAATCACGGACAGAATTAATAAACAACACACCTGAGTTGGATAAGGCAGGGAAGCTTGGTGCTACAAACACATGTATTAAGATCCAGAAAACTGTTTCACACAGTTTTAGACACACAGGTTTCTGTAAAACAAACACAAGTGTTAAAAGTGACAAGTCTTCTAACGAGTTACTGATTTGTCCAGTAATAAGCCCATGTCTTGCCATGTCACTCTATAAACCCATCAATGTTTATTATAGTTCAGTTAATGCAATAAGCCCACCCCCTGACTTTAGAGTGAGTAATGTGTTGGCCTCCAGGGCTTATTTCAGGATAAATACGGTAATTGTTATATACAAGCCTAAAAATTGACATACATTATGACATCAAATTTTTCTTTTGCAAATTGTATGTGCTGATAATTCAGATACCACAATGAACTCCATAGGACCCTCTTTAAATGGTTTGTCCATGTTTGTTGTGTTTATTGCCCCTTGAACAGCCAGGGTCAATTGAGGCCAGGGTCTACTTGTGGTAGTTGGTGACTACTCACTGAATGCCATGGGCGATGCCCGTCTCATGCCATCCAGAGCAATAAGAGTAAGGTGTCACACCTATTGACACAACAATGACACCACAGACCAGCCCCTTTCTCAGCATCCCAGGAAACACAAGCCGTCATGGGTAGGGAGTGTCCAATCACGTAACTCGGACCTTCACCTAAGATTACGTGGCTGGATTTTTTACCCCCACGCAGTGACATATGTTTAGTAGGTTAGAGTCTAAAGTTCAAAGAGGTTAAACTCAGATTTTCTGTCAGTAGGTGGTAAAGATTTAAAGGAAACTGACTAAACTTGGTTTAATCTGACTTTTTGCAGAATTTCAGGAATAGGCAAGCTGAATGTTCCAAATAGTAATAAAAAAATGCATATGTCAGTCATCAATTTTTTTTTTCTTTTGACTAAAATTTTCAAAATATAAATGAGTCATTACTTAGAAATAAATTGGGATTTCAAAATGTCATGCAGTCAACAGGGAAATAGGGAGTCCAAGACTTAATACATGTATTAATGTCCCAAAATGTGAATGATGTAACACAAGGAAAGTTTTTTGAGTCCAATACCTATACCCCAAAAAGTCACTCTATCCTTCTAGAGAAGTACGAGTCTAGAACTCATTTACCTGTATCCTTGAATTGAGTCCAAGACTAAAATACCCATGTACCAAAATGTCACACTACCCCACAAAGACTCATATGCAGAAATATTACCCAGTCCCACTGGGACTCAAAGACTCCCAAGACTTAACTACCTATACCTCAAAATGTCACCCCATCCCACTTCGATATGTTAGAGTCAAATACTCAAATACCCATACCCCAAAATATCACCCCATCCCATTGGGATAGTGAGCTCAAGACTCTAATACCCATACCCCAAAATGTCATCTCATCCCATTGGGATAGTGAGCTCAAGACTCTAATACCCATACCCCAAAATGTCATCTCATCCCATTGGGATAGTGAGCTCAAGACTCTAATACCCATACCCCAAAATGTCATCCCATCCCATTGGGATAGTGAGCTCAAGACTCTAATACCCATACCCCAAAATGTCACCCCATCCCATTGGGATAGTGAGCTCAAGACTCAAATACCCATACCCCAAAATGTCACCCCATCCCATTGGGATAGTGAGTTCAAGACTCTAATACCCATACCTCAAAATGTCATCCAAAATGACATTTATATGTTGTAGATCTAAGATGAACCTTTGACCTGGCCATCTAGTGTTATGTTAACCCCACATATCACAGCTTTGTAAGTGTAAACTCTACTGGCAAGGTTAAACAAAATATTTCTTGATCAAGCATAATTCTGCTATACTTACTAGTGGTGACGGTGGAAGACGATATATTTTCTTTGAATTTTTCGTCTGCAAAAGGTATCACAAATCATGCAGGTGAGCTAAAAATCTTTTACAGTAATCTGCAAATTTAGTTTGACCTTTTCACATTTTCTTCATCAAATTTAGCTCTTATCTATTGTTATTTAGCGATTGAAGATTTTTTTACAACTTACAACTATTGCAAAAGTATTAACTTTGGATCACTTGATCAAAGATTAACGCATTCTCATATTACACATAGAAAATGTAATAAGCACAATCAAAATTTAGCACAGTGCTTCCATAGCAAACAGCACTAAAATAAGTATTTGCTCTTGTCTTGAATGTTTAAATTCCCAGCAAGAAACCTTTGTTATTTTTTTTATTCACTTACCAAATCTGTCTTCATATCTTCTTCTTTTCTGTAATTTGAATTTATTTCCATCTAAAAAAAATGAAATTGTATATTTTATAAATTCAATGTATATCCTGTACACTTGTGTATACATGTTTACCTGTCATAAGGGCCACCTGATATATAACAAATGCCTGTCTCAAAAGACCAGCAGTTTTAGTTCCCAATTGGATTAAATTCATTCTATAAAGGCCACATTTCTATGCTCCTTTGAGTGGCCCTTTTAGTGGTCCTTTTAGACAGATTTGACATTATTAAACTCTATACAATGGTCAACTGCCTATAAAGGCCACATTTCTATGCTCCCTTGAGTGGCCCTTTTAGACAGATTTGACTATATTAACATCTATATAATGGCCACCAGTCTATAAAGGACAAATTTATTTCTTCCCTTAAGTAGCCCTTTTAGACAGGTTTGACTTTATTAAACTCTATACAATGGTCACCTGCCTATAAAGGCCACAATTCTTAATTTGCTCCCTTGACTGGCCTTTACAGACAGGATGTTTAACTTTATCAACCTCTATATAATGGTTACCTGTCTATAAAGGTCAAAATTATTTGTTCCTTTGAGTGGCCCTTATAGACAGGTTTGACTTTATCAACCTCTATATAATGGTAACCTGTCTATAAAGGTCAAATGTATTTGTTCCTTTGAGTGGCCCTTATAGACAGGTTTGACTTTATTAACCTCTATATAAAGGACAACTGTCTAATAAGGTCATAGTTCTTATAAAGGTACAACTGTCTATAAAGGTCATATTTCTACGTTCCTTTGAGTGGCCCTTATAGACAAGTTTGACTGTATATGAATTTGTGCATCCTTTGTGTAAGTACTGTCCACTAATGTAAATATTGTTATGATGTGTACTTATGATAAATTATATACCATATCTATCCTGTAATAAGTCAAGGGGACTTTGAAAGTAGGTCAAGGTCATTCATTTGAACAAACTTTGTAGCCCTTCATTCCAGAAGCTATTCTTAATTATTATTGTACAACACTGAACAAAGATGACCCGATTCACATCAAAAGGGTCCAAACTTACAAGATTCTGTCCCTAGAGAAAAGAAAAGGGGAATAACTACTACAAAAATACTTGAATCAAAACAATAAGCACAACTTCAATGTGTGATGAATGCATCAATTGTTTCAGTTGTCCAGACAAAATCCTGAAGATAGACAGACGGATGGACAACCTGATTCCAGTATACCCCTTACCCCCTAACTTCATTACAGAGAGGGTACCATAAAGAATGGATGGACAGACTGCCCTTGATTTCAGTATACCCCCTACCCCGGTAATTTCTTTACAGAGAGGTACCATGAAGTATGGATGGACAACCTGATTCCAGTATACCCCCTACCCTCGTAAGTTTTTTTATATAGAGGGTTACCATAAAGAATGGATGGACAACCTGATTCCAGTATACCCCCTACCCTCGTAAGTTTTTTTTATATAGAGGGTTACCATAAAGAATGGATGGACAACCTGATTCCAGTATACCCCCTACCATCGTAAGTTTTTTTTATATAGAGGGTTACCATAAAGAATGGATGGACAACCTGATTCCAGTATACCCCCTACCATCGTAAGTTTTTTATATAGAGGGTTACCATAAAGTATGGATGGATAGACAACCTGATTCCAGTATAGCCCCTACCCTCGTAAGTTTTATATAGAGGGTTACCATAAACATATACAATACTTACTTCACTGTTTGAGTTAACTGGGAGGTGGATATTTTCCCCATTACAATACTTACTTCACTGTTTGAGTTAACTGGGAGGTGGATATTTTCTCCATTCACAAAGTCTTGGTAGTCACAATAAAACGAAGGTGGCCCAGCCACGACACTTTGGAAGTAAAATATGTAGCTAAAGAATTCTAGAAATGACGGCTTTCTCCTGAAAAATAAAATCAATCATTCCACAATATCTTTCTCCTGAAAATAACGACAAATTCATCTAAGAACAAAGTACACTGAAAGATTTAAAATTATGTTTACAAAGTCTAGATTTGTTTTCTACTGGTCCAACATACTCCGAAAGACCCCTGGCAAGATACTTGTATCTTAAAATTCACCAAGTTAATCTATTTTAACTTATTAGATGAAAGATGGAAAGACTTAGAATGCGTGAAATATAACCATGTAGCTTGTAGTTAGTCAGTTACTGGTTACCGCCTACATGACTGCTCCATTGCTAGGTTTTGTCTCACTGACTATAGTCTGTGTTCTATTGGCCTTAGTCAGTTACTGGTTTACCGCCTACAAGACTTCGCCCACTGCTAGGCTTAATCTCACTGACTATAGTCGGTGTTCTGTTGGCCTTAGTCAGTTACTGGTTACCGCCTACATGACTGCTCCATTGCTAGGTTTCATCTCACTGACTATAGTCAGTGTTCTATTGGCCTTAGTCAGCAGGGCTTTTTCTCACTGGTTTGGGATGGGGCCTTTTTGTCTCATTTTGGGAAGAAAATTGGTAAATTGGGAAAGACTTTTTCAGGAGTAAACTCCAAATTTTGGGAATTTGGCTTAAATATGAAATAATTTCAATTGGGAATGGGGCCCATTAACGGCTCCAAAAAGCCACCAGAAAAAGCTCTGGTCAGTTACTGGTTTACCGCCTACAAGACTTCGCCCACTGCTAGGCTTACTGACTGTAGTCAGTTTTCTGTTGGCCTTAGTCAGTTACTGGTAACCGCCTACATGACTGCTCCATTGCTAGGTTTCGTCTCACGGACTATAGTCAGTGTTCTGTTGGCCTTAGTCAGTTACTGGTTACTGCCTACATGACTGCTCCACTGCTAGGCTTAATCTCACTGACTATAGTCAATGTTCTGTTGGCCTTAGTCAGTTACTGGTTTACCGCCTACAAGACTTCGCCCAATGCTAGGCTTACTGACAGTAGTCAGTTTTCAGCATGTACTTTTCACATTCACAATACCCTATGGCAGTACAAAAATGACTTGGCATTAACTCATATCAATATAAGAAATCTGGACTCCAGTCTTCCATCTTTCTTCTTCTACAAAACAAACCAAAACACAGCTATGGTGTTTAAAGGATTTCTAAAAACTTTTGAAAAATAATGATAAATATTTTTATGGTACAAAATATCAGAAACAGTTTCCCATACATTTTTTGTTTTTGTTTACAGCACTTAAAGTGTCATGGAACATACCGTAAAGAATGCCTCTTGTGGGTATCAATAAGTGTCTCCGTGTTACGATGTAAACCGTCATGTAATCCAAACGCCACAATAGTTATTTTCAGAGTGGTCAGCATGAGTGGACTATTAATGAACAAAAACATGACGTGAAATATACAAGGATGGAAGCCAAGCCACATCACACATCTTAACATGACACTTGTTTTACTTGGCATTAAATACTCAACATAGCAGGTCAAGCAACATTCTAGTTAATTTGAAATGTAACATGGCATTTGATTGGTCAATAAAATTAACTTACAGAAGTTTCACCATACACCATCTGATAAATTTTCATTTGCCAATAAAGCCCTAACGGCAATGATTTATGTTTGGAATTGTTTTTTATTGGTAGGTCAAAGGTCAGGGTCAAGGTCAGCAGGTTTGTAAATGTAACACCAATGCAAAGGTCTTGTCACAAGGACACACGTCAAATACCTAAGTTGTATCCTCATTAGTATTGACACAACACTGTTTTATAAAATCTTTAACCCAACTGTCTACGGCCTCGGTGAGCTAAAAAACATACAGGATCATCCAAAATTACTGCCCATTCTTCTTTAACCTGAAATAAGATCGTTAAGTACTTACCCCGAGACGTCCAGAGGATACTTTTCGGTGTCTGCAGCAAGGACTCTCCGTAGGTGTATATACATAAGGTAGGTCATTGATAGTATGAAGGTCACTCTAGAACAACAAAGCAAATTTTTTTTTTTGTGAGGATGACATTTCAAATTTAAAAAAAGTGTTTAAAAGCTTAAGGGAAAATGTATTTCTACCAAAGATTATGAAACAGACCATACTTTTCTCTCCAATTTTAATCTTAAAGATTTACCGTATTTGACCTAATAAGGGCGCCTGCCCTTATAAGGGCGCCCCTACCTTTTTTCAAGGAAATAAATCTTTGACTGAGTGTCAAAAAGGTGTTCAAAAGTAATAATTCAAGTGAAATATTTTGCTACTTTATGCGTTCAATTTTCTTCAGCAAATTAAGTAACTGGAACACGTGTTTTCGCCACATTTTGTGTATTCCTACAGGCTACAGATGACATGTCAGTGCAAAGAGCACCCAAAACTAAACACACATACAAATAATAACTTACCATCTTTATTTGAAGATAAAGTAAAGACTTCATTCTTGTTGATAAATAACTTTTGTTCAGAACAGAAAGCTAGTAAAAGACATTGTAAATCAATTATTAGGTCAAAGAAAACGATGTCTGATATGATCTGGGAAATCACCTGTTTCTATAAATAGAACACAAAAGAGTTCCATTTGAACATAAATGGTGGAACACACGTTCTCTGGTCTAAAGATCAGCTGGCATGGTTTACAAGTTTACAGGAGTATTCAAGTGATGTTTAAGCTTAATATATGATAATGAATAGATATCTTCATCTGGAATATTTTTATGACTGAATATTTTACCGTTTCCACAACCTTGGGTATTCTGCTATAAGGTATAGTCTGTTTCATATAACTTCAGAATAACTAATCTTAATAAGGGCGCCCCCACTGTCAATTACCCGCACCCTGCACCCTTATTAGGTCAAATACGGTATATCTTAAACCGATTCAGGGGTTCTAAACTCAAATGAGAAATTTTAAGATGAAATGAAAGAAAAAATGGAAGAATCAAGTCTCCTCATAAATATATAGAAGAGAATCATAATTTAACTACAATTTATTAAATAAGTCTAAATAAATCAATGCCTTACCAAACTTTGGATTTATATAATACATGTACACTGTACATGTAAAGAGATGGAGGCATAGGCAACAGCTCAAAAACTATGTAGAATTATTCTTATAGTGAGAAGGAAAAACAATATTTCCAACTTATATATTGTATATACTTACATGTGTATAATAGATGTTGGTGACAGAATAAGGGCCACATAGCAGATCCCAGAGAGTAAAAACACATGGATACATTGACTGAAATGGGAATCAGATAAATATATAGATTAATATAGTAATAATGTACGTACAGGGCAATAGCCTTATGTTAAGTATGTGAGATATATAATGTTTCCATAGTTCGGTATAGCTAATCGTAAATCACCGCACTTTGTTAGTGAGAATGATGAAAAAGTATGTTAGTGAATGTGGCACATCGGTATAAGCTGTGGGTATTTCTAGCTAGGCGATTGGGTGCCGTAGATCGTCAGTTCAAGGCCCGGTCAGGGCACGAGTCATAAAGTTGTCTTACTTCATCAATCGTGTTACATGTACTATGTTATACATCAAATAACTTGCACAATGTATCATATGCACTATGTGTTGTTGATCCGAAGGTTAGAATTTGAATTTCCTGTTGTAGTTGTATTGTGATGAATATATGTATATGTAAATAATAATTTATCTATATATTTTATGCCAAAAAATTCCATAGGGAAACTAAATTAAACATCAAACCTTTATTTGTTTGGTCTAATCAGCCAATTAGACACTGTAGAAAAACACTTGCAAGCAACAGATTTAAGTAAATGATAGAAACTATTTATAAGGTCACTGACAAAACTCTGTTGAATCTCCTTGACTCTATATTCAAAAATCTAAAATGGCAAAAAATCAACCCTTAAATTTTCAAAGAATGTTTGTGGATTCTGTAAAAACAATGAAAGTGTATGTCATGCAGAACTGATGTTAGATGAGCTAATATCATTGCTAACAAGAATAAAATTTGAACACAGGCTAATGTTAATGTATGAAACTGGATAAACTTTGCAGATTTTTTAGTAATTCAATCTGTTTGGCATCTGATGTAATTATACATGTATGCATGAATTCCCCTGAAAAGTTTAGGGGAGAGATGATTTATTCGGCATTCACCAGGTGTGCAATCATGGAGAGATCAAGTCAATTTTGTTTCTGTGACTGCCGGAGATTTATCAACTTTAATTTTTGTGATTTAAAAACTTATCAGTTATCAACTTACACAGATATACAGATTTTATTCTGACTGTAAGACTAGACTGCTGCACGCCCAATACAGTTTGAAAAAAGTTCTGACAAGAGCATAGATATTTAAATAACATTATTAATCAATATTGAGGTAGAAAATGTAAATTATATATAAATTCCCAATTAGAGTAATTAACTTAGTTTAACATTTTAACTTTCAGGTGGCCTAAACCTATGTGAATTAATAATTTGATATGTTATATGCTTCCAGATAGAATAACGGTATGTACAATACAATGGACAAAAATTAAACAATTACAAAAAAATTAATGGATTCAGAAACAATATGTTTGCACTCCTTTACAAGCATCATTTTACAAAAGATTATTTAATTTTGTCATTTTTACTTTGACACAGACTCAAAAATTTTATGACCGTGTAAATAATAAAGAATACTTCATATGTGTATATAACACAAGTACGTACTGTGACATACTTCAAGGCCTGTGTATTATATTGTATTGTTTTAAAGCCCAATGACAATTTGAGTCATTCAGGCCTGGGTAGTAACTATTTGACGTAAATATCAACAAACTGAACAAATTGTCAAATATCTATGACTGAAACACCTGAATTTCAATATTAAGCCTCCCACTTGATGCAACAATTACCTGTGTATTAAATTTCATGTGCAATAGATACAAAATAAAGCTGACAAATAATTAAGACAGTTAGAATTCTATCTATAGTAACAATGACCCAATTTTAGTCCCTAAGTGGTAAAGCAAGGACATTGTTGAATTAACACAGGTTACAAACATACTATATTTTGCTGTGTGTATATATAATATTATAATAACTTAGGTCATAAAGTTAGTAACAACAGTTTAATTTAAAGCCAACTTTACATACTTATCAATTATAAACCTTTAGCGAGGTCAATATGGTCTTGTACTGATCTCAGCTGGTAGAATCAAATATTGACGGAGAGAAAAGCTCAAGGTCAATATTTTAGATTCTACCAGGTTGATAATATCAAGAAGATTACGGAAAACTTTGGATAAAATTCCAGAAAACATGTTAGGCTCACAGAAGGCATAATTGTATAGCCAACAGCTACATGCAGGAAGTTACGGTAATTCTCTAATTAATCTATCTATAGATAAAATTATTTTCTGGAAATACACACTCAGTGTATTGTGTAAACATGACATTACCTTCCGTACACAAAATACAGCAGACATATTCCCAGACTGGCCGTCGAGACATGTCTCGTTAAAACTGAAACCTTCGTGGGGCACAGGTAATGCCGGTAAGCAAAGGCGAAACAAAGTGCAAGGATCTCTGCTGTTATCACATTTATCTGGAAAATAAAATAAAAAGAAGTTAAAAGAATATTTAATTGAAATAACACCCGAATGAGTCTTAGGATAAACAAAGAACTTTCTTTGCAAGTCTTCATCTGGTGTTGTTTGGCCCTAAAGGAGTAACATTGTCAATTGGCCATAAAGTATGATACAATGAAATGCTGATGTGAAGTGTATTTTTGAAGCTAGTTTGGTTTGGACATACTGCTGATGAAAAAAACTTGCATTAATAAATAGATCTACAAGCATGCTGAGTATTGCTAAATCAATACATGTCCCCTACCGACCCCCACTAAAAATAGTAAGAGTGACCTTGACCTTTATCCAAAAACCCTGATATTTGAAATTGGTCTGTAGCTACTCATACTTTAGTTACATACCAACTTTCACCAACATACCTTGAAGAATGGCTGAGAAAAGTGCAGAAAAACTGAGTGGAGACTGACGGACGGATGGATGGGCAGACGAACAGACAGGTGGACGGGGAGGAAACCAATAGTTTCAAGAGAAGGGGACTAATAACATTTAAATGAGCTAGGTCACAGGGTCACACAAAGTCATCTCGTTAAGGGACAAAAGACTTTTGGCTCTGAAAATGCTGAAGAAAGAATTGAATGTTTAGGAATGAGAAAGATCAACTGTGTGGTCAACATAATGCTTAAGATCAGTCGGGGCAGTCACTGCAACTTGAGGGGACAACGGCCCTATAAGTTGAGTTTGGTAATGATCCCTATAAAAAGGAATAAATTTCTGGACGAAACTCTGTGTTGGGATCACTCCTCCTTATACTCATTAATCAGAGTACATGTATAATATACGAGATATTTAACTAAGATGTACATTTATGAGATGTTTTACACTGATAAGACCTGATAAGAAATTTTTTTAAAAAATTAAGGACTCATAACTCCAACATGAGTTTATTATCCGCATTGATGAATAACGACATGTCTATTATTTTCAAAACATTCAGGGAATATAAACTATATTTCAAAGAAAAATTTGAAATGAGGAGAAAAATGTTTCCTTCTCATTTAATGTGAGTGAACTACTAACAAACTCCTGTGTCTATGAGTGAGTGTACTTAACTAACACACTCTTGTGTCTATGAGTGAGTGTACTACTAACAAACTCCTGTGTCTATGAGTGAGTGTACTAACAAACTCCTGTGTCTATGAGTGAGTGTACTAACAAACTCCTGTGTCTATGAGTGAGTGTACTACTAACAAACTCCTGTGTCTATGAGTGAGTGTACTACTAACAAACTCCTGTGTCTATGAGTGAGTGTACTTAACTAACAAACTCCTGTGTCTATGAGTGAGTGTACTTAACTAACAAACTCCTGTGTCTATGAGTGAGTGTACTTAACTAACAAACTCCTGTGTCTATGAGTGAGTGTACTACTAACAAACTCCTGTGTCTATGAGTGAGTGTACTTAACTAACAAACTCCTGTGTCTATGAGTGAGTGTACTTAACTAACAAACTCCTGTGTCTATGAGTGAGTGTACTACTAACAAACTCCTGTGTCTATGAGTGAGTGTACTATTAACAAACTCCTGTGTCTATGAGTGAGTGTACTTAACTAACAAACTCCTGTGTCTATGAGTGAGTGTACTTAACTAACAAACTCCTGTGTCTATGAGTGAGTGTACTACTAACAAACTCCTGTGTCTATGAGTGAGTGTACTTAACTAACAAACTCCTGTGTCTATGAGTGAGTGTACTTAACTAACAAACTCCTGTGTCTATGAGTGAGTGTACTACTAACAAACTCCTGTGTCTATGAGTGAGTGTACTACTAACAAACTCCTGTGTCTATGAGTGAGTGTACTACTAACAAACTCCTGTGTCTATGAGTGAGTGTACTACTAACAAACTCCTGTGTCTATGAGTGAGTGTACTTAACTAACAAACTCCTGTGTCTATGAGTGAGTGTACTTAACTAACAAACTCCTGTGTCTATGAGTGAGTGTACTACTAACAAACTCCTGTGTCTATGAGTGAGTGTACTACTAACAAACTCCTGTGTCTAGGAGTGAGTGTTCTTAACTAACAAACTCCTGTGTCTATGAGTGAGTGTACTTAACTAACAAACTCCTGTGTCTATGAGTGAGTGTACTACTAACAAACTCCTGTGTCTATGAGTGAGTGTACTACTAACAAACTCCTGTGTCTATGAGTGAGTGTACTTAACTAACAAACTCCTGTGTCTATGAGTGAGTGTACTACTAACAAACTCCTGTGTCTAGGAGTGAGTGTTCTTAACTAACAAACTCCTGTGTCTATGAGTGAGTGTACTTAACTAACAAACTCCTGTGTCTATGAGTGAGTGTACTACTAACAAACTCCTGTGTCTATGAGTGAGTGTACTACTAACAAACTCCTGTGTCTATGAGTGAGTGTACTTAACTAACAAACTCCTGTGTCTATGAGTGAGTGTACTACTAACAAACTCCTGTGTCTAGGAGTGAGTGTACTTAACTAACAAACTCCTGTGTCTATGTAAGATTCATACATTAAGTTATGAATAAGTGTGCATGGTAAATAAACAAAAAGTCAAGGACACAAATCGTATAATATTATCCATCCGACACCTTTTTCGGCTGATAATTCACGTGATGGTGTCAATCATTAAAATCCAGGTAGATTACATGACAATATAAGTGGTTGATGTGACTGAACACATATACAAGTGGTTGATGTGACTGAACCCATATATACAAGTTGTTGATGTCACTGAACCCATATACAAGTGGTTCATGTGACTGAACCCATATACAAGTTGTTCATGTGACTGAACCCATATACAAGTGGTTGATGTCACTGAACCCATATACATATGTATAAGATGTTCATGTGACTGAACCCATATTGAAAGTGGTTCATGTGACTGAACCCATATACAAGTGGTTGATGTCACTGAACCCATATACATATGTATAAGATGTTCATGTGACTGAACCCATATACAAGTTGTTGATGTGACCGAACCCATACACAAGTTGTTCATTTAAATGAACCAATATACAGTGGTTCATGTCACTGAACCCATAAACATACATCACAAGTAGTTCATGTATATCTGTAAGTATATGTATCATAATTTATAACTTTTTTTACCAGTGAGATATTCGAATTGATCAATTGGATAAAAAAATTTGGATAATTAGATTTTACAGTGATGACATAGAATTTTGCATTGATGATGTAAGAAATCACAGATGATGATATAACTTTTGTTTTTTGACCAATTGGCTTTCTATTTACTGCATTGATATCTGACGGTTTTCCGGTTCAGTTGTAGATGCAGTGATGATTGTTATGTGGTTATTTTGCTGGACGTCTGCGGTAGACCTTGCAGGTCGGACGAAATACTCATTTGACAACAGCACATTTAAAATTTCATCACCATGTAGACAAGTGATCATGATAAGGATATACACAGCGTCACTGAGATGATGCTACCAATTCTCGTGCTTTTTTGACGCATAGATTTTTTTTTTTTTTGTCCCTATAAAAACATGCAATATAATGAAAATTAAATTGTTTTTCATTGACTATAACGTAAATTTCACTTTTATGACACAAGTATACCAATATTGTGTCATACTTGTGAAATATTTATCATATTCAACGGGAAACCATTCAATATCCTCTCCTTGATATTACTAATTGATAAGTGGGACAACAATACAGGGCCCTCAAGCCAGAGCCACATCCTAACACAAGTGAAAGTATCCGATTCCCCAAACTGATAAAGCTTGTATTGACAAATTCTAATATGAACATATATGGAGGCAAATATTTCCAAATTACTGAATTCAGTATAATGAATGTTTAACCCATGCATCCTACCAAGATATGTAAGATTAACTGGCGTACAACATGAGTGATATGTTTCAATATGATCTTTATCTCAGACAAGTAAATCCAGCAAGTAGTTCTGTATACACCCCGTCAAACTAATCAATGAATGTGTTTCAGCACATATAACAAAATTATATCAGTTTGAATCATTTTCGGTGCATTTGAATCAGGAATATAATTTTATTAATGTGTCATTTGAATAGATACATCCACATATTCAGCTTGCATTCAATCTTAATTTTGTTTCGTCTTAAACTGAATATCTCCATTTTGCATTTACAGCTACATTGACCAATCACATACTTCATCTTGACCAATAACGCCACCTGTCGCCGCAACAGTGTCGCATCATATCCGGGGTCAAAGGAAAATTATACGGCTATGCCGAAAAAGTTCATTAATTTTTTTAGATAAGAAGCCAAATCTATGGAAAACAAACTGCATGTTTGATTATCTACATACATGGACAAAATATGTAATTTTAATGGAGAATGTGTAAAGCTTATCATCATGAAACTGAAATCTATGTTAACTGCCAACCATATATATATATATATATATATAAATACACTGTGTCCAAATCATCCTTGACTTTTTATATGTATTAATTGGTATATAAGAAACCCACAAGAGATTTAAATTGAAACTATTGCAAATATTCTGCATTGACATTTTGATATTAATTAGTCAGTGACATAAGTGACAGTTGAACCAGGTTCTATTGAAATCTGTGATGAATAGCAAAAATGTAAGTACAGAGTTAACATTTCCTCACATTCTTTACAGGGTGGCTGCTAGGGATGAAATATATAGGTCTTTTTCTTAACCCCGACAGGGATATCCACGATTTTACCAGTCTGATATTTTCTTTTACCCTGGACAGGGATATCGTCAATTTTACCGGTCTGATACTTTCTTTTCTTTTACCCTGGACAGGGATATCCACGATTTTACCAGTCTGATACTTTCTTTTACCCTGGACAGGGATATCGTCAATTTTACCGGTCTGATACTTTCTTTTACCCTTGACAGGGATATCGTCAATTTTACCGGTCTGATACTTTCTTTTACCCTGGACAGTGATATCCACGATTTTACCGGTCTGATACTATCTTTTACCCTGGACAGGGATATCCACGATTTAGCCGGTCTGATACTTTCTTTTCTTTTACCCTGGACAGGGATATCCACGATTTTACTGGTCTGATACTATCTTTTACCCTGGACAGGGATATCCACAATTTTACCGGTCTGATACTTTTATCTTTTACCCTGGACAGGGATATCCACGATTTTGCCGGTCTGATACTTTCTTTTCTTTTACCCTGGACAGTGATATCCACAATTTTACTGGTCTGATACTTTCTTTTCTTTTACCCTGGACAGGGATATCCACAATTTTACTGGTCTGATACTTTCTTTTCTTTTACCCTGGACAGGGATATCCACGATTTTACCAGTCTGATACTTTCTTATCTTTTACCCTGGACAGGGATATCCACGATTTTACCAGTCTGATACTTTCTTTTACCCTGGACAGGGATATCCACGATTTTACCGGTCTGATACTTTATTTTACCCAGGACAGGGATATCCACCATTTTACCGGTCTGATATTTTCTTTTACTCTGGACAGGGCTATCCACAATTTTACCAGTCTAATACTTTCTTTTACCCTGGACAGGGATATCCACGATTTTACCGGTCTGATACTTTCTTTTACCTTGGACAGGGATATCCACGATTTTACCGGTCTGATACTTTCTTTTACCTTGGACAGGGATATCCACGATTTTACCAGTATGATACTTTCTTATCTCACCCTAGGGGTGAGACAAGCTACACATGCTCATAGCATGATCTCTCCCTTTGTATTAATGACGTCCGTCATGACAACAACGGAATGACGTCACGTCGACAATCACATAACGTCTTCATTGTCTTGCATGGATGAAACGTCAATATTAGATACACATAAGGGAAGGAGTCAATCACAATTGTTTATTTTCTGGGTTTAATTTGAGCTCATGATATGTCAACAATGAGTTGGGAACAACAGTGTACATTTCATATTTGTTTATCTCATTGTAAAAGTGGAAAGCAAAGGTCTAGCCTAGAGGTATAGAATGTTTACCATTATAGATTAAAGGTTACTTGTTTGAAGCCTGGCATGAACAGGGTATTTTTCATTATTCCTTCGTATAACATCATTAACAGCTTAAAACAAATTCATATTTTTTGTCTATCATTGAAGTTCATGTTTTTTGTCTATCATCGTGTACGCTTTTTGCAAGCAGAAACCATTTCTGAACAGTTTTTAACACCTCTCATTCATTTCTATATACAATTCCAAACCTACATTGATTAAATCCAATAACAAACACCACTGATAGATCGATACTCACAATTTATTTATATTGTAGCAGAAATCTGTTTTTACATGGCTTTTGTGCGAGACCATTCATCCGAAGAAAACTGGGACGCACTCTAATGTGATGATGTCAGTTCAAAGGCTTGTCATGGCAATTTTTGAACTAAATACAAAAACAGTGACTCAGCATTTATTGAGGGCCAGAATTTATCTTTCAATCAAAGCACTATTTCAAAGATTCTGATTTCAAGTTACAATGATTTTAAAATCATTTAAAATAAGACAAGAGAGAAGAAATTTGATTAACTCCCAGAACCCAGAAGCTTTGAGTCTTATAGGCATAAAAACAAGAGGCCCATACAGCCTATATGGCTCATCATATATTTTAGTGGTTATGAAAATACTCAATGAAGTTATATTCAATATTTTATCCCAGTTATGGATCTGACATCTGTACCATGCATTGCAGTCAACACTTTCCCTTACGCAAGGAATTGCTGTCATTTCAACAAAGAAGTATTTCACTCATCAGTTTTCACAAGGATGCTGGTTCCCGTTCATCAATAAATGATTCAACCTAAATATAGAATAAATGTCATTCCTTCAGAAGCAGAAGGATTTGCCCTACCCCTCATGGCCCTGGCCCGCATAGACTATAGACACACCATTTGTATAATTTGGAATCCTCATCACCTAGGGATCCAGCCAGTCAAATATGAGTGATAGCCATTGCTACTTATTCCAGAGAAGGAGAACGTTGTTTTTAGTACTTTAGCCAAAGTGCTCCCTGGGAGCTCACAAGCCCCACCATTTGTACACTCTTGCAGATCCTCCATCACCTAGGAATGCTTACAGTCAAATTATGTTTAATTTCAACCAGTGGTTAAGAAGAAGCCGAAGAAGTCACTTGATGAAATTGTTGACGTACGAAGGGACGCTGGGCGGGTGGCACTGGACACCACACCTTGGTCATCTGGACCAGGCAGGTGAGCTTGAATTATATAACCTCTGTTACATATTTGGTGTTTGTTCAATGTCTGGCATCACCACAACACTAAATGTGAAGGTCATTATATATATGAAGACAACACCCACAGGTAAATTGACCTTTTTAAAGTAGACGAAATAGCATTAGACCCTGCATCATGTCCTTTTCATCAACTGTTTTAGAGCTGAGTGTCGAGCAAAATATTGAAAACTACCAATTTGACAGACTTTAAATATTCTTTGGTATTTGTCAATTGTTTTTTGTATTTAGGGGTTCAACGTTCTTGGAACAGCCAGGGTCAAATGAGGACAAGTTCCTCACTCAGGCAGTCATTTAACACAATATGACATCAAGTGATGGATCTATAGCCAAATAAGGCAAAAAACATACGTGTACCAAAGGCATGGGCCACACGGAAAGGATTTTCCAAATTTGCAGGATGCTCCCACATTATTATCTAAAAATATATTGTCACATGAGCACTCTTTTACCATACTCTCCAACCTGCCACAATGTTTTGTTATTTGAAATGAAATTGGAATATTTACAAAATAATAAATATAAGCTTAGCATTTAACTGCTATAAATAGCTAGTTCAATGAATTTGTCATTTCGAGGTAGCTTTCATAAACTATGTTTCCCATCGATAAAAACAGCTCAATGCTGACATGATGTTATTTCTATGCTATAGCTAGAAGATACAAATTAATTAACATCTTTCTGGAAAAACAATAATCTACAAAATGCAAAATCTTCACTTTGGGTAAAGGATTATAAGACTCTTTCATAGGAGTATATGTAGGATAGGGATATTCCACCCGAGGGGTCACAAAATTTGTGATCCCGAGGATGGAATATCTCTATCCTACATACACACATAATGAAAGAGTCTTTTTCTCTCATATCATTACCGAATTTCTGGCGAAAGTGTCCCTCAGCCATCCATTTTCTTCAATTCTTTAATTTCTTTATTTGACGTTTTTACTAAAAATACTTGTGATATTCTGAAAGATCATACCTTATTTTGGCAAACGAAGTTTGCACCCAAATTCCATTTATTTTGTGGTTAAGTGATGAACGAATGAACAATTCGCCGATAAAAATTACCGTAACTTGACCGACTTTTGACGTGGCCGTGATCAAATTGTCAACATCCGAGAAAAAGAAGATCTATCAACAATACTGAAAGCCAACGCTGAAATGAGTTTTCCAACTTTACATATAATTTGATTTGCACCTCGACATATTTAATCATTTCACAGAACACACTGTACTTTTAAATGCCAAGTCAATTTTTTTTTATAAAATACTACATCACTGTATGACGTCACGACTGCATGTCATTGGAATTCCATTCATAGTTCAAGGATATTGAGAGTGATGTCGATCTTGATGACATGACGCGGCGATGTTTCGTGGCTGGTAATTTTAAATTCACTGTGATTTTGGCCACTTCGTGTGTGTACCAGCGAACAGTGACTCTATACGAGTATTCGATCTTTTCTGTGACATAGGATTATATGTGTTTAACCGGTTGTCTTGATGGAATGACGAAGGTAGGTCAGTCGATAACGATGATCATAGTGAAAGGCTAGGATGACAGTTAGTTTTCCTGGTTACTCTGCACAAATATAGACTCTGAGTTACAATTAAAATAAATATTTTATATGAACATCGAGGGGTGTCATTTTTACCGAATGTTCGTTCATTTAAGAGCCAATTCCCAACTTCCAAATACACAGGCTACTGAGTAGGCCTAACAGTTACTGACAGTACAGTAGAGTAAACAAATTCCAGGGCCCCCTGCTGACGCAAACGGAACCATTTCATAGGTTGTGATGTTTGACATTTTCTTTTTTATATTTTTTTATGTATGGCTTTTTTTTTACTTCCTGTCATTGCCAGGTGATTGTGTGTGTTTACATTTTTTAATGACAAATGACAAATCTGTCGGGTAGGCCAGTCTGTAATACTGTTAACTGTTACAACAGGCCTGTAGGCCTAGTCTACAGTAACGGAGTTATATGTTCGCTCAGATGAAATGTCTAATCGTTTAACCGTGTAGCCCTATTGGTTTACTGCTGATATGATATATATTTATCTAAGAATGTATGTATTTTTATAATTAAGTCCAACGTTTCAAAACCGACACCGACGATAAGGACTGTCGGATGTAAACACAAGCAGACGACGTTGTGAGAGTTGTCCCCCTTGAACGGAGATTACTCCACGCGCGTGAAATGCTATGTCAGATAGATTTATCTTACATAGCTATCTTACATGGGCAAACTTTATCCAACATGGCGAGATATGAGAGAATACATTGTAACTGCAGGACCAACCAATTTATAGACACGTGACTTACAAGGGGCATTTACTGGGTAATGTTCCTGCTGAACATCCATAACAATCAGGGAAATTATATTTAGTTTGGGGTTTAATTAAGACTTTAATTACCCGGTAGTGCATATCAACCTGAGATATTTGAAATTATAATGATATACATGTATTATTAATCCAGAGGGCACAGGTTTTGCAGACCTTGAAGTGATTTTTTTTGGCATGGATTTGGGTCGAATATAGGCCCCTTCCCTCAGGCTCAAGAAATTTTACTGTATTTTCTCAATTCTTAGTTCATATTTTCCCATTTAGAAATTGTAAGTTTCCTTGTATGGTAATTGTGGTGGCACAGGTTGTGCAGACATTGAAGTGATTTTTTTACATGGATTTTGGGCCGAATATAGGCCCCTTCCCTCAGGCTCAAGAAATTTTACTGTATTTTCTCAATTCTTAGTTCATATTTTCCCAATCGGAAATTGTAAGTTTCCTTGTATGTTAATAAGTATGAAGAAATGTTGATCATAATATATTTCACATAATGTTTTCACAAGCCAATGCTATAGTTAATTGATCATGGCTATATTATGCATATTCAAAATGATATTAAACCATTGATTTGATGATTATTTTTTAGCTTGGAAGAAAGTGCATTTTGCCCGAAATTGAAAAAATACATGTACAATGTATTACTCTATTTTCCCAATGGAAAAGTCAGTTCAGGCCCCTGTATAATTAGGGTAAAAAAATCACTGCCTTGGACTATCCCCGACCCTTGGAAAGCTTGCAACATGCATTGCACATACTATCTTTTCTCAGTTCATCATTTTCACTTCCGTCATTCAATTGAATTCATACTGTATGAACATAATACAAAGTATTTTAATTCATAATCACATGTGATCTTAATATGTCTTTAAAATGTGATATCATGCAACATAAGCCACTCAATATCTTCCTAAAAAACGAAAACAAAACAAAAACTGAATCCTGATACCCTTGATCCATATCTTTCTAAAGTCAATTAACATATAGCCAGTGTAGTCATGGTGACAGGGTCTGAGGAAACTCGGGCTACCAGTAAGCCAGACACCTGTCACCCAGGAGATCTGAAATGTTTGTAATTCAGTAAAAATTCAATACCAAACTAGCATTATACCTATCACAAGCTGTTGCAATTTTTAATATCATGAATTTGATTTTTAGATTGTAATACTAAATCACTTGTGCATTAAATCGGAGTACCTGCATGTACATTTTGTATTTCAAAAATATGACAAATAGATGTGATCACGAAACCTATTTTACAACATTTACTTTATTAATTGAATGGAAGGGGTTGATTATCAATGAAATACTTTAAAAGCCGAATCAGGTCTACTGCAGGTATATAAAGGCCTATACTGTCAGTATATCGTGTGTATTAGGTCTTAGGAAGATGACTAAAAGTGTAAATATGGCCCACAAACATGTATACACACATATGTATAGACCACAGGAAGGTGTGTACAATCGAGTTGTCAAGTGTAAAATCACATATAGAATATATAATCAACTCCAAATTTTAAAAAGATCGAAGTGAGAATATCATTTGTCACACAGATAAGATCACTTCTATATCTTTTAGACCAAAACTTGTTTACATTTTGAAAACCAAGCAAAACATGCAGCTCAATCATTACAGGCCCACCCAGTGGTTTGTACAGCCAGTTTGCTGCTAATGGCGATATATCTTCACATGTGTGACATACATATGTAATATCGGGTGTATTCTTGATAACTTAAACTTACCTGCATCAATGGTACGCCAATAGAATCGGACACTGCCCCAAGTAATCCAGACATCTCTGTTGGCCAAGTCGTCCCACTGCAGTGTTGCCGGAATGTCACGCTTCTTTTCACCACGCGGTCAAAAGCCAAAGTTCAGAAAGCATGAGGTCATGACCTATAGGTTAAAATCGCATGTTTGACGTTTTCCCAATCTCAAAATGGTGACTTGCGTATGCATTTCTACTCGTTACATTACCGTCATGTCGCAAGAAAAAATAAATACATAAACGGAGGAAAACATCCGTAATGAGATGACTATCTGGAATTAGGAAATACATATAAATAAATACATGTGTATGTTAGCCATAAGTCTTTAGCGAATAATTTGACAAAATAATTCTTACAAGTTAAGATGATTAACTAGAGTTGTTTACTCCTTCATTGGTGTCTGAAGAAACACTCGCTGTAATTGTATTTGCCCGAGTTTCCCCTGGCCCCGACACTACATACTAGTATATATATATATATATATATATATATAGTGTATATAATTTGACGTTCATGATCTGTCAGAATATCAAAGCCAATGTCAACAGGATGGATGAGGTACCGTTTTGATTGAAAAGAACGAAATTTTGTGTCTATTTTCTGATAAAATATCGAATTTTATTTATCAACCATTTCCCGATTAAAAAATAGGCGGTAACAAGGCGCCGTTTTACTAATTTTTTTTCATTTTTTATAGGCTATCAAAAATCGATTTATTGATATAGATTCTAATTAATATCAAGAATTATTTGCATGATTTCTTTTATTCCTTGATAACAACAGAAACATATATATATCTGTATATATGTCTCTGATAACAAGAATTCGAATTTTTGATATTTGATGTTAAAAATGGCATAAAAAGAGTGAAGAAATTGTGAACTGGCACCTCGTACAAGAGCCATACATTATATGAACAATAATAAAGCATCAAATTCGTCTGACTTCACACAAGCATTTGATGATGTCGACCAATTATAATTTCCTTAGAAACCCTAGCTATAGCTGTTCAGTAAATTAGGAATGAAAGTCACAGATAATTATAAAAAGGATGAGGCCATTAATTATGTAGTGGGGATAAGTTTTATCGTTCTGAAGACTACCTATGGGTCGGTCTCAAGAACGGACACAAATCAAATAGTGTTCATTAATGTACTGACAAATAACCACCTATAACATTCAGTCCATCGGACTGGACATAAAACGGACCTCTGTGTGGGAAATGAACAAGAACAGACGAAATAACGCCGACCCGGTGGTAAAGGAACTCTCAGGGGCAATTTATTTAGACAGATATCCAAATTGTAACTTAAATAAAATTCAATAACACCCTCATCCCAATGTATTGTCATATCGGGCCAATATGATGCGATGCGAAAGTTATAAATGGTGTTTACCGTCCCTCACGTCGACAGAACACTAACTGTAGCCATTTAGCCCAAACCTAGTAATATAGGCAGAGTCATATAGGCAGAGTAATATAGGCAGAGTCATATAGGCAGAGTAATATAGGCAGAGTCATATAGGCGTTAAACCAGTAGCTTTAATGAGCCTAGTGTTTTCAATTTTTTGAATATCGAAAAGTTGAGTTTGATAAAGTTTGGATAGCTTTGAATAGTGTTTGGTAAGGTTTGAATAGTGTTTGGTAAGGTTTGAATAGTGTTTGGTAAGGTTTGAATAACGTCTGGTAAGGTTTGAATAGCGTTTAGTAAGATTTGAATGGCGTTTGGTAAGGTTTGAATAGTGTTTGGTAAGGTTGAATAGCGTTTAGTAAGATTTGAATGGCGTTTGTTAAGGTTTTAATAGCGTTTGGTAAGGTTTGAATAGTGTTTGGTAAGGTTTGAATAGTGCTTGATAAGGTTTGAATGGCGTTTGGTAAGATTTGAATAGCGTTTGGTAAGGTTTGGATAGCGTTTGGTAAGGTTTGAATAGCGTTTGGTAAGGTTTGGATAGCGTTTGGTAAGGTTTGAATAGTGTTTGGTAAGGTTTGAATGGCGTTTGGTAAGGTTGAATAGTGTTTGGTAAGATTTGAATAGCGTTTGGTAAGGTTTGAATGGCGTTTGGTAAGGTTTGAATAGCGTTTAGTAAGGTTTGAATGGCGTTTGGTAAGGTTTGAATAGCGTTTGGTAAGGTTTGAATAGTGTTTGGTAAGGTTTGAATAGCGTTTGGTAAGATTTGAATAGTGCTTGGTAAGGTTTGAATAACGTTTGGTAAGGTTTGAATGGTGTTTGGTAAGGTTTGAATGGCGTTTGGTAAGGTTTGAATAGTGTTTGGTAAGGTTTGAATAACGTTTGGTAAGGTTTGAATGGCGTTTGGTAAGGTTTGAATGGCGGTTTGGTAAGATTTGAATAGTGCTTGGTAAGGTTTGAATGGCGTTTGGTAAGGTTTGAATGGCGTTTGGTAAGATTTGAATAGCGTTTGATAACTCTTGGGTAGCCTTAAGTAAATTTTGTAAAGCGTTGGGTAAGTTCGAGTTTTTTAAGTGATTGGCAAGTTTTAGGAAGAGTTTGGTAAGGTTATGGATAGGGTTTTTGGAAGATTGTGTAAGCTTTGGGAAGTGTTTGGTAGCTAGTATAACGTTGGGTTTTATTTTGTTAATTTTTGGTAAATTCGGGGAAGTTTTGCAAGTTTTGGGTAGAGTTTAAAAAGGTTAATTTGGTTAGCTTGATGTAACGTTGGGTAATGAGTTCATTTGTTAGGTTTTGTGAAGGGTCTCGTGATTTTTGGGAAGCATTGGGTAATGTTCAGTAAATTGACTTGCCACCGGGCTTCATCATAACCCATTAGAAAAACATATTTTTTTTAATTATGTACGAACAACATTCTGAAATTTAAATTCAAAACCATTCATTAATCTCATTGAAGCATCTACATGTACCAACTACATATATTCACTAAAAGAAGTTATACTGTACCATGCAAAGCTCTACCTAGCCTGGCATCCGATTTAAAGGGACATTTCTCAGAAATTATACTTTTCAGCAGTTGTACATTAGCATATCTAGTTATCTGTAAACCCCCGTAATATACTATAAACTTGAGAGTTGTGATAATCTAGTGTATAGGGGCTTTGAACTAATTCCCAACCCAAGGTCTATAAATGTATACTGCAAATATCCACATACATAAGGGCTACAGGTTGCAAATGTATGCCAAGCCCCTGTGATCTAGTCATTTTCGAATTGTACTGCAAGGTTGCTGGCAGTAGCCATCAAAAATGTTTGCATTTAAGATTTCAGAATCTCATTTAGGTAAAATATATCAAATATAAAGACATGTTAATGGCTAAGAAGGTGCAATTTTACTATTAATTTTCCCACATTAAATTTTTGATTTAAGGATGATAGTACATCATTTTGTACAGTAGTAAACAAGAGGCACAGGGGGCCTGAAGCACTCATACATGTAGCAAGATAAAATGCATTTATGTAAATGATGTTTCAGGATATAACATTTCTAATCGAGTTGTGATGATACATTGGTCCTAATTAAACTACTTGTATTATACGAGGACTCCGGATCTTCTGGAACTGTAGAACATTCCAATAGATTTTGAACTTATTTGAGCCCTGTGATATTGAAAATAGAATCATTTATATGAAAAGTTTTTATAAGAGACTATCATTCCAGATACCTACCAGATGAACATCCGTACTTTGGGTTTTATGAAGTTTGGGATTTGTTTGTTTTTTGTTTGTTTTTGCTTAACGTCCTATTAACAGCCAGGGTCATTTAAGGACGTGCCAGGTTTTGGAGGTGGAGGACCGGAGTACCCTAAGAAAAACCAGCCTACAGTCAGTACCTGGCAACTGTCCCACGTAGGTTTCGAACTCGCAACCCAGAGGTGGAGGGCTTGTGATAAAGTGAAGTTTGGGAATAACATATTTGATCACCATGACCTTGAAAATTGGTCAAGTTCATTCATATATGTGGAACATTAACAGCACTCTGTCCTGGATCAAGATAAATATGGTACCTGGTCTTTGGAACAAGGGAAGATTTTCAAAGCTTTTTTCTTTACATTTGACATCCTTGAAAATAGGTCGTCATTTATATGATGAAACTTAAAGTGTGCCATCATACCTTCTGGCAAAATATGTCTTCTGGAACTTTGAAAGAGGTTTCAAGTTTTTAAAATATTTAACCCCTGTGCCCTTAGATTAGGCCAATGTCAATCGCATAAGGAAACTTCATTGTACAATATCTCAGAAACCTTTTGGCTAAATATTTGCACCCAGTTGTTTTTAGTTTTCCAGGAGAAGTTTAAAGCTGACAGACAGATGGACACCAAACGACCACCCAATCACCATACCATAGTATCACCAATACTTGGACTTCAATTTTCACTCTTCCATGATATTCTACAATATTCAGAGGGTTTTCTAGAATATCACAGAATGCCACAACAAGTTTAACTCAGATTCTATAATAGCAAATCAAAAACAAATCAAATGATCACATCACTTTATTCATCCTTTCTTATTTTTTTCTGTAGCATACAGCACACATCCTTTCATATCAACTTTTCCACTAATCACTCAATGACATCCGACAGTGAACATTTGAATAAGGTAATGACATGGTATGAGAGATGATATTGCATTTACCAGAACTCAGAAGAAATGGCAAATATAAAAATAAAAGTTGTCTTTCTTTCAATGGAGCAAAAAATTGTACATTCAACTGTTTTAACTGTTTAAACCAAAGTGTTAGAATTTATATTCATTATTCACTCTTTGAAGGCAGTAAAAAAAACATTAAATTCTTTCAAATACTTATTGAAGAACAAAGCATCTTATTGTATAAGATTGCATCAGAGATTGATTTTTCTATTTTTATAAATGTTTTCTCTCACAGTCACAAAGGTTTTTAAGAAGGGGATCTGTCCACATTGATCTTCTTCTTCTGGTGGCAATTTTCATTATTTCAAAGTCAGCAACCATATGTAAATGAAAATTAATGTTTGGTTCCTTCTCATTCATCTTGCATCAAACACAATCACTGAAAATGAGTTAAGGACAGACTTTGTTTGAAAATACTGAAAATTCAATGGCCAGATAGGAACTCGCTCCCAAAGACATCAACCTTTTTGAGAATATTCAGTTGAGCATAAAATGTAATTGCGGACAAATTCAACAAGAGGCTGAATGGACCTGTATTGCTCACCTGCTTGTAACGCAACTTTAATGTAAACTTTATTTTATTCATTCATTGGTAACACATGAAAAGTAGACACAATCAGAAAAAAATACAGCATGAAATGGATTCAGAAACAAGTTTTTTAAAAACTTATATTAATCCGTCTCCGTTAATGACTCATCAATTTAGCATGGTAACAAAGTGGGAGAATGAATATGAATATTGAAATAACTCTATATTGGAAAGAGACAGGTAGTGGGAAATGATAAGATGAGAAGGGAAAGAGAAAGAGGGAGACTGCCGATACCATTGTTCATTTAAAAAGAACTGCATGCTGATACAACTGTGAAAACGATAAATACAGAGTTGAAACGTGGAATTAATCGAATCTCTTGGAGCTGATAATGAATTGTTGCACACATTTAAAAATCAAGGAATTTTCGTCAAAAGTTAAGTTGTTGCTGCCAAAAAGTAATATTTCTGTCGAAATAGGATGATTTAGGGCAAAGAGGGAACGATTTCGAAGGTCGGAAAAAAGCCTACAATGTAATAAAAAATGTTCGTTAGTTTCATCAACTTGACAGTAGGAGCAAAGTGGACTATTAACCAGATTCCTACGAAACAAATAATATTTTAGTGAACTGCACTCCATCCTCAATCTTGCATGGTGAATCTGACCCAATCTACTGCCGATAAGAAAATATGGTGGGACTTTAAGATTTTGTGCGTTTAGATGATATTTTAGTTTTGTTATTGAGGGACTGGTTTTTATTCCATCAGGAAGTGCATTCCAAAGACTAATTACAGATGGCAGAAAGGATTTCATGAAAAGGCTTGTGCGACCGGAAGGTGGACGGAAATTATTACCTAATCTAGTGTTATGATCATGAATATTATTATTTCGATGAGGAAGTAATTCTTGAAGATACTGGGGAAGGAAACCATGAACTATTTTATGAAAGTGGATAATCTTGTGATGTTTGCGTCTTTGTTCTAGTGGAAGCCAGCCTGTTTCAAGATAAAGTTTTACCCTACTAGTAAGTCTAGTTCCACCAGTAACAATCCTTGCTGCTTCTAATTGAAGATCTTCTAATATGTCTGATTGGGCTTTGGAGAGATTGTCCCAGATTATGTCTCCATATTCAAAAATTGGACGAATCATAGAAAAATACAGAGTTTGAAGTGATGCACGATCTAAAGTAAACTTAAATCTACGTAGCATATTTAATTTGGGTGAAATTTTAGATTTTAGAAAATTTATGTGAACCGTCCACCCACCATTTTCCGAAAGAAATAAACCAAGATGTTTATGTGAGGTAACAGCAGTAAGTAAGGTATTAGTCATAGTTAATGGAGGATGTAGTGGGTTATTTGTCTTTTTAGATATTAATAAGGTTTCAGTTTTTGCAGGATTAAATTTAACCAACCACTTAGATGACCATTCATGAATCTTATTTAAATTGTGATTTAAAATATCTGTAGTGTTTCTAACTGTATCGACAATGACGTATAAGGATGTATCGTCTGCAAATAACTTTATATTAGCTCTTATGTCTTCCACAATATCGTTAATGAATATTAAAAACAACAACGGGCCAAGAATTGAACCTTGGGGAACTCCGGCTTTTACATTTGACCAATTAGAGAATTTACCATTAATTACTACTCTTTGTTTTCGATGAAGAAGATAATTTTTGAACCAATTTAGTAGAGAACCCCTTATCCCAATACATGACAATTTACATAAAAGTCCCTTATGCCAAACACGATCGAATGCTTTACTAACATCAAAAAATACCATTCTTATTTCTTTACCATTATCTAAAGCAGAGTAAATATCATGAGTGATAGCAAGTAGTTGATTAATGGGTGAATCGCAACGCCTGAATCCAGATTGGAAAGGGGAGAGTAGAGAGTGAGTATGTAAGAAATTGTAAACATATTTATAAACACATCTTTCCATGAGTTTACCAATAATGGAAAGTAATGAAATAGGTCTATAATTAGTTAAGATGGATTTACATTCTTTTTTGTGCACAGGCGTGACATTAGCTGACTTCCATTCTGTAGGAAAGATACCAGATTCGAGAGATTTGTTAAATAAAGAACAAAGAGGTTTACATATAATATCAGCAGATTCCTTGAGTAATCTAGCATTTACAAGATCAGGACCAATGGCTTTAGAGCAATCAAGATTCAGTATTGCATCCTTAACATCAGTAGCAGTTATGTTAATATTGGATAGATTATAGTTATGTCCATAGTCAATGTTAGGCAAAGCAGTGTTAGTATCATCAATATTAGATTGGGAACAGAAAAAATCGTTGAATAAACAAGCTTTTTCGAAATCGTCAGAGATGCAAGTGTCATTATGAAGAAGTGGGGGTATTGAAGAGTTTTTACGATTAGGAAATAATGAGTATACAGTTTTCCACCACTTCTTCACACTGAGATTTGAAGGTTTCCGAAGGTTTTCACAGAGGTTATTGACATATGCGACTTTAGCCTTTTTAATAGAATTGATACATTTATTACGAATTTGGCGGAAACTTGTCCAGTGAGCATCTGTTGGAGAACGTTTGGCTCTTTTGTGGGCACGTTTGCGTTTACGAATTAATCTTTTGATTTCATTTGACATCCAGGGTGGTTCATTAGATCGTACAGTGATAATTTTGTTAGGTATACATGTTTTAGCAATTGCAAGCAATGTGTCTGTAAAATTTTTGACCGAATCATCAATATCATCAACGTCGATCAGTGTATTCCAGTTTAAATCATTCAATTTCCCTCTAAATAAATCGTAATTTCCCTCATCGAAGAGCCAAATGTTACGCTTAAAACTTTGCTGGATCGGTTTAGTTATATTAAAAGAACAGAAAGTAGGACAATGGTATCTAACCGGTTGGTCAAGGAAGCTCTCTCCGACAATACATTTACTAATTATGCTACTATCACTAACACACACAATATCTAAAAGTGAGTTTGAGGATTCAGTAAAAAATGTTGAGGATTCTACTAATTGAGACAAGTTATAGAGAATAAGCATATCTCGCAAGTGAGAGGACTGATTTTCGACCAACAAGTTAGCGTTGAAATCACCTGTAAATACAATGTTAGTTATACCCGTGTTAAAGGCTTGTTCAACAGAGTGAGATATGTGAGACCAGGTGATAATTGGAGAATTTGGAGGTCTATAAAAAGTACCATACAAAAACTTCTCTGTGCCAAGAACTATTTCCAACCATACACATTCTATGGTTGGTAATTCTAGATCTTGCCTTCGTTTTGCAGATATCGTATCTTTAACGTAGACCGATATACCACCACCAATACGGTCAGGCCTACAGTAACAGAATGGGTCAGAGTAACCAGGCAAGCTGAGTTCCGGAGAGATATCAGTGACTTTTAGCCAAGTCTCAGTAAATGATAATATAGAGTATTTGTTAAGTTCGGTATAAAGTATATCGACTTTGTTATTAAGACTTTGAACATTGAGATGGACGAAAGAAAAGTTATGATCAAGATCAAGCTGATCACTTATATTTGAAAAAAGTGATGATGAAGATGAATTCAGAGACGAAGGACCAGGATTTACTTCAATATCGCCAGACAATATTAGTTGCCACTGGATAAGCGAAAAAAAGAGAGAAAACAGACAAGCAATGTCTACTAAAGAAACGATAATATTGTACGAGAACTTACCATGACAAAAATTGCGGATGGAATTGATTTGAGATCTAACAAATGACAAACAAATTAATAGAATCAGTAGTAATAACCCAACGCAAAGAGACTTGAGGATACTCAAATAGATGACATAGTTTGAGGACTGAACACAGTTGTTAAAGCTACCAATTCGAGCACGATATAGCGTTAGACTAACTGGCATTATGTAATGCCAAATAAGGTAATGTAAGAATCAGAACTGTGTGCAAGAACTGGTAGTTCAGCATATAATGAAATCAATGGCATAATAGGCAAGGCAGAAGGGGATCGAGAATAGAAAGGAAACAGAAAAAGTATAAGTAAGGTAAGTAGGAAAGCAAACATCAAGGTAAATATGCTAAGGATGGAATCAGAGCGGACCAGGGTATCAATACATTTATATATTTGTAGAGTGATACGATGTTTATCAGTGGAAATTATCGTTAAAGTATGGTATTGGTAAGTGTAGAAAAAGATTTGTGTAAGATGAACAAGAGCTCAATGCTAATTACATAATACAAGCTTCTGAATATTTAGATTATCATAAATGTAATCAAGTTAATGACATATTCGACATCTAAAGATACATGTAGAGTTGAAAACGGAAAGTTAGCAAATCAAATAAACATCCCATTTAAAACATTTCATGACTACATATTACACAACATACTTATCTGTGGATGTACAAAGCTCAAGTCAAACATAATGAAACGCGAAAGAAAAAATAAAGTATTTACATATGTACACCTTATTACTTTGACGTTTATCCTAATAGTTCCGATCAAATTAGGAAGATTAATATGAAATGTACCACACTGTAGAATATTTTATCATACATATATATCTAGTTCTAAACAAAGATAAAAGCACTAGTATCGAAGGCTTGGTTACATTTTTGTGATAAATTTATGAATGAATCAGACGGTTTCATAAATGTTTCTATGAAATCACATAATGATATATGAGATAAGTATGTAGTGATAGTATTAAATTTCAGACGAATCATGATCAAAAGGATCACATAATGGAGTATTCTATTACAGTTTAAGATAACACTAGTAAAATGTGTTAGTTCAAAAATGACCAACACAATTATTATGAATAGACACACAATTTCAAATGTATAATTATGAGACCAAATATTGTTGCAGCGGTATAATGGTACCTCACGTTACATTAGATAATTTTCAATGAACACACCAATTGTATATTTCTGAATCAAGAAAAATAACCCAAACAAAACCCCATACAACTGCATTTTATGTGATTGGTATTAAACTGGGAGCAAGTATGTCATTATAACTTCCAGAAGGATAAAAAACAAAAGCATATGCATCATACTTCAAAAACTATTGAAACAATAATTATATTGAAATTCAGGATAAAAGATAAACGGATAAGGTCAGGCGAGTTAGTCGTTGACTTCACCTTTGTAATATTTCACAAACTTATACAAGGGGTATCAGCCTTCAGGGATAATCAGGAATAATGATTAAACCATTATAGAAGTACGAATGGAATTTCATTTTGTAATACATTTTCGAATAAATGAAAGTTCCATATCTGGTGTTTATAATAACATAGCATTTTATATCAGTATGGTGATAGTATTAAAATATAAATTACCTCTTTCATACATAATTTGTCAATTAATAGAACAACCATCATTGCTTGAGATAAACACGTAGCTTACGATGTACTTGATCATTTCCAATGAATCATATATTAACTGATTGTTAGTAAAAAAGTAAATGTACATTTTATATGTATCATATATTAAGGATTTCAAGTGAATGTACCATAATTTTAAAATAAATGTACATTTTATATGTAACATATATTGAGGATTTCAAGTGAAGATGATAATAAGAATGGAACGAACAAAGTGAATATTTTTAATATGATCTGAGACACAACTTATTACGTCACAAACTAAGATTTGGTCAATTGGTGCAATGAAAGAGGGGCGAACGCAACTTTGAAGTTGATCTAGGTCATTTTTGTAGATATTAGACACTAAGTTGATTACCAATTTATTCAAATATAAGAGTAGGCTAGGTTTATTCATTTCAATAAAATTGGTACCTTCACTTCAGTATGCTATAGACCTGATTTCAGGTCTCTGGGCCTCTTGGTTATGGAGGAGAAGTTGTATATGTGTAATGATATTAGCCTATTCGGCCCATGACCTTGAAGGTAGGTCAAGGTTTTTCATTTTAACAAACTTGATAACCCTTCACCATAGCATGCTTCAGGCCAGATATCAGGTCTCTGGTCTACATGGTAACTGAAAAGAATTTGTTTGAATAAAAAGTTGAAGCTGGACAGACTGGTGAGGGATACCTCTGGTTGATTGCATTACACTAAACTACACTTATCACCCTGGGTCAACTCGGTGTAAAATCCTAATTTCAATTGGATGCTATATTTCAGCAGAATATTATTGATATCCTTTTGTCTGAAATAGATTTCTTCCGATCATAGATGATGGAAAAGCTGGTTATTGGGAATTTAAGCCTATGAGAACACTACCACATTATTGTTAGATTTTGATACTTTGATGCACAAAGTACATGCTACTATACCTGGGCTGTTCCTAACATCCCAAAAATATTGTTGTACTAAATTATACTCATTTAAAACAATTAAGATGTACAGGTCGCCTTGCCCACTATAGTATATGATTTTCACAGAATCTGCCCGTCTTTATAAGCCCAGCCATATTATTGTTACATGTTCATTTTAGTATTTACCCCTTCTAAACTGAAAAGTTCACATTCCAAAGGGCTATATTGATTGGTTTCTTTTTAAAGACTGATTTCATTGAAACAAGGATTTTTCACTGAACTGAGCGATGGGTGGTAGTGTAATACAATCAACAGTGGGTATCCAACAATGGCTGCATTATAGCATAAGCTCGATTTCCCTTTGGGCAGGTGAGCTAATTACCACATCAGGCCTTGAATCTTGGTCTTCTGAACTCTACACAGACTCCTAACCAAGTGACCACATCTGACCGGACACGAGTAGTGCAGGAGATTAGGTCTGAACAATGTTCCCTTTGATTTATGTCAAAAGTCAACATGTAGGTCAGATTGACCTACTTTTGATACATGACATATCACATCACCTAGGTCAGCCCATGATAAAAGTATGACATTCCACTTACAGAAGTGTATGACATCGAGTATGGACAAACTTTTTTCTATGGTGTAGTTCAAAAATCAAAGTGTAGGTCAGAGTGACTTACTTTTTGTACATGACACATACTGCCTAGGTGAACCTATACTTCCAGTGACTATCGGTGCAGGAGATAAAGCCTAAAAACTTTTTTGTGCAGGTCAAAGGTCAAAATAAATTTCCAGGTGATCTTCTAGTGGTACAAAAATACACTGCCTCACCTCAGTTCCTAGTGTAGGACTTACAAAGCATAGAAAAGATATGCTATGATATAACTGAGCATTATTGGTACTATAACCATCATCTGGCATTAATTGGTTTAAGACTGAAACTGCTGTTTAATAAGACATACCAGATTTTAAACAAGCAACTGCAAGACAGTGAAGAAAAATACTCAAGAGGGGACAGACATGCAGAGGTCAAGACCGAAAACTGCAGGTTGAAGAATCATGAAATCTACACATCAATCACTACAGCAGAATTATGTTCCCCAAAAAGGTACATAAATTACACAAGTTTTGACGGTAAGTAGTAAAGGATACTCCGTTTTGTTCTTTTCTTGTACATGATTCTGTATCCACATTCACGACATCGGATAGGATCACGTGCCTTGATCTCATTTTCTTGGTGACATTCTTGAAAAATAAATGACAACATAAATTACTAATACCTGGGGGTAATATCTATTTTTTTCATCATTCTTGATATTCCAGGTGTTAAATTCAAACCTGTGGTATAAGTCATGGCGAAAAATACTATAACAACTCTTTAATGTAATTATATAAACCAAACAAATATTGAGGTCAGAAAATAAAAATTGACTGGTTTTGATCTTTGTCATCTTTTTGTTACTTAAAAAAAAGTGCATTGACAATTGGTCAGGTTTATCCTGACACCCAATGAAATGGCTAGTTGTCTTCAGTTTAGCCACAACATGATATTTCTGGGATGCAGAAAGCAAAAGTAAATGCAACCTCTGGAATGTCAAGGATAAACTCAGTTTCATATCAAGTTTGATTATAATTACAGGTAGGCTAGTTGAAAATTGATGCATACCTCCACAGATGTAGATCATTGTTGATTGTTTTCCTGGAACAACAGTTTTTGCAGCATCATCCTTGGACTGATCCATATTTTCTTGTCTGAATAATTTAAATAAAAAAATACTGATTTTAAGACATTATCTAGGGTGGTGATAGTAACTGAAAGTTCACTAAAATTTACAAAATCTATGAAGTACATCGTTAATAAAATATATGGGTCAAAGAAGTATAATCCAGATAACACTGGATCCTCACATCAATGTATGGAGGATACGAATTACTTGTAATGATTATATGGGGCAAAGAAGTAATTCAAACAGTGTGGACAATGAGGCTTGGTAAATTTTCGAGGCAATCCGCCCCTTATTTTAATAAAATATGTATATACAGTGCCGTGCCAAAAAGGAGTAGCTACTTTCAACGTCAAAAACGACGTTTTCGCCGTTACGTCGTATTTTAATAATATGAAAGAAATATATTTTCAAGTAATATTGTTATATCATACATCATTTTAATCGTGATCATCATGTCCATAATCCGGAACGCGGAATACGGTATTTGGTTTCATTTTTAAGCACCGTTGTCGGTGTAAACAATATGGCGCCACACGGTAGTGAAATGTCACAGTGCCAGAAGCAGACGATCACAGCAATGCACCAAAGTGGAATTTCTGGACGAAAAAATTGCTGAAATATTGACCATATCCCGTTCAACAATTCAGAAGTTTCTCCAACGTTTTCACGAGAGAGGAAGTTTAGAAAACAAGCCCCGAAGTCGTAGGAGCAAAATTACCACCGTCCGAAGTGACACTCGGCTTTCGCGGCTGATAAAACAGAACAGACATTAAAGTTTTCCGGATTTATTGGCATCATTTAATGAGTTAAACCCCACTGAAGTATCTGAGAGAACTTTAAAGAGAAGACTCAGTGATTTGGATTATAAAAGATGCGCTGTTAGGAAGCGTACTACCATTTCAAAGGTGAACCGTGAACGACGTGTAAAATGGTGTCGAGATCATCGGACATGGACAGTTGAACAAAATTGGAAAAATATCATTTTTACGGATGAAACAAAGATTGTCTTAGGTCAGGATAGAAAAGTATATGTCTGGAGAAAACGCGACGAGACATGGAAACTGGAATGCCTTGGTCAGTATAGTGATCATTCGCCACGATCAAATATCTCGGTCATGTTTTGGGGTTGTATAACTTTTCAAGGAGTGGGGGTATTGACCCCAGTGGAGGGTAATATTAATTCTGAAAAATATATAAATGTTTTAGATACACATTTGTGGCCAGTTGTTGCGAAAATGTTTGGAAATTCTTATTGGATATTACAAGAGGACAACTGTCTCATCCATGTGTCAAGACAGACCTGCCGGTGGAAAACGTAACATAATATTGAAACAATTCCTTGGCCAGCACAGTCCCCAGACATCAACATAATAGAAAATCTATGGAGATTACTAAAAATTAAACTAACAAACAGACTGAATGACATTAGGTCAAAGGCAGATCTGGTGAGGGTCATTTCTGAAAATTTGGAATCAGCTGGACCAGACAAGAATACAGGCATTATATGAATCAATTCCAAAGAGAATACAGGCAGTTATTAAAGCAAAGGGGTGTATTACCAAATATTAGCAAGTAAGTTACATTATTTTTGCTATTTTATTGAAAAACGTCGAAAATACAAAGCCATCTACTTGACATTGCAAAATGACGTCGCGTAGAAGTGGCTACCCACTTATGGCACTGCAATGTATATCGAGGCAGTGTTAATAAAAAGCTAGTTTAACATTTTGATACCAAGTGTATGGTGAGCATGAGCATACACCAAAACGTTGTCCTTGCATGTGAACTCAAATCTGGTCATGTAGGGGAATTGAGGATTTTTCGTTTTAAAATCGAAGCAAATTAATAAACTCAAATCTCTGTCCAGATACTCTCGGCAAAATATTGAAGTGTCGTGTGGTCAATAAGTATTAGTACCATTACCTCATCTGTACAGTGCTGTATTTCATTAGTTAAAACAAACTGAAAGTATCAAAATGTAAGCTGGGGGTTGTTTTATGTAACACAGATAAAGGGTCATGTTGAGTTGTGATCGTTCTGTGCCAATGTAATGCTAAATACCTTTCCTTACCACATTAAGTTGTAAATGTACGTCTTGCAATATCAGTAGAAATCTCTTTTTCTCAACATGTGTGAGTTTACAGCCGGAAGTCTTGATCCGAATTCTCGCGAGATGTAAACACGGTTTTCGTGTCTCTCTGATTTTATCTCTGTTCATATATCAACACTCTAGAAACCTTATGTCACTTCAATACATGAATTTGATTGGTTGTACGGTTTTGGCGACCAATTTGAACAGAAAAATTTATGAAAACAACACGAGAGGACGCTACCACGATTATTCTACAGAGTAGACTAATCAGATCGATTCAACAACACGTCGCTATATTTTAATGTTCATGTACCCCAATGAAGTGTTACGATTACCGATATTTGTTTCAAATAATCATTTTTCATTGAAGGTAAGTTTCTCTTCAAGCCATTCATTTCAGTGGGCCTACTTAATGTACTTGTCCTACATAATCTTCCCGCTCGCTTGGGTAAACATGTATCTTATCAACTAATGTCCAACGATTACAAAACACACTTAATTGGTGAGTGAAGAATATGTGAATAGCTATTGAAATGGTGATTTCAGTGGTCACTGTTGGGCGATTTTCATTTTAGATCAGGAGGGGATATTTTGACGTGGCTCCAAAAAAATCGCGCCCGCTGACAGGACGCATGCGATCGCCGCTTCTCTAGCGATCGAAGGATGACAAATGTGCATATGCTAATAGTTTTGTATGTTATTACATGCTTACTGATCTTAATATATAATATCTTAACCATCACTTACCTTATAAAATGGCATAAATGTATTGTTTTCAACATTTCCGTGACATTGCATCAGTGTGATCTAATTTGGATAATGGAATGGCTGCGGAAGTTATATTCACCTACCATTCAAGAGTTTGAAGTCTAACACAAGTACATTCGTTTATATCCATCTGATCGGATTTCAGTTGGGTTTGATTGTGTGCTTTTTTTAAGATTAAAAATGGTACCGAACTATAAAGAAATAATTTTACCTTTTTTCTACAGACATTTTACAAATTTAATTTCCAGTTTCTAGACACAAAAATGAATGAAATAAAATCAATATTTACCCTTATTAACAGAAGCCATCGCAATATTATAAGCTTACAATGAAAACGATACAATAATGGCTCATTTTTGGAATGGCACATCCCTGTAAAAATGAAAAGTGAAATAGAAGATTTTTATATTGTGATCATATTCAACTCATAATGATCAATGTCAATTCGACAAGGGTAAGATTTCGTTTTGAAGCCCAACATAAAATATGAAAATTCATAAGTCAATTCAAAATACTTGTTTGACTACTCAATCAATACTTGTTTCGTTGTGAAGTTATTGAAAATACAATCCAGCATGCCATGTATCCCAACACCAGAAATAATCGAGTACTTTGGGGATGTGAAAGAAAATATTCCTGACAATTTGTAGGCTATGTATAATCATAAAATTATTTATTCACAAACAAGTTGTGTAGTATGATAGCATTTTAACTCCAAAGCCACATTGTAAAGTTCTGTATACAATGAACTTGGATTTTCTTTTTGTAGAGTACAGTACTAGTCCTGAGCCCCGTTTGATTTTTAGCTCTTCTCATTCTAGAATATATCTTCCGGTCACTCGATTTGAAGCTCTTCTGCTTCTGGAAGATCTTCTACTCTTCCGTCTCAAAGCTGGAAGATTTATCTTCCAAGATGGCGGCGACCATGTTTTAAGTGTGCGAGTGATGAGTTTCACTAGAGAAGGATTTATAACACATACATGCACATGTTTGTGTCATCGTGTTTGAGAACACTTAAAAACTTGCTTATTTTTTGTTTTATTCTCCCGGTTTACTCGATTTACATATAACGGAATACGATCTTCCTAGAAGGCTTCTCTTCTTAGAAGAGTGCAAATCGAACGGGGCTCTGGAAACATAAATGAAAATATCTTAGTAATATGATGGGAATGATATTTGGATGTAGAAGCATGAATGCTGTCAATTTTGTCACTCAATCAAACTGTTTTGTTTTTACTCTTCAGAAAGATGCCTGGAATACCAGTACATACATTTTACCCACGGATACCCAATAAGTCTTGTGCAATTTCAAATTTGGAGAAAAGAAATCATGACCTTGAAATTGACCTTAAGTTTCGTACTCAGAGTGTAACAAGTACACCCTATCAGAAGCTTAACTATGGCCACCATCCTTCCCTGTCTCCTGTGGACGACAGTGGGTACACCTCAATCACAAGTTGTGGGACTATTGACAATTCTGCTGTCCAAGAATTTCAAACACCAATTTCTGGGTTTTTCCAACATCCTGGCCGTCAGCTAGCATTTACTCCACTTAGCCCAGTCCCATGTGAAAGAACAGTCGAGTACCATCCATCATTTTCTGAAGTAAGCAGCCGATTTGATAGCGAACATGATCGGGACTGGGAAATTCCCGAAGACAAAGTTAAATTTAATCTGTCCTACAGATCAATACCGCAATATAGACTCAACTTTGATGAGGGTGAAGATGAAGTTGATGATTGTTTTGAAGATGAAAGTATTTGTGACTTGAAAAAAACAAGTTTCATGAAAAGTCCAGTTAGTGATTATCATGATCATGAATCAGATAAATTGTTGACAGACTCTCCACATTCCCGACTGAGCTTTGAATGTGATCAGAAAGTTCCATGTGATTGCCAATGTACAAACAACACATATATGTCGGAAGAGAGCGAACTTATCTCTACAAGCGCCAGTCTAAATGCTTCAAGTCTTGCAGACCGCTTCAATGAAGTGTTACAAAAATTTTCACCGAAGGAACCTGATCGTTTGATTGGTCGGAAGATGGGACTTCTTTGTGTGGACATTGTGTTTGAATTGTCAATGCGGAATATTTCTGCGTTATCTGTGATATTTGGTTATTTGGATCCACAAGACCTTTGCAGGTTCGTATACAAATATTAAACCTGACGGCTTATATTATATTAAAAAAAAATTAATGTGAATTTTAATTTCAAGTTACTAGTAAACATCCAATTGATCTCTCGGATAATCACATGCGATTTTAATTTTAATTTTTTTGACTCATTAAAACCACTTAGCGAATTTCAAGTTTGAAAGCATATGGTTATCATAATTTGTCATGTTTTTATTTGACCCTTCTGACAGATTTCGGAGAAATGATTATTTGGCTTTTGAAATTGCTCAAAACCAAGCTTCAGTTTGAGGTCCTGTTTTGTACCAAAACCCAAAAATATAGCTTACATGTATCTTGTGTTAAATCAAATAATTACATTGTAGTTGAAGATATTCATGTAATCTTTGAATAACATTTATTCATTTTCATGGAACATAATTATAATCAGCCACTCATGATCAGCCATACCTAAAGTTTGCATCAGGGGTCGACATTAAGGCTTGTCCGCTTGTCCGGTACCAGACTAAATTGCTGTCGGACAAGTGAAAGTATCAAAACACTTGTCCAACGGGACAAGTAACCAATATTGTCTTCATGTTGTTTATTTATATTCTGAAACCAACATTCACCAGACTTCACCTTATACCGATCGCGATGATAAAAAAGAAACGAAAACATGGATAGTGTACATTGGAAGTGACTTGTTCATAACGAAAATAGTTTAATTCAGAACAGTAATGCAGATCTAGATGATAACTAAACTTTCTGTGTTTTTCAAAAATATTCAATCAGCCCCATTGGTGTCTTTGAATTGAACATGCATATTGGAGAAAAAAAAGGAATATGAATAAAGTGTACAAGGAAATTGCAAGTGTATTTGAAGGACTAAAGTGGCAACAGATGCAGGCTCGCTTTTATTGCAAGATTTAGCAAATATAGTATTTCAGATATTTATGCACTATTGCATTTCTACAATTATGTTCATGTTTTAGTCAGTTTATTTTTATTCTTATAAGACTAGTTTAGTTTCTGTAAATCGAAAATTGGCAGTCAGTAGCATTTTTTTTCTTCTTCATTATATATATAATTATGTAACTTGGACAAAACACCAATAAATATCAGTAATTATATATAGTTGTCATTGCAATGTTATCATTTTACTGCATGACACACAGACATTGAAAAGCATCATTTAACTTAATTGAAAATTTTCAAGTGGGACAAGTGAATATAAGTGTTACTTGTCCAAAGAGACAGGTGCAGAAAAAAGTTAATGTCGACCCCTGTGCATATAGATTAAATTTTAATCAATGAATTATTTAATGATGTTTATATCTAAGATACAATTGTACCTTCTAGTTTCTGTCAAGTAAGCAAGGACTGGAAGTCTATCTGTGACGAGGACAAAAAGGTGACAGGTCGTCGTGTCCAGTACATACAACAACAACGAAACGCTTGCTCCAACAAACTAGAGAAGGTATACACAGTTTGTATACAATGATTGATGATGGCCATGGCCAGCAGCCTTTCTTTGTGACATCAAAATGCAAATTATCTGCTGATTTGCTTTCTTTTTACTTTATCAGGAAGGCAGCTTTAAGCATGGTCGGCTTATAGTAATTGTATCCACTGTATAAATATAATAGTTAACTTTAGAACAAGAAATGATAAATACTTTTAAAAGAGGGCAAATCTCTTTTTAAAAAAATGGGCTGCGATAGTTTAGTTGGTTATAGCTCAGACCATAACCTCAGATGAAGATCCCAGGTGTGTTGATCGATGCTCCCTACCCATGTCATGGGTTGACACTATCTTAATCACCTTGACAGACCGCCGGGCTGCCAGGTTTTGGAATGAGGCTGCCAAAGGTGATGCCCCTCTTGGGGGATTTGGGGGCATTGTCGCTCCAGCCCTTACTCCAACACTGAGGAAAAAAATAAATATTCTAGATGCAGTTTTCTGCATTCTATAGTTCATTCTGAGTATAAAAATATTAAATTTTACTCCAAAGGGTTTAAAGAAAAAAGTTTTGAAAATATAATTTTTGAAGTAAATGAAGAAAATTTTAGCTGGACATTATACATTTGACTGAAAATATTGGCAGCCTACAGGGCTGATAGTCTTTACATTCTAGCAGCCCGACCAGATTCCAGGCAGCCCAGAGCTGCCGGGCTACTGTTAGTGTCGATCCCTGCATGTCAGTTTGTGTTTTCTCAGATAACTGAGAAATGGACTGATCTGTGCTGTGGTGGTTGTGTCCTTGGACAAGACGCTTTACCTAAATTGCTCTAAATGACATGCAACAGGCCCTTGTATGTTGTTCAGTCAGGTAGTCACTAACTACTACAAGGAGACCCTGCCTCAAAATGAATTTTATCACGAGGTTTTATGCCTAAAACATGCATTTGATTATTAATCGATACAACCAGTTTGCTCTGGCTCCAACACCAGGGCCAAGTTGTTCAATAGGTGAAATTAAGATAATTACAGTTTAAGTTTTTAAATCTAATAAAATCTAACAAATAGTTTCTGGTCAAACTAACTTACTAAGGTGACAAAATGCAGGAATACACAATCCTAGCTTTTGAAGTAAGGGGAATTGAAATTTTTCAGAAATCAAGTAATTAAGCTTATCGCCCTTTGAACATCGCTAGCTGGGACCAGATCTTAGACATTCTATTTGAGTAGAAGACACTTAATGGTGTTTAACTTCGTTTTAAATGCTTGGACCAATGAGGCATGAAAAATTGAAATTCCTACACAATAACTCACAACTTATAGAATTCTTCCCCAATTTCTCATCATCCGGATGCAAGCGTTCATCAACAATACTATTTGTGTTAAAATGAAAAAAGCATTTCATGAAAATACAAATTTATAACTAATGAAATTTTTTCATTTTCATATGTATAGGAAAATTTAGGAAAACGTCTGGAACATCGTTCAGAAAGAGGCTTAACAGAAGGAGAGCGTACGTTTGGCATGTTACAACAGACAGTGTCTTCTTCAAAAGCCAACAATCAAGTTCCAGAGAACCTGTTCCACTCGGTAAGAATATTGAAATACAGAGGAGCCCACTTATTTGCATATCGGTTATTTGAATATCCCGCTTATTTGCATAAAATTCTCAGGTCCCGATTTTTTTCTTCTTTGTCTTTGTATTTTAATCCCGTGTATTTGCATCGACTAAAACACCGACTCCCGCTTATATGCATATAAAAATTCCAAAAAATCGAAAATTTTTAATTGATTTCAGGGTATTTTTGTGATTTTCCCGTAAGAAAAGTTTTAAGAAAAGTTTTTTAGCTTACACATTGATTCGACACGATGTACAACGTTATCTAATCATTGGTTCCCTCTTCGTCAAAACAGGTTATGTTCGATGCATCGATATCGACATTTAGTTATTATCCAGACCATATCAGTAGCATTGTGAAGAAGAATTACTGAATAAAATATTTATATGCCTCATCTTTTGATGAGATTTGTTTATTTATTATAGCATCGATCCAAACCTGTGTTCTGTGCACTTGAACACTTACTGAGGCAGGTTGCGATCGCCATGATTGTTTACTAGGCGCGTTGCATTGTGGGGGCATATGTGTAATGAACGACAACTCTTTGTGTGTGTGCGCCATTTTCCAAAACAAACCCTAACGACAATACACATCTCACGGTCATTTAAGACAGTCTATTGCTTAAGCAGTTCATCATCTATGATCAAACAACTAATATACTCATAGCAGGAACAAAACGCATTTGAGACGATAATGAATGTTAATTGAAACGATCACATTGTACATCGTAGTGCCAACCCACGCGTGTGTGACCGATATCGGACCCACAGACTCGGGAGTGACAAGTAGAAAACGATGAAGTATATGCAAATATTTGTACATTTACAAAGAATAACAACCCATTTATTTCGTATTTACTCTTATATTTTAAATAATGTTTTTTATTATATTTTTAATGCAAATAACGTAAACAATCATATAGGCCTAGCGCCCATTTTGAGTACCTACCTGACTATCTACATAGTGTATAAGAGGGGCCAAAACCCAACTCCGCCTATACGAATACTCCGGTTATTTGCATATTTTGTCATGGAAAAAGGGCTATGCAAATAAGCGGGTTGCTCTGTATAACCAGAAACATAATTTCAGGACTACTAGAAGTATTGCCATTAATAGGTATAGTTCTAGGCATCATATGAATATTTAAAAAAATATGCAAAAATAATTTCCGATGGCCTTTAATAAGTAGTTGATCTCTGCCTGGTATGTTCATTAGAATTAGTCATTAAATGAATAAATCACCACACATTTGAATTGTAATAATAATTTGAGTTACCATTACATCACATAAAGGGATTTTACAGCAGACCTAGAAAATACCTGTATTTCTACTCACCCTGCCCACCCTATATATTTTTGTACCCTGAAAGTTTTTTCAATCATTTTCAAGGAAGGATGTACAGTTAAAGCCATCATTCCTTGTGTATTGGCCATATTTAAAAAATATCTAGAAAATTAAGAAAATAAAAAGATTTCCCATCTACCTAACATATTTTTTCTAGCATGATATTGGAAACAAGTTTATCAATTATTTAGGTCTCGTTACTGGCAAGTTTACCGCTACCAAGTAAAGTAAGAACTATGTGATTTACCACTGTTTGTGAATCTACAACTATCACCTTTATCACAGGTTGCATCCACTCTCAAAAACTACGAGAGTCTCCGAAGATGTCCCGAAGTGTCAGGGTCCATCAAAAGTACTGGAGGTCCAGGAACGAGGCATGTGTGTCCAGACCGATTGTGGGTTCGACTTTTGTGTCAAGTGCCTGAACAATTTTCACTTTGAGCAGGCCTGTGTTCCAACATCTGCCAAAAGACCAAAGACTTCCATCGGCAGTCGAAAAAGTAAAAAGAACTTGAGGCGCTTATAGCATTAGTTAAACTTGCTCTGCAAGTCAAACTAAATGATGAGAATGGAAGGTCATATAAACCTCTGAATTCTCATGAAGGAAGTTCAAAAGGTGCTAGCCGGAAGAAGCAACAAGAAAATGGCAAATATGGTGCAGCCACAAGGATATGGACATCTTCATTTGCATGTGTCGTGCAATTGCTAACTGGGCAGTCAGCATAGCAACATGTTCAACTGAATCTTTACATCATCATCCAACAGTTACAGGCAATGTGATTGGCTGTATCTGTGACATCATTAATCAACCAACTGTAACAGGTCATTTGATTGGCTGTATCTGTGACATCATTAACAAACCAACTGTAATATGTCATTTGATTGCCTCTTCCAGTGACATCATCACATACACCAGTAACACCACAGTAACAGGCAATATGATTGGCTCTATCTGTGTCACCGTCACACAAGTTTAGGGCAGTGTGATTGGCTGTATCAGTGACATCATCACATACAGAACAGTAACAGGCAATATGATTGGCTCTATCTGTGTCACCGTCACACAAGTCTCGGGCAGTGTGATTGGCTGTATCAGTGACATCATCACATACAGAACAGTAACAGGCAATAAGATTGGCTCTATCTGTGTCACCATCACACAAGTCTCGGGCAGTGTGATTGGCTGTATCAGTGACATCATCACATACAGAACAGTAACAGGCAATATGATTGGCTCTATCTGTGTCACCATCACACAAGTCTCGGGCAATGTGATTGGCTGTATCAGTGACATATCGTCACCCGACTGTGCAGTAACAGTTTTTAAGAGATTGTTGATATAAGTATCAAAATGATTGAATTTTGTATGTACAGTGAAGGAGCATTTTTACTTGCTCAATGGCTATTCTCTCTTTTTTAAGAGGTCTATATATTGAATTTATTTTAACATATTTTATTTTAAAACAAATACAAAGTAAGTTTCACTTATGATTTTTTATTTCATTTTTTGCATGAAATTAAAAACCAGAAATATCATGAAAAATTCTGGAATGCTTATACATCATTCAAAAATTATGAATATTGAAAAAAGGTTTAGGGCTGTTCCAAAATCATCTGTGTAGGAGGAGTGGGAAACCCCACCACCTATCCCATCCCTCCCACACTGATAATTTTGGAATAGCCCTTAATTTAGGGTGAACTTTTTCAATATACAGCTTTGTCATAATTTCCCAATCAAAATTTTGTTTTATTTTACTTTTATGTAATGACATTAAAATAGAAATTTTCAAGCAAGATCAAATTATATAGAGATATCTGTATTCCATAAGCCTTGGATTGTCAGAATAACTTATTCTTATTTTCAAATAAAATACATGCTGCATACCTACACCATTTCAATTAGCACTATATATTTTTCTTATTTAATTTTAGCAAATCTGTATGACAAATAATATTTTAATTTCACAAATTTTTTTTTAAATGACACTGTTTTGTGCCATAATATATATATAATTATTCTGTCGAAAAAAAATATTGCATATTATTATTACTGTAATTATAGAAAGAGAAGAAATTCATTTGTTGTTTGTATAGTTTGAATTCATGTCTACATGATGAATCATGAATTAAAAAATAAAATGTTAGTGACTGGTGTTGCGATTAATCAACTATAAGCTAAAATAACAACATGGAAGGTTTCAGGGTTTAGATTGTTAAGACAGCAGACTTCGAAAATAATAAATGAACAAAATCACTGGTAAATTTTATACATCTAAAATGCATAATAATAACAATTTAAAATATGGCTTTATCCATGAAACATTCCGAATTAGCCTTAACATTTTGCTCCATTTTGGAGATTTTTTTCTGCAGATATTTCCTTTCCTGTTCGTAATCGCCATCAATTTTTTTTTTTTTATAACAACCGATCATGAATTTTTATTTGATTCTCACCACTCATATGGGAATCTAGACTGAAAATCTGTGTATCGTTTGTTGATTTAATTATAGACAGTCAGGAAGAATCATAAGTTAGTTGATGTATAGTAGTGTACAGGAGTTAAATGGCTAATTATTGCAATTTGTATGATAATGAATGAAAACTGTATGGAGAGAGATTGTGGTGACTGATGTAATCATGCAAAGTTTGTATGGAGTGAGGTTGAATAGATGTTAAGGTCAATTTTAAAATATTCAGATTTGTAAAAATGTAAATAAGTTTATCCCTCTTGCCAAACTTTTGAGACATATCATGTCAATGTACCAGAATGTGTTCAGCATGAATGAACTAGTTCAATGCTCATTATTTTTATATAATATGCTTCATGTTAATTTTTTACATGAATTATGGAAAATAAAGAATTTTTATTTATTTTTAAAAAGTTTTTATTTGTTTTTAATTTAATCTAAATATCAGAAGGTGTGATTCTCATTCCTCCTGAGGACTTGACCTAAAATTTACCTGACGAAACAGAACTTTCTCAAACTTCCTTTTCTGTTTTCTTTGTATCCTTGTTACATTAATCATCTTTATATTTATCTGCAAGCTGGTTAAGGCTTTCATAAAACACTAAAATTTGAATGAGTCAAAGTAAAGATACGGTAATTCACAATCTAATTAAAATTAGACTAGTTATTTCCATTCCTCTACGATACTCTACGATACACTGCAATACAAGATCTAACGACTCCCCGAAGGAGGTCATCTCAGCATGACCTTTGAGCTTCAAATATAAGCCAATGAAAACTAATCAATGACGTCATCATTCAACCAATAACAATGAATCTTACACAAAGCTTGTATTGCAGTGTATCGTAGAGGAATGGAAATAACAAGTCTAATTTTAATTAGATTGCGGTAATTCATAGCATTTGTTTCGATAATACTGCAGATAGAAATAACATATTTATCGGCAAACAAGACCCCACCAACAAAAAAAGCCCCCTAACTTGCAGGATCATCCATTAAAAAAATAGAAAGCTGAAAGTAATTTACAAATAATCTCTCCCCAAATTTTCATGCTAAACATAATTTATTAACACTAGGCCTAGGGGAGAGGGCTTATTTGAGGATAGATACGGTACTTATCTTTTACACTAGTGAAGAGGGCTTATTTGAGGTAAAATACAGTACCAAACTGTTACACTCCGTGAGGGGGCTCATTAGAGATTAAAAACAGTATCGTCCAAAAGCGCTTTAAAAGTTTTTGTTGCATGTCAATCTGGAATACAGAATCAAACAATATTTTTCAGGTGATTTTAATGTAATGACAAGACCGAACCACTGCGGCATCTATGCATCGTGTTTATAAAGAAATACATAGTATCTGGTTATTTAATGAGGTTTTCCACAAGACAAGAAACATCTGATTATTCTTTAAACAATCCAAGATTAAAGTTAAAATCAACATTTTGGTTCAGGATAAATATAATTTTTATCATTATGTACATTGATGAACTTAAATGATGGTTCAGGATAAATATAATTTTTATCTCCTATTTTTGTAGTGACAACTTGGTCTTTCAAAAATTTGTAATGGACACAGTTTGGACCTTCATTTCTACTTAAAAGTAATGTACACATCCATTTTGATCTGTCAAACACAAAACCTTTCAATAACTCAACCTTTTTGAAAGACATCAGTTAATATCACATTCTTCCTAATACAGGTACCATGTTTTCATCTAACAAATAGGGTGTGATATTAAGCAGATTTCACTGTTATTGTCAACAATTTCAACAAGAGATCCCAGAAGAATCTTGGCGCCTACCACTGAATGGTCTTTATAGGTTCCATGTCAGACAGATCTTCTCTCTATTTTTCCCTTCCTCTTACTAATCTGAGTAAATTGAGAAATATTCCTCAAGTACTTTTCAAACAAGGGGAACCTATATATGAAATTTGAGAAATAGTGATAATGGCTGACTCTCGGCCATGTTTTCAGATTGGTCCCCAAATGCAATACGAGGATCAAAGGGGAACCTGCATATGAAATTGAGAAAGATCCCTTCAGTACCTTCTGTGAAAATATAGCGATAACAAACTTCAATTGTCAAAATTAAAGATGGCTGTCTATCGGCCACATTGTTTTCAGAGTGGTCCCAAAATGCAATATGCATAACTAGGGACCAAGAGGAACCTACTGTATTAAATTTGAGAAAGATCCCTTCAGTACTTTCTGAGAAATAGCGATAACAAACTTCAATAGTAAAAAAATTCAAGATGGCTGCCTATCTGCCATGTTGTTTTCTGATTAGTCCAACAATGCAATACGCATAACTAAGCACCAAGGGGAACCTTCATATGAAATTTGAGAAAGATCCCTTCAGTACTTTCTGAGGAATAGTGATAACAAACTTCAATTGTCAAAATCCAAGATGGCTGCCTATCATCCATGTTGTTTTCTGATTGGTCCCAAAATGCAATATGCTTAACTAGGGACCAAGAGGAGTCTACATATTAAATTTGAGAAAGATTCCTTCAGCACTTTCTGAGAAATAGCGATCAAGAATTGTTAAGGGAGGGACGGATGACAGACCACGGACACGGCGATTTGAATAGCCCACCATCATCAGATGGTGGGCTAAAATATGGTAAACCTTTTATATATGCATATAATTAACCTTTAAAGGTCAGGTAATCCCTGTCCACTGTAGAGAGGTGTACTGTATACAAGCCTCCTGGTCCAATGAACATAGCACTACTGTCTTCTTGACATTTGACCCCAGTCTCCCCATGGCAACAAGGTCAAGAGGGGTCAAAGATTTCTGATGTTCCAAACATATGGCGACATAATGGGAGTGGAATTTACCAGGGTCTCCTGAAAAAAGAAAAGATTGAATACAGATGATATATACACCAGGGTATACAATATTGTGTATTGAATTTTTTCGGCATGTAATGACCTTTATTCAGCCTTGTGTACCATTGTCATTGTCACTGTTTTTAGTTCCCTACTGGTGAAACCGGGGGTGATGGCTATAGGGTCCCTATAGGTTTTCTTCCTGTCCATTTGTCAGTTCATCCACTCGGTTCACCGCACTTTTCTCGGCAATGTCTAAAGTATGTTGGTGAAAGTTTGTAATTAACTTCAGAACGAGTGGATATAGACCCAACTTGAGTTTCAGGAATTTTGGAACAAGGTTACTGTTTCTATATTTAGTGGGAGCTGGTATGTGTTTACAAGAAACACAATTAAGGTACTTTATCAAAACCATCAAAACAAGTTGTCAGAAGACAATGTAGTTCATTGAGTGGGTTGAAATTCTGAATCAGCTTTTAAAAAGTAAGTTAAATATCAGTCAAAGTCAACAGGTCTGCAAATGTAGTACCAATGGAAAGGTCTTGTCACAAGGAACACACATGTCAAATATGAATGCCCAATTTTATATGGTTAACATATTACTATATGGTCAAGGTTAATTTTTTCAAAAGTAGGTCAAAGGTCAGCAGGTCTGCAAATGTAGTATCAATAGTATTGACAAAACACTGTTTTATAAAAACTTTAACCTAGCTATCTAGTGACTATGCCGACACCAACACCACCATCAGCATAGTGATAGCTCCACTGGACAGTGAGATAATGAGGCAAGTCAATTCTTTATCAATTTTTGTGACTATAAACAAATCTGAATTTTCACAGGACAAATTCAATTAATTCTAAAAACCATAACTTCAGATATAACAGGTTTACCTGGATAGACCAAGAAATCTCCTCCAAACTTGGCACCTGATGTCAGAAAATAACCTTTCTCCCATAAGTCCTGGAAAACATGGCAGCGTGTCTTTTCCATTACTGTTGACGGGAAATTCCAGGTTGCAATGGTGCCGACAGAGTCCTCAACTTTCCAAGGTGATTCTTTAGGGAAATATGGTATAAGATTTGAAATGCTATCTTAAATTTGTAACCTCGATAAATCCCTTACATATTGTTATGCAATAAAATAAATGTCAAGAATATGCTTTGAACTTTGGTGGTCAAAGAACAGAAATCAAGCATTCCTCTGACCTCAAAAGTTCATGCCCTCCCCGACACAAAACACACCGGGCACTCACAATGTACTTCAAAATGCTCCTAAGGTATAAGAATATGACTGCAGAAAGTAAGGTTATAATCATTATTTAGGATACTATAAAATGTCTGTACCACATGGATGGCCCAATCCTCACATAAATTTTCAAAGCAGGATCTAGTCAGGTGTACAACTACAAGGGGCCGCGGTGGCCAAGTAGTTAAGGTGTCACGACACTTTATCACTAGCCCTCCACCACTGGGTTGCGAATTCGAAACCTACGTGGGGCAGTTGCCAGGTACTGACTGTAGGCCGGTGGTTTTTCTCCGGGTACTCTGGCTTTCTTCCACCTCCAAAACCTGGCACGTCCTTAAATGACCCTGGCTGTTAATAGGACGTTCAACAAAAACAAACAAACAAAAAGTACAACTATATATATATATATATATATACAATGTACTATGCTTATGAACCAAATCTGTCGATTACTTCAGAGATCTCTAGTTGTCAATATGGAACTGGTCAGACAAGGCCCTTGACCCTTTAGCTTGACTGATGCCCATCAGAATATGATTGGGTGTATGTTTGTTTGCTGGGTTTATCACCCTGTGAACAGTCAGGGTCATATTGAGACAGGGTCTCCTTGTAGAAGTTAGTGCCTTCCTCACTGAACAACACACAGGAGGCAAGTCACATGCAATCCAGTGCAATAAGGACACAGATATGACACCACATATCAGCCCGTTTCTCAGCTTCCTGAGAAAGGAAGATAGCATCAATGAGAGCGGGTGTAAAAATCATTTGATGTTTTTTGTTCATCTCACCTGTGAATAATTGTACCAAAGCTTGGCTACGTGGAAGGGTTGGTATCGGGATGCTGTCAACATCAACAATTATTTCTTTTTCCAGTTCTGCCTCATCAACATCTTCTCCTGCTTTCTTCCGTTCTTCTATTTCCTTCCTTCTTTTTTCTTTCTTTCCTTCAATGATTTTTGGAAGGTTTTGTCTGATCTCATTTCTTCTATCATCTCGAAAAAGTTCTACCTATACAGGAAAATAAATATGTACATATTTGTGCTTTAGTCTTACTCTGCAATTAAATTAAACTAGATCCACACACATATAAAAAGATTTACAACCACAACGACTGCAATAGTTCAGATGGTACATCATCTAACACTATAAATAATGTGATAATCAAAAGTTGTGTATCACAGCCTGAGGTCGTGTTTCTAAAGAACCTGATCTGTTGTGGTTGTGTCCTTGGTCAAGACATCTTACCCTATTTCTCGGACGCATGGGTTTGACATGTTCCTTTGACCTAGAATGAAAATTTAATCCTATGATCCATTACCCTAAAACACTTATTATTGTAAATACTGTGTCTTCGGAACATGTGAAGCCCCTGTGTCTCTGGATGCCATTTTATTTAGTGAGGTAGCCACCAGCTACTACACTGATAATCTACCTCAAAAATTACCCTTGCTGTTCATGGGACAATAACTCAGAAACAAAGAAGAGATTCTACTCCGTTCAATTCAAAATTCATTTCACTAAAACTACACTGTTTGGCAATCCATCAACAACTCAAGTCATTTAAGACATAACTCACTTAAACCATTTTATGTCAACGACAAGGAACCATTGCCTAACTGGTCAGTCTGTGTTTGAAGTAAAATTATGAGGTAACTGTAGTATTTCATTGATAAAGAAGTATACCCATGCCTGAGTAATAAGCCCACTCATGTCTATTGCATCAATTTCAGTAACAAGAAAGCCGTATGGTTTTACCACTTATTCTGTATCTTATAAAGAAAGACTGCTACAAAATTACAAGAGGCCCATGGGCCTTAACGTCACCTGAATTTTGATATATTTTGGTAGGTTTGATTCCTGTGACCATGAATATGAGGTCAATGTGTTCACTCCAGCATGCTACAGGCAAAATATATTGTTTCTATGTATGTTGGTTCTCCAGAAGACATTTGAAAGATTTTAGCATATTTAAGACTGGTGGTCGTGAATGAAGGTCAAAGTCAAGCTCATTCATCTGAACAATCGTTACAGCCCTTCACCCCAGCATGCTATAGGCCTAATATCAGATCTCTAGGCCTCTTGGTTAATGAGAAGAAGTTGTTTAATATTTTAGCATATTTGACCCCTGTGACCTTGAAAGAAGGTGGTGGTCACTCATTTGAACAATCTTAATAACCCTTCATCCAAGAATGCTAGACCCAATGTCAGGTCTCTGGGCCTCTTGGTTATTAAGAAGAAGTTGTTTAAATATTTTAGCATATTTGACCCCTGTGACCTTGAAAGAAGGTGAAGGTCACTCATTTAAACATTCGTTACAGCCCTTCACCCCAGCATGCTATAGGCCTAATATCAGATCTCTAGGCCTCTTGGTTAATGAGAAGAAGTTGTTTAAAGATTTCAGCATATTTGACCCATATGACCTTGAATGAAGGTCAAGGTCATTAATTTGAACAATCTTGATAGCCCTTCATCCAAGAATGCTAGACCTAATATCAGGTCTCTGGGCCTCTTGGTTATTAAGAAGAAGATGTTTAAATATTTTTTAGCAGATTTGACCCCTGTGACCTTGAAAGAAGGTGAAGGTCACTCATTTGAACAATCTTAATAACCCTTCATCCCAGCATGATATATGCCCAATATCAGGTCTCTAGGCATTTTGGTAATTGTACAGGAAGTCGAAAATGTAAATTCTTTCTGAATGGACAATGACGGACAAAAGGTGATTAGAAAAATTCATTCCTGATGAAATGATTTAAGATTTTAGTGTATTTTATCACTGTGACTGTGAAATGATATATATATACAAATCTATCTTTTGAACAAAGTTGGCAACCCTTAATTTCTGCAGGCAACTACCCCCCAAAAAAACAATGAATCTGGGCTTTTTGATTATTGGAAAAAGAAGAAGTATAATGGAATATATAACCAGCAGACCAGAGTTGGGAATTAGAACTAAGTCCCTGTTGGACAAACAATGAACTGGCAAGTGAGCGAACTATATCAACAGAATCATTCATTCAAGATACGAGTATTTCAGATTTCTCTTAAAATATAACTTTGATATTTAAGAACAATTAATTAAAAGGATGAAATTCTGAAGCCTCCTCATATTAAAGAAAACAGAAACAAGGGAAGGTAATTCTGAATCACCCTTGTAATAGATAACACCAACATGGGGAGGTAATTCTGAATCACCCTTGTAATAGATAACACCAACAAGGGGAGGTAATTCTGAATCACCCTTGTAATAGATAACACCAACAAGGGGAGGTACTTCTGAATCACCTTTGTAATAGATTACATCAACAAGGGGTGGTAATTCTGAAGATTTATTTTACCTGATCCTTAAAGTTATTGTCACATAGTTGCTGATATTCCTCCATTTGTTGCTGTGTTGGAGATTCCAGAGGATTGTCTCCCTTTACCAGTACTGCAACACCTGTGACAAATGTTAGGATATCAGATCAGTACACAATAGCAAGGTCAATGTCATGGTCAATGATATCAGCCCAATACAGCAACAAGGTCAAGGTCATGGTAAAGAATATCACTCAAACATGAAATTCAAAGGTCAATGTTGTTGTCAAGAATATTAGCCGAACAAGAAACACCAATGTTAAAGTCATGGTCAAGTATATCAGCCATGGAAACATAACCCCAAGGTCACAGTTAGGGATATCAGCCCAACACAACAACAATGTCAAGGTCATGATTAATAGTATCACTCAACATGAAACATTAAAGTCAAGGTCATAATCATGCAATGATATAAGTGCAATACCAACACCAAGGTCAAGGTCATGGTAAGGAATATCACTCCAATATGAAACAACAAAGTCAATATTGTTGTCAAGGATATCAGCCCAGCAAGAAACACCAATGTCAAAGTCATGGTCAAGCATATCACCTTCTCGACACACATCTCCAAGTTCAAGGCCATTGTAAAGAATATCACTCCACCATGAAACATTAAAGTCAAGGTCATGATCAAGGATACCATCCCACCACACAACACCAAGGTAATGATAGCAATGTCTGGTCAGCACTAAAATAACCAAGTCAGCTTTGTCAAGGTTAAAAATACCAATCTGTAAGCAAGGCCAAGATCAAGGGACATTACTTAGAGTAGCTAGTACAAAATGGCTAGAGGTCAAGGACGTCATAAGTATATAATGTCAATTTCAAAAGCAGTTGTTTCATGGTCAATTGTTTTAGGGGAATTAACCAATAACATCATATCCAGATTTTTTGGAATCCTTGTTTATAATCTGATGGTTATTTACCTTTGTTTAAAAGTAAGGAAACTTCTTCTGGCATCAAATACAGTGGTAACCCTAAAAAGTTATTCTGTCTCGGATATCTTGGCAAACATCCAATCCGGTTCCCAACAATTCTCATTTCATCCCTCAAATAGGATGCATCTGAAAAGCATTAAAGATATACATGTAATTGGTGAATTATCATATAGCTGTAGTGGTTCCCTTTTATCCTAATAAGAATGACCCAAACTGTTAAGTTCTTTATCCCAAATATTTAAAAACAAAAAGTAAGCTGTAGATTAACATTTTCACATTTTTGAAAAATTGGCAATAATTTTTTTCTCTAGCCGAGATAATATAGCTCTGGATGAGGAACGTTCAATTTCTGACAGATGGTCCATCATGGGGGAGTAGTGTATGCATTCTATATGAGTATAGGACTGTATGCCCAGCTATTTACAATCAAAGTTAGTGTTAGTTTGATATTTTGACCAATTTAATTGGATGCATTTTTGTCCATGACAGAATTTTTCTTCAATTTATCTTATTTATGAGTCCATTATTGAGGACTTATTCCAAGTCCTACACTAGATATGTATATGGTTTAGCTGCCAGGACTGTCTCGCTGGCCTATTGATAGTCTGGTGTTGGTTCAAGTACAGAATACAAAAGTGAGCAGCTACAAAGGACTAAAAGAACGATTTGGAAGTTGTGTTAAGATGTTATGTCTGTGAAAGTATGTTAAAACAGTGAAATATTTGAAATCCACTGTTTTCAAACATTGCTAGCAGACCTAGGAATTTACCCAGTAAGCATGGAAAGTGACGATATATTATGCACAAATACATATACACGTAACACATATATAAACTTAAATATGATTGCCTGTGAAAGAACATTTTATCAACAATTTTCTTTTAATTATTATGAGCATACACAAAGGGCATATTTACGTGTGATGAAATGGCAAAGGACCATTCTTACAAGCTAAAACAACAGGCATTTGTAACCATAAAATTGAAGACAAAAAAATCCTAATTGCTATATCATATACCTTAACATTCTATATAGATGTATTTTATTACTAAGTAAATATCGGTGCTAAACACCACTACTGGAAAACTGTGCAAAATGATTGCATGTGCATGCTTTCCACAAACCGGAGCTGCTAGTGCTAGCTAGGCGATACAACTTCATTAGGCGACGTTGTAGGAAAGTTTATACCTACATGCTGACAAGCCCGAGTTTCCTATGGTCCTGACACCACGTCTAGTGTAGGACCAGAGTGCAGTACAACACCAGCCATGGTGTCAGGGCCAGAGGAAACTCGGGCTACAAGCTGACAAAAACAAAAACAAATAATTGCTCTTCAGTTAATTTGAGTCGATTGAGATACAGGGGCATGTCTAGTTTTAGATTAAAAAATAGTCAGAAATACCTATATAAAATAGTCAAAATTACCTATATATATTGTCAATATTATATTGACAATATATATAGGTATTTCTGACTATTTTTTTAATATAAAACTAGACATGCCCCTGTGATTGAGAGCCAAATGTTTACCTTCTGCGTTCCATACTAGTACGTTGTCATTGCAAACGAATAATTTAATTCGGTGCCTCTCGTCCATTTTAAATGACATACCGCTTCAAATTTTATCTTAGATTGCTGTTTTGCCTTTGAACACTGTTTGAAATGGGTCTTTCATCTCCAGAAAAAATGTTCATGGGCGCTGCCATATTGGATTGGAAGTGATGCCCGAGTGTTAAATTGTTAAAGTTTACAAATTGAAAACGTAGAAATAAAAGTAAAAACTCTTGAAATATCGTTTCAAGATTTCTTTTGTTACCAAAAGGATCATTATTGATACTTTTCATTATTGTTATTTCATTTTACTAAAATGATACTTTTTAAGCACTACATCATCATAGTTTCTTTTCTCAAAAGTACTCTAGCTTTATTATGCTATAGACAAGGAAACGTCCGATGGCACCCGAAAGAAAATTTTGCGGCTTTTTAGTCACGTGATCATAAACGGCGGGAAATAGACAGAGAATAGACAACAACGTGATAAGAGGCAGGCCGAAAAAATTCCAGCAAAATGACAACAGAAATTGATCAACGCTTAATTGAGATTCAGCGAGAATATTTAGACTTCCTCGACGATGGGGTGAGTTTTCAATGAAAGTTTAACTCGAAATCAACTGAAACTTTCCGTAGAATTTTGATGACTTGGCCGTTGTTTTAACCAAACTTCACGTGTTGGCATAATCGACGGTTTTTGTTTTTGTTTAATCCGTTTTAGCTCCCGATTAGATTTTAGTTGTTGTGTTAAATGATGATGATGATGATGATGGTAACTAAATTTGAAGCAACAAGTTGTAAGTTCTGCAGCTCTTATATAATTAATATGTACTGGATGTAGATCCATAGATCTATATCGACCATCACTCGGTAAGGTTTGGCACAACGCATCTGGTCCTGTATTTGAGTTACAGTTAATTACTACTTTGAGTAATAGATAATTCACTAAAATGCAGGGTAATTTAAAAATTGAAACATCAGTGCATTTGTAACAAAAATGGGGTTGTGCTCAGTCTGGTATATGCACTGGTAACACTTACTTGAAACTTGAGACATTCAATAATGTCGCAATATACATGTACATCATTTTTTTGTTTTATGGAATATCTTAAAGAATGTTTTGTATTTTACCTTCCAGGAGGACCAAGGCATCTACCAGCAAAAGGTCCGGGATATGATCACAAACAACAACGTTAGACTTAATGTAAACATTAATGATCTTCGTAAAAAGAACCAAAAAAGAGCTCAAAGGTAAATGTTGTCCTGGTTTATGGATATGGGCATTGTCTAATACAGCTATTTTTTGTGGTTTGCAGTTGAGTTGTTAGCTCTTAGATGGGTGACTGCTCTGTTGTACCTACTCCTATACGTAGGTAGCGGAACTGGACCGGGTCGATCATCGGCGACCAGGTAGCTCAATCGGTAGAGCATCCTACTAGTGTTCGGAGGTCCCGGGTTCGAACCCCGGTCTGGCTGTGCATTTTCCCACTCCTATTACATTTGGTGCCTGTGACCAAACCTTGTTTCAAGTGAGGTGAATACTTGCATTTGAATTGACAAGGGGTAGCTGCGATAACGTAGCTCTGGACGACGGACGGATAATTTTTGACAGATGGTCGTCGTCAGAGCTACGATTCCCTCCCATTGCTCGTAATGTAGCAAAACAGTGAACCTCGAAAATGCTACAAATAGCGGATATCGTTTAACTTTGGAGTAATAGTTCGTATAATTAAACATTTCTAATTCAATTTTGCAATGCATTAGCCTACCGTCTAATCTAGAAATCTTTAATTCGCATATTCTGATATCATACTGCTCGGAGTTGTCTCCGTGATCCGCCATGATACTTCTCGAAGAACTCTCGCGAGGATTCTAACCCAAATATGGAACCCGTGATCCATATATGGATGAAGCTACTACGATAAATAAATACATAATCAGAGATATTTAACCACTCTTTTGTAACTCTTGTGAAGAAAGCGAATCTTACTTTGCGTAATTAAATAATTTCAGAATGAATTGACCTTCCTTACCGAGATATATTACTCCGAATCTGTTTTTCTGTTGAAATCTCGCGGGAAACCTCATTAGCATCAATTTATTTTGATTTCCTTATAAGGAAATTGACCTTTACACTTGTATCAAAGATGGTGGTATTTTTAGCTCACCTGGACCGAAGGTCCGGTGAGCTTATGCCATGGTGCAGCGTCCGTCGTCCGTCCGTCGTCCGGCGTCCGGCGTCCGTCCGTCAACATTTGCTTCAAATCGCTACTAGTCAAAAAGTTCTTATTGGATTTTGACCAAATTTGGTCAGAAACATCCTTGGCAGAAGGGGATCAGATTTTGCATAAATGGTGGCTCTGACCCCCAAGGGGTCTGAGGGGCGGGGCCCAATAGGGGAAATTGAGGCAATTCCTTTAAATCGCTACTAGTCATAAAGTTATGAATGGATTTGAACTCAATTTGGTCAGAAACATCCTTTGGGGAAGGGGAACAGATTTTGCATAAATGGTGACTCTGACCCCCAAGGGGCCAAAGGGGCGGGGCCTAATGGGGAAATAGAGGTAATTCCTTTAAATCGCTACTAGTCATAAAGTTATGAATGGATTTGAACCCAATTTGGTCAGAAACATCCTTTGGGGAAGGGGAACAGATTTTGCATAAATGGTGACTCTGACCCCCAAGGGGCCAAAGGGGCGGGGCCTAATGGGGAAATAGAGGGGATTCCTTCAAATCGCTACTAGTCATAAAGTTATGAATGGATTTGAACCCAATTTGGTCAGAAACATCCTTTGGGGAAGGGGAACAGATTTTGCATAAATGGTTACTCTGACCCCCAAGGGGCCTGAGGGGCGGGGCCTAATGGGGAAATAGAGGTAATTCCTTCAAATCGCTACTAGTCATAAAGTTATGAATGGATTTGAACCCAATTTGGTCAGAAACATCCTTTAGGAAAGGGGAACAGATTTTGCATAAATGGTGACTCTGACCCCCAAGGGGCCTGAGGGGCGGGGCCCAATAGGGGAAATTGAGGCAATTCCTTTAAATCGCTACTAGTCATAAAATTATGAATGGATTTGAACCCAATTTGGTCAGAAACATCCTTTGGGGATGGGGAATAGATTTTGCATAAATGGTGACTCTGACCCCCAAGGGGCAAAAGGGGCGGGGCCTAATGGGGAAATAGAGGTAATTCCTTCAAATTGCTACTTGTCATAAAGTTATGAACTGGATTTGAACCCAATTTAGTCAGAAGCATTCTTTGGGGAAGGGGAACAGATTTTGCATAAATGGTGACTTTGACCCCCAAGGGGCCAAAGGAGCGGGGCCCCATATGGGAAATAGAGGTAATTCCTTTAAATCGCTACTAGTCATAAAGTTATGAATGGATTTGAACCCAATTTAGCAAGAAACATCCTTTGGGGAAGGGGAACAGATTTTGCATAAATGGTGACTCTGACCCCTAAGGGGCCAAAGGGGCGGGGCCTAATGGGGAAATAGAGGTAATTCCTTCAAATCGCTACTAGTCATAAAGGTATGAATGGATTTGAACCCAATTTGGTCAGAAACATTTTTATGTGAAGGGGAACAGATTTTGCATAAATGGTTACTCTGACCCCAAAGGACCAAAGGGGCGGGGCCTAATGGGGAAACAGAGGTAATATCTTTAAATCGCTACTTGTCATAAAATTATGAAAAGATTTGAACCGAATTTGGTCAAAAACATCATTGGGGGAAGGGGAACAGATTTTGCATAAATGGTGACTCTGACCCCCAAGGGGCCAAAGGGGCGGGGCCCCATATGGGAAATAGAGGTAATTCCTTTAAATCGCTACTTGTCATAAAGTTATGAATGGTTTTTAACGCAATTTAGTAAGAAACATCCTTTGGGAAAGGGGAACAGATTTTGCATAAATGGTGACTCTGACACCCAAGGGGCCAAAGGGGCGGGGCCCCATATGGGAAATAGAGGTAATTCCTTTAAATCGCTACTAGTCATAAAGTTATGAATGGTTTTTAACGCAATTTAGTAAGAAACATTCTTTGGGAAAGGGGAACAGATTTTGCATAAATGGTGACTCTGACCCCAAGGGGCCAAAGGGGCGGGGCCTAATGGGGAAATAGAGGTAATTCCTTCAAATCGCTACTAGTCATAAAGTTATGAATGGATTTGAACCCAATTTGGTCAGAAACATCCTTTAGGAAAGGGGAACAGATTTTGCATAAATGGTGACTCTGACCCCCAAGGGGCCAAAGGGGCAGGGCCTAATGGGGAAATAGAGGTAATTGCTTCAAATCGCTACTAGTCATAAAGTTATGAATGGATTTATACCCAAATTGGTCAGAAACATTCTTATGTGAAGGGGAACAGATTTTGCATAAATGGTGACTCTGACCCCCGAGGGGCAAAAGGGGCAGGGCCCCATATAGGAAATAGAGGTAATTCCTTTAAATCACTACTAGTCATAAAGTTATAAATGCATGTTGTAAAATCAGAGAGTCTGGACTTCATTATTTCTTTAAAGCAGTTGGGATCCCCACGCTATAACCATAAATAGCATTGTTTGAGGTTAACAAACAAAAGGAATTGAACATGAACATTATTTTGACATTTGGTCAAATCCAACCAGGTGAGCGATACAGGCCCCATGGGCCTCTTGTTGAACTGATATCTCCGTGTGTCTTGCTCGTTTTGGATTTTACCATTTATTGTCAAACATTTGAAGTAATGTGCAGGTTTGTTGCTTGAATATTCATCATAGATACTAGAATCATCAATTTACATGGTTTTTTTATCCGAGAAAAATTTTACCACTGCTAATACTACCCGATGTGAATCACATCGGGGCTTGCTACACTATCGGCAATGGGAGGGACTTCATACCCTGCCGGAGAGCAGTGTAGGCAGGGTATGAATATTCGTTCTAGACAAGGGGATACCCGAACCTGGGTTGTAAGTTGTTGGGTCTTCTTACACTTATATGAGGTCTTATTCCACCTGATTACATTGGTGGATATTACGACCTCATATCCCATCAGCATGTGTTTCTTTTAGCTGCCAGCGCCCTGATTCTGAGACGCAACAAAAAAAGTGTTATAAACCATCTAATTCAGGAATTATGTGACAGTTCAAAGATATTGGCATTTCAGCTGCATAGTCTAGCTTTTGTAGCAGTGTGGTTAAGTAATGTGTTTATGTGTTGAAGTTAAGGGAGGTTTAGTGTGGTCAGCTCTTGGATGGGTGACCAAGTTCTGTTGTACCCTTTAGATCGTCATGTTAGATTTGTATTAAAGTTAAGCTTAGTGATACAAAGGGAAATTGATATGGAAACATGAAAAATGTTTAGATTTGAAAGATGTTTGTTTCTAAGACTAATCCTGAATTTGAATTAATGTATTTACAGTCTGTTGAACGATGCATTTGAAGAACTGGTGGCGTTCCAAAGAGCACTGAAAGAATTTGTTGCTTCTGCAGACCCTATTTACAGCAAACAAAATGACGAATTCTTTGTTGGCTTTGAGGGAAGGTAAGTTAAACAGAAAAAGTTTCTTTGTTGGCTATGAGAGAAAAGACAGTTTAATAGTTTGTTCATGGAAAATTTGATCAGTGTATTTCAAGCGTTGCAGTACACTTATTATGTTAATGCCATCATCACCCTCCCTGTTATTGAAGGGAAATAAAAGCACCAATTGTTTAAACTATTAAATGGTTGAAACATTTCTTCATGACATTTAACCATATCCTTGTAGATTATGGCAAATATTTTATCCAAAATTAATAAATACATATGTACAGCCCTCTCAAGATAGAACAGACAAAACCATCTTGCTTTGTATTTCCAGTTTTGGTGCCAAACATGTGACCCCAAGGACACTGACGTCACGTTACCTTGGTAACATGGTGTGTGTGGAAGGCATAGTAACAAAGTGTTCCCTGATCAGACCTAAGGTGGTGAGAAGTGTTCACTACTGCCCTAGCACCAAGAAAACCATGGAACGTCGTTATACTGATATGACCTCGCTTTCGGCTTTTCCCTCGTCTGCTGCCTACCCAACTAAGGTAGGATGGTCAAGAGTGATTTTATACAAATAAATTTTCCTGATAATTTTGTGAAATGGCCACTTTTTTTTTTTTTTTTTTTTTTTTTTTGTGTAAAACAAAAGTGTAAATATAAGTCAAAGAAGAAAATGGAGAACATAGATGATAGGTTGCTGGATTTCATGTCCTCGCATAAAAAGAAACATTTAAAGATTTGGGGAATTTCCGTAAATGTATTGGAAATGAGGCCTCAATTCAGACCCAATGATATAGGCAGGATAGACAATGGATAATGAATTGTAGTAATTTGTGCAATGTTTAATTCAGGATGAAGATGGAAACTTGTTAGAGACAGAATATGGGTTGTCTGTTTACAAAGATCACCAGACATTTAGTATACAGGTATGTATCATCAGTGACTGCCGTCACAAAAAAAATGTTAAAGTTTAGGACTTGGTATATATTATACTAAGTTTAGTCGCTTATGTTTATATACCAAATTTAGCCGCTTTATGTCTATTTTTGTGGTCCCCAATTGCTGAAGGCATAAAATTTCAACTCTCAAATCCGCTTGTAATATTTTCATATTATGAATTTTTTGTTGTTTCAAATTTCATCCAACATCTCATATTCAATGCTAGTAATGCAAGATTAATGTTTATGTGAAGAGCTATGACGGTTTTTGTTGTAGGAAATGCCCGAGAAGGCTCCAGCTGGACAGCTGCCGAGATCAATAGATATCGTAGCTGATAATGATCTTGTGGACTGTTGTAAGGTAAGTAATACGGTTTGAAATTTGCAAAATTAAACTTTGAAACTGAATATCCCTTAATTTCCTTAACTTACATGATCAATCTACTTATTTGTACCCAGTATGTCGGGGGTCCTTTGTGGATAAATGCTATTAATTTGAGGAAGATAAAATTCAATTTTTCCTGAAATTTATTGTCCTAACCAAATTATTTGGATACAGGATTCTTAACTTACAGTTATTAATAGTGATTTTGCCTGAGATATTAACTCGGTTGGAAAAATTTTGAATCTGGGTATCTGCTGTAGAAATTGTCAAGCAGGTAATTTTATTGGGAAAGTTAAGATTTGAAACTAAATATCCATATCCTATTACAATATTTCTGCCTTGGAAATGCACTTAGTGAAACTGAAAGTAGTATAAAAGTAATTCTGCCTTTTACTATTACAAAAAACATTTAATTCGGAAATCAGTATCAACCTCTTCTGTACAAATTGGAAACAAGGTGATGATTTTTGTCTGTCTCTATACAGCCTGGTGACAGGATACAAGTGATTGGCATGTACAGATGTCTGCCGGGAAAAAAGAACGGCTTCACGACGGGAACATTCAGGTACATTGATACAGAAGTCTTAAATTAGTAGTATTGGGCATAAGAGATTTCAGCTAAAATCTGATTTTCATATGTTCCTGTATATTTATTGTAATGTAAGCCTACATTTCCCATAGAAAATACAAAGTGTTAATGCAAACTTTTAAGCTCACCAGGACCAAGTTCAGGGTAGCCAAATTCTGAATTTCAACCCACTCTTTAAACTTATGCTGTGTGCTGACAAGTCTTGTTTTTATCCAAACTGATTTCATCTTAATAAAAATTGCTTTGAAAGAGGAAATTTAAAAAAAGAAAAAATAGAAACAATTGCAAGAGCTGAAATAAATGTCTACTTTTAAATGACAAACACTTTAAAAAAAAAAAAATTGTATGGCAGGTTTTTCCAAAATATCTTGACCAAATTTTGTTCCTGGTTTGTATATATTTTATCTAGAAATTAAAGATCAACAACTTTTATTTCAGGACTATAATGATCGCCAACAATGCCCAGCTTTTGAGTAAGGAGGTGGCACCCATGTTTTCTGCAGATGATGTTGCCAAGATAAAGAAATTCAGTCGACAGAAAAACACAGTAAGTTGTCTGATTGAGGTACACAGTATTCTGTGAGAAGACTTCACTTCAACTTAATTTATCATCCCTTCACAATGAATCTTGGACATAAGGATCTGCCAATATGTATGTACTGTGAGGGATATCTGTTACTGATGCAAGTCGGGGACTATTTTTTGAATTGACCAGAATAGTTTGTCTGTCAGGTTCTTCAGTTATTCTCTCTTCTGTTATGGAGAGTTCAACATACAAAAAAAGCAAGTTGTCTCCCTTGATACAGTACCTCCACACAGCCACTAGAAGCAATGGTACATAACCTAGCAACATTCTCACTCTACTGGCTCCAGATTCATGTTCGGTACACATCTATAACTGCTGATAAGCCCTGATTTTGTCTGCAATATAATCATTACTTTTCTGAACTGAAAGATATTTTGTTAGGCATGTTTGAAAAATAAAATTGAAATTGCTACTAGGGGCTATTCCAGTTAAAAATGTCGCCCACTAGCGGAAGTTCTGAAAAAAAAACTTCTGTTCCAGGTGGGAGTTTTAAAAAAAAATCACTTCTGTACCAGGTCACAAAATGAAAAAAAAATGCTTCTGTTCCTGGTGGCAATTAAACTGAAAATAATTAAAAACTTCTGTGTCTTAATTTTGATAAATAGATTGTTCGTGTTTTTTTTTTTAACTATCTAAGTTATCGGATAATCTAGACTACCTATCGACGGATCGTCCGCGTTTTTTCATCGATTGTTCCTTCGCAGTGTAAGAGAGGCAACCTCTAAATCTCGAACAACGAGATGTTAGAAGAGATTTTGATAACTTCAAAAATGGCATCGGTTTCTGATGCATGGTGCACATGGTCGGTGGCCGATGTGGCATCATGGCTAGAACAGAATGATCTTGCCAGTGCCACACTGAAATCTGACCAAAACAATTGCTGCTGTAGTTGGTTTCATTGACTTAAAAAAATTACTTCTATGGGTGGTACCCTAAATGAAGAAAACGCTTCTATTCGATATGGCGATCCGAAAGAAATCACTTGTGTTGGTGGTACCCCTTTTCAAAAAGGGAAGTGGATGACATTTTTAACTGGAATAGCCCTAAAAGGAAGGTATCGAGTATCAAGAATTTTTTTGGTTGCTTTGAGAGAAGAATGGATACTTATAGAAATAAATTATATTCAACCTATATATTATCCATTGTTATAGGATGTGTTTGAGGTTCTCGGTCGGTCATTGGCGCCATCAATCCATGGTCACGAGTACATCAAAAAGGCTGTACTTTGTATGCTGCTGGGTGGAAATGAGAAAGTACTAGCTAACGGTACACGTATCCGAGGGTAAGTGTACACTCTACCCGTGTCGACCAAGATTGAATTAAGAACCCTGCTACTCTATGCAGGTAACAGATATGCGATGTATGGATGGGGTTTCTTTGTGTATTTGAAGGAAAAAGAGGTTAAGATTTAAAGAATTCTGCCAACCGTGGATAACAGGCCTATTTTAGTAAAATATACCACTGGAGGACTCCGGAAATAAAGGAATTATACACACAGTGCACACATGTAAGAAATGTGTGATGTTATGGTGCTGTTTTAATTAAATCACTTTATTTTGGTGGTTCTTTGATAAACCTGCAGTCCTCTCATTGGTCAGATATTTTGCTTAAATAGCCCTAAGCTGATTGTGATAACGGTCCATCATGTTAATTGCAGTTGTGTTAGTCACAGTATTAAAATTTTATAACCTTTACAGTTTTCATGATTTCTGCTTATTTGAAGCACAGTTTTAGATAGGTTTCATTGGAAGAAATTTCAAGTGATTATCTTGATTCTGTTAAATTTCAGATTAACTATAATTGTATTTTATGAGAGCTGTTTGGACCCCATTCCCACTTGAAATTATTTAAGCCGAATTCCCAAAATTTGTAGTTTACTCTTGTATAAGAACATTCCTGTAGATGTTTATGGTAATATTCTGTTATGATTATAGAGACATCAATGTTCTGTTAATCGGAGATCCCTCGGTGGCAAAGTCACAGATGCTGCGTTACGTTTTGCACACGGCACCAAGGGCCATCCCTACTACAGGTCGAGGGTCGTCAGGTGTTGGTCTCACAGCCGCAGTGACTACAGATCAGGAATCAGGTGAGCATTATTCATTCTGGTTCTTCACTTATTTGAGAACAATATTATATGTATACTGTGATCATTGCAATATCGAACATCAGCCAGTGTGATTCACGATCATTAATGTGAATGATGATTTTATTTCACAATTCTCCACTGAAAATACTTGGCCCTGCAATTGAATGTTGTTGAGGTAGACTTATTAGTCATCAATATGAAAATAAGTGTTCCTGCCTGAATAAAAAAATAAGGGTTCACAATAAATCACCAATATGAAAATAAGTGTTCCTGCCTGAATCATGAGTATCAAAAATAAGGGTTCACAATAAATCACCAATATGAAAATAAAAGTTCACTATGAATTTATATAAATATTAAGAAAATTTAAACTCGGGCGGAAAAATTTAATATTTTGCTGTATCAGTATAATGAAAATTCACTTTTTGCAATGAGTTTTAATTGAGCCTAATTGAATAATCATTTAAAATTCATGAAAAAAGAACTGATTTTGCTGTGTTGTGTCTACTACCTTTAGTATTATTGGAGTTCTACTAAGTAGCGAGGACTTTAATTATCCGTGGCAGATCTCAGAATCTGTATGACCTCATAGTTATAGAGAACTCATGACATATTTTAGGTGAGCGTCGGTTGGAGGCAGGTGCTATGGTGTTAGCAGATCGAGGTGTTGTCTGTATTGATGAATTTGACAAGATGTCTGACATGGATCGAACTGCTATCCATGAAGTGATGGAACAGGGTCGTGTGACAATTGCCAAGGCTGGTATCCATGCCAAGCTCAATGCTAGATGCAGTGTTCTAGCTGCTGCAAACCCAGTGTATGGCAGAGTAAGTAGGACTTCTCTTTTGAATTCTGATTTTTGCTCTCTGAAAATTGACTATGCTTTCTCTTCTGAATTCTGCTCTCTAATAATCAACTCTGATTTCTCTTCAGAATTCATACATCGCAATTTTGTAATGCTAGCAAAATTAAATCTTTTAAGTTAATCAGCAGCTATTATAGATATTATTCTGTGCAAACCATTCTAAACTTAGATGATTTTTGTTGCAGTATGACCAATACAAGACTCCCATGGAAAACATCGGGCTCCAGGACTCTCTTCTATCTCGTTTTGATCTTCTCTTTATTGTTCTTGACAAGGTGAGAAAACTCTTTAATTCTTTCATGGTTTCATTAAAAAAATATATTAAATATAAAGTTTACGTGACTTTCACATGCCCAGTTACATTTTACATCATTCATTAGTCCCCTACCGTTGAAACCTGGGGGACTATTTATTTCCTCCCTGTCTGTCTTGTACATTTGTGATTTTCAGTGTTCTCGAGACTTAATTCTTTGAGGGATTGTTATCAAACTTTAAACATTTATAAAGGATAATACTATCTCGTGGCATGTTTGAGTTTCTATGGTTTTGGGTCAAGGTCACAGTTCATATTATTTTTTCAATATTTTTCATTGTTCAATGCTGTGAGTTAAAAATGCAATATTAGTCTTCGCATTTGTTTACAGATGGACCCAGAGCTTGACCGGTCAATCTCTGAACATGTTCTGAGAATGCATCGCTACAGAATGGCAGGGGAACAAGACGGGGATGGTGAGTTGATCTCTACTTATGGTGTGAAATAGCACTATTACTCCTAGCGATTAATGGAATCTTTAACAACCTCTCTAGGAATCGAGGCCAATTCTTAGGGATACCTAACAATATTTTTAAAAGTCAAAAGAAAGTGTTCTAAGGTACAGAACAATAAAAACAAAATGGAAATAGTGCGAATTAAGGAGACACACACAGAACTTTTTTCAATGCTTGGATTGTTGATGTGACGTTCTTGCATTTTTGCTGTAATATCCCTGATCTCAAATGTAGAGTGCATTTCATGCATTATGTTCACAATTTGTTATGCCGCAATAAGGCTGACCTATATTGTCCATTTCTGTCCTTTATTGAGAGTAATTCCTCTTCCAAACAAAGCACATATGTAGTTTCATATCAAGGTTGTCGTGTTGATATCTAGGTTGTCATTACTATAAATAGAATTGCACATCCTTGACCTCTTTTTACAGAATTTTACATTGCTCTGGAACAAGCTTGTGTTTCAAGGTCATCAGGTGAATGTCAAGGTCCTCTTTACTATCAATAGATTTAAATGTCCTTAAATTTTCAAAGTAGGAACATTTGGGTTTTCATGACACTTCAAAATTTATAGATTCATAATTGATGCATTCAATTTTGAAATTAATGTTACATTACAGCATTACCCCTTGGGAGCTCTGTTAACCTCCTGGCCACCACAGACCCTGACCTTGACCGTGAAGAAGAGCAAGAAACACCCATATTTGAAAAACATGACAAACTGTTGCATGGAGCGAACAAAGGAAAAAGGTGATTGAAAATGAATATTGTCTTTGGAGGGGATGCAATGTAGCATATACTTTACTTTGTAACACTCATCAATGTATACCATTGACTGATTTATCTGAATTTGGTTCTGAATAGAATTGACAAAATATGAATTATTAATTGTCAGCGGATTGTAGGCAGTACAAGGAGGGACATTAAAAGTTTGACTCTCCCCATCATTGTTTGTTTCGTTTCTGTGGAAGCTAGGAAATGGGCCTGTCTGTGCTGTTTTGGTTGTCCTTGGAAAAGACACTTTACCCTAATTGCTCTGGATAGCATGGGATGGGCTCTTGTATGTTCTGTGAGGTAGACACCAACTACTACAAGGAAACCTTTCCTAACAATGACCCTGACTGTTCATGGGGTGATAAACCCAGCAAACAAATCTCAAGAAATTGGTGGGAGATGTTGGTCAAATAAAGAAGATACAGAAGAAAAACAGTTAATGATGTTGAAATAATAAGAAATTATGTGATCTTTATTCTTCCAGCCACCGTATTGTGAGTATGCAGTTTATGAGGAAGTACATCCATGTAGCTAAGGCACTAAAGCCAAGTCTGACAAGAGAGGCCGCAGATATTCTTGCAGATGAATATGCCAAACTCCGCAACCAAGACAACTTTCAAAATGACAACATCGCTAGGGTATGTATATTTTTCAGAATAAATATTTTGTAGTTTATTTTGATCCCCAAGATGATGTTTTATTCTGCAGTGATGAAGAAAAAAAATTATGATTATAGATTTCCTTGACACAAAAGGTGTTGAATGGGGCTAAACATGTTTCTGGAATTTCAATTAAAAACTGATAAATGATAAAAATTGCTTTAATGATTTCAAACACTCCTGTGAAAGGAGGTTCTTGCAATAAACACATGATGCTAAAATCTGTTTTCGGGGATGGTGATCTTTTATGCCTTTTGTACTATAGAAACATCCTTGTGTGCGAGTCATTTCTGGTCATCTTTTAACTTAACATTAAGTTCTGTTTCTCTTGATACTAAAAGTCCGACAATTGTACCATTAATAACTCTGTAATATAAAATGTTAACCTTTGTCCTTTTTTTCACTTATTAATAGACTTTCTGACGACTCTTTTTCTGTCAAAAAGATGGCATACACATATATAGTGGGGGGGAAAAATAGTTTCTTAAAAACAAAAATAAAAACATTCAGTCTGTGGAATTGGCACAATTTCATTGAACACAAAGGTTAAAAATATTTCAGTTTGATGTGTTGAAGATTCAGCATATACATTTAAAACTAAATTCTGTGCTATATTCGTTTTGACTACTGTATGTTACAGACCCAGCCCGTTACAGCCCGAGCCTTGGAAACAATGATTCGTCTGTCAACTGCCCATGCGAAGGCGCGCTTGTCAAAGACGGTAGACCTGGAGGATGCCCAGGCCTGTGTGGAGCTTGTTCATTATGCTTTCTTCAAAAAGGTACGTTCTTAAAAGAAGTATGCACCAAATCATAAAATGAGTTAAGAGATGGGTATCTAAACAAGTTCTCAAGTTTTCTTTTATCCTACATTTTTTTCCGAGAAAGCATGACAGACTGACTTAACTGTTAGATTGGGTAGTATGCATTATCAGGTGAAGGTCTGAGGTGTTCCATTCAATTCCTACCAGGATGGTTTGCATTTCTCAGAGAACATCTAGTGCTGTCATGGTTGTTCAGCGAGGTAGCCACCAGCTAGTACAAGGAGACCTCCCCCAAAATGACTGGCTGTTTTTTTCGGGGTGATAGACCAAAAATCAAATAAAAGCAAAGTTTTATTAACATGATGCAGTTTTTCTTCAATATTGAAAATATGCGAGTCTGTGAATAATTTGTGTATTTTTTTTATTGTTTTTTTTTTTAATTTTTTCCAGATTTTTTTCATAAATACGATACATTTGAAACATATAAGCACACACATTCTCACACTTACACCCACAGTAACTTGTGTAATAATTTGTGTATTGATAATATTCAGATATAAAATATACAAAACATTTTTCGATATTTTAGGTGCTAGAAAAAACCAAAAAAAGGCAGAAGGGTGAGGATACTGACGATAGCAGTCAGGATGAGGCTGCAGATGAGGTGGATGGAGAAGTGCCTACCAAGAAAAAACAGTATGTTGCTAAATTCATACATCATAATTATAAAATCATTACAGTCCTTAAAAAAAACTATTAACTACAGAAAGCTTGTGAAGGGAAGCTGTTACAACAGAATTCATTGTATTAAAACCTCTATGTAAAGGTCCTCTGCCTATAAAAAGTAACTTTTTCCAGCTCCCTCAAGTGGTCTTTAAAGACAGGTTTGAGTAATCTTGTATTTGATATCGTGACCTATTCTAATCGCCTTTTGTCCCTCGTCCATCGTGTGTTCGTAAACAATTTACATTTTCGACTTATTCTCCAAAATCCCTAAACCAAATTCAATGAAATTTGGCAGGAAGCTTCTATGGCTAAAGGTCAACCGAAATTGTGAATTATATGGTTTCCCCCCCCCCCAGAGGCCTGAGGGGCAGGGCTAAAAAGGGTCAAATTGACTAAAACTTCTAAAATCTTCTTCTCTACTTTCAGATATAGTAGAATCAATCACTCTTCATAGATGGAAGGGTCTTATGTTGCTTTACTTAAATTATGAATTTCATGACCCTGGGGTCACACATTTGCCCCTGTGGAGGGGGTAAATTTTACTATAGTTTGTATAGGGAAATCACATTTTTGACTTTAATTTGTTTGATTTCTATTGGAATTAATTCTAATTTGGTTAACATTATCAGCATTGGATGACAGCTTAATGGCATACACTCGTAGGCCCTGAATGACCCCTAGGGGCTGATGGGCGGAACCAAAAAGGGTCAATTAAATTAACTGAAATATTTCAAATCTCAGGGTGACCGTTAAGGCCCATGGGCCTTTTGTTTATGAAGGGGTGAAAAGTTTCTGAAAAGATTTTCCTAGTTATGACACAATATGATTTTATGTCTGTATGAAAGTGGTAAAAATTCACTGTTGAATATGAACCTTTGAAAACTTGTGCAGGAGGAAGACGAAGGAAATGCGGGCCAAGCGACCTGTCCGACAGGAAGGAGAAGAGGGTTATGATCCCTACGATTTTGACGAGAGTGAGGCTACTGCCAGTGAGGATGGTAAGGTCATGGTGATGGAGGATGCATCAAACTGATTCGTCACAATTTGGGCAATGTATTCAGCCCTTCATCATATTGTCAACTGTTCTATATCTTTCCTATTCATCATTTTATTTCTCACTCCAGTTGGTCTTCATAAATTTCTCAGTCTCTCAAGAATTGTGATGAACCTTGGTATGCATTCTCCAGAGATATTTATGGGTCACAAGTGTTGTGGGAGAAATAAAGGTTTAATGGATGTGGAGGAGATATATGATATGTTCTATTTCTGAATACTGAAATGGCAACTTGAGAGTAGAATCAAGTTTATATAGAATTTACTCAAGATTTTGTTAAATATGGAATTGACAAGGGAGACAATTTGAGCAAAGTCATTGATATTTTTACTTTTTTTCCGCCAGATTCAGAAATGACAGAGAGGAAGCCGAGAAAGAAGAGAACAAAATCCCAAGACAGTGATGCTGCCATGGATACAGACTCACAGCCGTCGTCTCAGAAAAAAGACAAAGTGGACGAAAAGAAGTAAGTGTTGTCACTTCTCTGATGAAGCTGAACTTGACATTAATTGTCCCCCATGAAATGTGTTTGTGGGGTATTTAATTTTCCAGTATTAACCTAATGAAATATTGATCAAAACCTAATTATCACACCTATTGCAAACAACCACATTCACATATGTGGGGATAGTTTCCATTTCTTTAACCGGATGTGGTGGTTATTGGTGAATAAGTCTTATTACCACCCAAGGGGAAAACTCAAAGCTGCTCTCATCAAAGGGAAAACAAAAACAAAAACAAAAAAACGTTGAATGCAGTATTACAAAAAAAAATCTTCAGAAGTTGTACATCTGTGCAAATTAAGCAAGTGAAATGGTGGGGAGGGAGGACTATTCCAGTAAAATATATACCCAAGTTGAGGAGACAGGAACCACCTACAGAAGTGATTTAATTAAAAGAGTGCTGTATAATATTAGACACATTTGACTCGCACACCCACCATGCATGAAATTTCCTTATTACTGGAGTCGTTGAGTACGATATATATTTTACAGGAATTGCTGAGCTTGATTAATAACCGGGTAAAGGAAATAATTGAGAAGCCCTGGCAGTAGTATTATGTTCTCTTTACAATAGGTATTATATTTAGAACAATAAAATATCTTTTCAGGATGAAGACCTTCCGAGCAGCCTTATTCAATTTGTTCAAAGCCGAGCATGCCCAGTCAGTGTCCTTGGATAAAGTGAAAGAACACGTTGCCAAGGAGTTTACGGCAGGCGACTTTTCTGAGGACAATGTGTTTTCTGCTTTGGAACAAATGATGGATGCAAACCAAGTGATGCTGGCAGACGATGTTGTGTTCTTAATTTAGTGCATACATTCAGAGATATTGTGTTCTTTCAGAGATCTTTTTGTCATGACTTGCTGCGTACAAATGCAAACACTCAGAGATCTTGTTGTTTTGACTTGGTGAATACAAGTGCGAACATTCAGAGATCTTGTCTTGACTTGGTGCATACAAGTGCGAACATTTAGACATCTTCTTGTCTTGACTTGGTGCATTCAAGTGGGAACATTCAGAGATCTGTTCTTAATTTGGTGAGATAGTCTTCCATCAGTCTGATTTAATTCAGCCAATCGGTGAGGATGTATATATATACTGCAACCAAGAGACGGAAACCTGGACCTGTTCATTCATACAGGTTTCGTTAAATCTTGACAGACTTTGTTATTAATACAGGGCTTGAAAACCTTGTCAAGGTTTACTAGAAAGTAAAATCAAATCACTGGGTTTATCCTTATTCCTTAAACAATTCTGGTAAAAATGATCAAACTATTTTGACCACAAAGAAAAGAAAAAAAAACTAAAATGGCCCTGTGGCACATTCGAATATTGAACCATCAATCCGATAAGCTTTACCCAATTTGGAGACATTGAAGGATGTCGCTGATGTTGTATTTATAATTTTGAATGCAGTTAAATTTGCTTTTGAAAACATCTAGAGATTTTCGCTTACTAATTCTGAGAGTGAAAATGTATGTTTTTACTACTTCAGTTCAAATCACAACTTATGTGCTCTTCTCGGGACTTAAAGGGTATGAACACATTAATCTCGGACATTTTTATAGTGCTGTTAATAATCATTTGTTGAAAGTTGTAATCATCATTATGGAAGAGTAGACAAGGATACAGTTGGACACGCTTTGGAAACTTTGTGTGCTGGGTTTATCACGCCGTGAATCATTTTGAGGCGAGGTCTTCTTGTAGTATTTGGTGACTACCTCGCTAAACTGAGCTATCGTGGCCCCTGTAATATTTGTTGTCACTGCAGATCTCGGCCAGTTGTATGATAGTCATTAATATATCTTGGAACAATTTTACTAGCTCGGCTTATATTTAGCTGATCCGAAAATGGGAGGTCAATGTAATACACTGCATAATTTATATATATGTATAATCATTATTATAAATTATGTCCTCACAAGCAACACGAACCCATTTGGTCTCTGGAGATTAATATACCTAATGAAATATCACCATTGATTATTGAATGCAGAACATGATATTAAGGGGTCAATGGTGCTTGTTAATAATTTGTAAATATAACTTCAGATCAATTTGTGTAACCGGATAGTCAATCATGAACAAAAAATTACATGAAAAAATCTTGTTTTTGTAAATTTTGAGATGTCATTTGATATATTTATCCTCAAATAAGCCCACTCTTCAAGTGAAAAAAAGTTTAGTATTAAAATCTTGGGAGGATTTATTTGTGAAACGCTTTTCAGTGAAGAAATGGGTTGTAGAGTGCAGCTTATTTGTGGATAAATATGGTTTACACTTAAATCTGGTGTCTGTTGTAAATATTTGTGTTATGATTTTGTGATGAGTCGTTAATTGATTATTTTCCAAAACCAATCGAAATGCAAACAATTTTAATTAATGGATTATGAAATGTTATTATGGCCGATAGTTAATTATGTGTATCTTCTTGGCTTCTTGGTAATCATGTGTGACAATATTTGATAATTATCATATTTCGATTATAACCCATATTGTTATGGAATCTCAACCACTTGCCAACACTCGTATATACACCTACTAAAGAAATGGAGGAGGACATTGTCTGGTCGTTTGATAACAATGTATTTGGCCACACACCATTAGGTACTCCTGCGTTTTGAAGCAGGTCACATTGTACTGGGAAAATTCATTATTTTTTTACAAAATAATGTATCTAGAACGAATATATATGTAGGCCATGTAATTGAATGTCTGAAACAAAAAATAAAATAAAAAATCCCTTACTGAATTTCAGTGTACTGTAGTTTTTACTGGTGAAAGCCCAGAAGAGTGTAAGTCATGACGCATTGTTGGTCAGTCTATCTTAATACCAATCTGCTTTCCATTTAATGTTTGTTATGGAGACTGAACTGCCACTGAAGATTGTTGCTTTGCCCAAAGTTGGTCAAAAATTAAACATTGCTCCATGTGACATTGTCATCTTGGAAATCCTCAACACAAGTCAGAAGTTGGACCTGTTTAACATTCAAGATGGCTGCCCTGCTTTGTTGGTTATCTTGAAAACCTTTTTCTTCTGTTTAGTTTATGGACTATAAGTCCGAACTGAAATTCTGACATCTTGGCTAGGCTCCAGTACCTCAACTTCAGAATCGTCTCTATCGAGATCCTTCCGACTCCAAACCTATGGGCACCTGCATATCTTTGACTGTAAGGGTGGAATTATTGCAGCACAAGACTCGAGTGTGGACTCATTTTAGTACAAGACTCGAGTGTGGACTCATTTTAGTACAAGACTCGAAGGGAAACTTGTACAATTTTAGATGTGGTATGTACATGTTCTTAACTGTCAAATGAAGCATTTTACATTAAACAAGAGGCCCAAAGGGCCTTAACGGTCACCTGAGATTTGAAATATTTTGGTCAACTAAATTGACCCTTTTAGGCCCCACCCATCAGTCCTAATGGGGTCAGTCTATGAAGAGTATTTGATTCATACATATAGTAGATAGAAGATTTTTGAAATTTCAGTCAATTTGACCCTTTTTGGCCCCGCCCACCAGCCCCTGGGGGTCAACCAGGGCCAACATGTACATAACATCAAACTGTAATTCCATGCTGATAATTTGAACCAAGTTAGAATGAATTCCAATACAAATCCAACACATAATAGTAAAAAATGTGATTTCCCTATATAAACTATAGTAAAGTTTACCCCCTACCCAGGGGCAAACGTGAGACCCCAGGGTCATGAAATTCACAATGTTGGTAAAGCACCATAAGACCCCTTCATCTATGAAAAGTATTTGATTCAAACATATCTGAGAGTAGAGAAAGAGTTTTGAAATTTCAGTCAATTTGACCCTTTTTGGCCCCGCCCACCAGCCCCTGGGGGTCAACCAGGGCCAACATGTACATAACATCAAACTGTAATCCCATGCTGATTATTTGAACCAAGTTAGAATGAATTCCAATACAAATCCAACAAATAATAGTCAAAAATGTGATTTCCCTATATAAACTATAGTAAAATTTACCCCCTACCCAGGGACAAACGTGAGACCCCAGGGTCATGAAATTCACAATTTTGGTAAAGCACCTAAAGACCCTTCCATCTATGAAGAGTATTTGATTCTAACATATCTGAGAGTAGAGAAGAAGATTTTTAAAATTTCAGTCAATTTGACCCTTTTTGGCCCCGCCCACCAGCCCCTGGGGGTCAACCAGGGCCAACATGTACATAATATTAAACTGTTATCCCATGCCGATAATTTGAACCAAGTTAGAATGAATTCCAATACAAATCCAACAAATAATAGTCAAAAATGTGATTTCCCTACATAAACTATAGTAAAGTTTACCCCCTCACCAGGGGCAAACGTGAGACCCCAGGGTCATGAAATTCACAATTTTGGTAAAGCACCTGAAGACCCTTCCATCTATGAAGAGTATTTGATTCTAACATATCTGAGAGTAGAGAAGAAGATTTTTGAAATTTCAGTCAATTTGACCCTTTTTGGCCCCGCCCACCAGCCGCTGAGGGTCAACCAGGGCAAACATGTACATACCATCAAACTGTCATCCCATGCTGATAATTTGAACCAAGTTAGAATGAATTCCAATACAAGGCCAACAAATAATAGTCAAAAATGTGATTTCCCTATATAAACTATAGTAAAATTTACCCCCTACCCAGGGACAAACGTGAGACCCCAGGGTCATGAAATTCACAATTTTGGTAAAGCACCTAAAGACCCTTCCATCTATGAAGAGTATTTGATTCTAACATATCTGAGAGTAGAGAAGAAGATTTTTGAAATTTCAGTCAATTTGACCCTTTTTGGCCCCGACAACCAGCCCCTGAAGGTCAACCAGGGCCAACATGTACATACCATCAAACTGTCATCCCATGCTGATAATTTGAACCAAGTTAGAATGAATTCCAATACAAATCCAACAAATAATAGTCAAAAATGTGATTTCCCTATATAAACTATAGTAAAGTTTACCCCCTCCCCAGGGGCAAACGTGAGACCCCAGGGTCATGAAATTCACAATTTTGGTAAAGCACCTTAAGACCCTTCCATCTATGAAGAGTATTTGATTCTAACATATCTGAGAGTAGGGAAGAAGATTTTTGAAATTTTAGTCAATTTGACCCTTTTTGGCCCCGCCCACCAGCCCCTGGGGGTCAACTAGGGCCAACATGTACATACCATCAAAGTGTCCTCCCATGCTGATAATTTGATACAAGTTAGAATGAATTCCAATACAAATCCAACAAGTAATAGTCAAAAATGTGATTTCCCTATATAAACTACAGTAAAGTTTACCCCCTCCCCAGGGGCAAACGTGAAACCCCAGGGTCATGCAATTCACAATTTTGGTAAAGCACCACAAGACCCTTTTATCTATAAAGATTTTTGAAGTTTTAGTCAATTTGACCCTTTTTGGCCCCACCCCTCAGGCCCCTGGGGGGTGGGGACCATATAATTCACAATTTTGGTTGACCTTCAGCCATAGAAACTTTCTGCCAAATTTCATTGAATTTTGTTGAGTGGTTTTGGAGAAGAAGTCGAAAATGTAAAAAGTTTACGGACGCACGACGCACGACGGACGACGACGGACAAAAGGCGATTAGAATAGGTCACTTGAGACTTCGTCTCAGGTGACCTAAAAAAAACCCACAAAATTGTGTAATAAATCCTTTTATTATCGTGTTTGAAGAGCTATAAAAACAACAACAAATTATCAAAACATAAGTGACATTGAAGATATTCACCAAGGCAGTTGATTACACTATACCTGTGTTAAATCTCGTGACCATTATAATTGTGAATTGTGCATGAATCCATTAAAACATGATGAAATGATGAACATTATATGTGCTTTGTCATGAACATTACCTAATAAGTGTTTATTCAGCCCACCATCATCAGATGGTGAGCTATTTTAGTAATCCTTCATCCATAGTCCATCCATAAGCAATTTTTGTTATCGCTATTCCTCGAGAAGTACTGGAACAATATTTCTCAAAATTTGTTGCTTCCCCATGTCTATAGTTGTGTCCATTTGATTTTGAGTCTATTTAATTAGTTATGTAATGGTTGAGCTTATTTTCGGGAAACAAAATCGCTGATGGGCAGCCACCTTGGAATTTTACAATTTGTCATCACAATTTCGTGAGAAGTACTAAATATGAAGTTTCCGAAATATCCTCAAGAAATAGCAATAACGAGGATTGTTATATATTGGACAGATGGACCCTGGACCACATACGAAGGATGATTTGAATGCCCGATTATAATGTATTGAGAACAATTGATTTGTGGATGCTTTGCATGGAAATCTAAAGATCATCTTGTAAATCTACTTTAATCTAGCTTACTCAAACCCGACAATCACAAAATCATTTACAGGAGACATGGAATCAAAGCCTTTACCAAATTGAAAACATTTTTAATTGAATTGCCAAGTCAAATTTAAGACTGATTTGCCTCTTTTTTCTCTGGAAAATGACTTGGTGAGACTCCGTGATTTGGCTGTTTTAAATACGGATTGACCATACCCACATACCGAGACTATAGGTTAGCAGGCTTGATTCTCGGTCAATACGACTTGTACATTATCATATAAATATAAATTTTTCACTTTTGATTTAAGATCATTTAAGATTTATAATTATTTCATTTTGCAATCTAAAATGTTTACAACAATATTTTCTAAGTATTAATTTATTATTGAGATTTTAAATTGCAATAAAATATTTTTTTTAAATCTATATAATGAGAACATTTTGGCAATTATTGTCAATGATCTAAGCATGAGATTCTCAAATTTGGCAAACTTTACAAACATGGCAAGAAATGTATTGATAAACTAAAATGTATTCACTATTCATTCAAATTTTAGTTGATAATCATTTATCAAAAAGTATACAGACTGGAGGGATTCTTCACAAGTTGAATTCCTAAACACTGGAGAGGTGACGCACAACAACTCTAAAAATAAATAATCAAGGAAAACATTTTTCAACAAAATAGTAAATTAAGGAAATATTCTGAATTTTGTGTTGAACTTTGTACAATATATGCATGGTCTGACATTTTCCTAGAACAGAAAATAAATTATAAACCAGTCATATCCATACAAGTCTGAATTACGATTACAAGTACTTTATTTATGTTAAAGTGTATACAAACATGTTAACAAAAATAAGCCAATAGCTAACTCATATCCCCGCTACGGCACTACCCATCATTTGTTACCATGGCAACCAAATGACACTCATTTTTTCGGAAAACAGTGTCATTTTATTTATTTTTAAACAGAGTTTCAGCTTAATTGGGCAACATCTCAATTCTGGCTAATCAGAAGCCTTCATAATGTTTCCATAGTAACAATTCTGGTAACATCTGATGTCTCAAATCATAAGCATTTAGTAAATTATACTCATTGACCAAGTTTGAACCAGGTTGGTTTCACTTAATGCTAGAACTATTTCACTTAGTGGCCGGTACGGTGATGCATCTGTGACCTTTGACCCCATGATCTCTGAAGTTTCCCAGTTTGGTTTGGTTTATTTTGTTTAACGTCCTATTAACAGCCAGGGTCATTTAAGGACGAGCTTTTGTTTTGGAGGTGGAGGAACGCCAGAGTACCCAGAGAAAAACCACCGACCTTCCTCAGTACCTGGCAACTGCCCCACGGTAGGTTTGGAACCCACAACCCAGAGGTGGAGGGCTAGTGTTAAAGTGTCGGTACACCTTAACCACTCGGCCACCGAGGCCCCTAGTTACTCAGAAGAGTGGCATTAATCCATGCTTACAATACTCCAAAGTACATACTGGTATGTATAAAAAAAAACTATTTTTAAGATAATTACTGTACACTTACAGGCATCAAGGGCCATAACTCTGGCATCAATGGCTATAAGGAATCAAGGGCCATAACTCTGGCATCAACGGCTATAAGAAATCAAAGGCCGTAACTCCGGCATTCAGGGAGACAAGCAAAGTTTCATTGAAATCAATGCATAATCTTGGGAGAGATAGAATGGTAAAAAAAAACGTGTCGACAAACAGACAGTTGCTGATTCCAGTATAGCCTCCCCCTAACTTCATTTACCCCCTAACTTCATTTAAGGTGTTATTAAGATAACCTGTATGCTTGAAATATTTATAACTTTCTGAAAGATCACTGATAAATATTCATTTTTAATTGATAATTTAAAAAAAAAAATGTCTCCTTAGAAGCAAGAAAAATACTGATATGATTTTAATAACATGATATTAAAAGCTAAAGCTATGATTTGTGTTAAAGGGTTACCTCCCTTATCTATAAGTTGTTTATAATTAATAAGTATTTTTAAAATTTGTTCCTAATTAATGAAAGTTAATTATCTTATATTTTACATCCTTTTTTCCGACCATGTCATACGATATACATCCTTAAGTTCACACAATGTACATGTCCCCCTAAAATGTATTGCAGAAGGGGTTTTAATACTTATACTAACACTCAGATAATGATAAATTGTTTCTGCAAAAGGAAATGATTTAAAACAACAATTCTATGAGGTCTGGATCTTTATAATTGAATACCAGACACATTACAAGAATCAAATGAGATATTTTCCAGCTTTCAAAACATCTTTTGGGAAAAGGTAAACATTTTTGTAGAAATATCGTCTTAAAACTTGAAAAAAAAAAATCATAAATAATAAAAGCTGTTTTATGAAATGGCTAACAAATTTTGTCACTTGGGTCATTTTCTTTTATCTCAGATGGTTGGACCACTTGGACAAGGTTAGTTTTTTGAATGACAGACCTAGTGATTTTATGTTTCTTTAGGATAAACCTTGAAGAAGAGCATAAGTTGGATAACTTGAGTCCAATTCCCTTTTATATATAAGATACAAATAAAATACGTTAAATAAAACTTCAAGGCCAGTAGTAATGTCTGCAAGTCCGTCAATATATATGCCTGAACAAGACCATGAATAAATTAATATGCCATTGGTGAATATGTGTGTGGAGTTATCTCCCTTGAATTTCTCGTCTTTATCTAATACATGTATATCCTGTCTGTTAAACAGCATCACCTAAAGCAGAATTGTACAGGTCTACAAAGGCAGTTTTCACCAAAGCCTTTTACAAAAACAATTAAGCTGTCTGGAAATGTGTAATAATCAGCTCCTTTACTGCAAACTCTCACTGACTTCAATACATACCTTTCAAAAGAGTCCATACTGGTTATAAATGACTTCATTAATTTTGACAATGTATATTTTTTTTTTTTTTTTTTTTGCAATGACAATTTAATTAATCAATACAAAAATGGAATTACTGGTTGTACCAGAAAAAAATCTCTGTAGCGAGCAATCCTGACTTCTTATAGATCATATAATGATTTTATAACCAATATTATTCATGTATATATTATATACATAGTTCACATAAGCAACAATGGAAATTTACTTATGATTAAATATAAAACAACATACCCTGTATAGTATAAACACTGAAAATATAACAATAAACAACATATTCAATTAACAATATCCAATGTGTCATAAACCAAATGTACAATATTAATAAAGTACCATATTTATCCTCAAATAAGCCCAAACCCCCGTGAAAAAGTTTAGTACCGTATTTATCCTCAAATAAGCCCCCAACCCCAGTGTAAAAGTTTAGTACTGTATTTATTCACAAATAAGCCCCAGGTCTCTCGGAGTAGAAGTTTATTGTTACAGTTTGGGAGGGCTTATTTATGAACTGATCTAGCTACTTTAAGCTTACTGTTTCAAAATCTATGATTCTGTCCGAATGGATAAGGGAGCTTATTTGTGAACTAATTTAGCTACAAAATGTACTTTTAAACTAGCTTACTGTTTTTAAATTGATGATTCTGTCAGAATGGATAAGGGGGCTTATTTGAGGACAGGGGGTTATTAGCAGTTAAACTAAGGAATTTTCTGTAGCATGTCAGTTTAAAAAAAAAAATTTAACATGATTTATGTGCTACCAAAAAGTGAACAATGTGCATTGCAGTTTGTACATTATTAATGGACGAAGTACATTTTATTGTATAATGTATTTCTTGTGTATCACAGGTAATATATATATATACATTATGCATATATATTACCAATACCTACTGTAAACCTCGTCATACTGCCACCATTTGTACAGTAAAACCTCGTCATACTGCCACCATTTGTACAGTAAAACCTTGTTATACTGCCACCATTTGTACAGTAAAACCTTGTTATACTGCCACCATTTGTACAGTAAAACCTTGTTATACTGGCACTATTTGTACAGTAAAACCTTGTTATACTGGCACTATTTGTACAGTAAAACCTTGTTATACTGTCCCCATTTGGCAGTAAAACCTTGTTATACTGTCCCCATTTGGCAGTAAAACCTTGTTATACTGGCACCATTTGTACAGTAAAACCTCGTTATACTGCTATCATTTGTACAGTAAAACCTTGTTATACTGCCACCATTTCTATAGTAAAACCTCGTTATACTGTCACCATTTCTACAGTAAAACCTTGTTATTCTATTGTCCGGGAAAACCTCATACTGCCGTTATTTGATAGAAAAAACCTTGTTATACTGCCACTTATTGTCCAGCAATGATTGGCATCATAAAAGGTTTCATGATATGAGAAAGTGTCATGATACAGTTTTAGACACACTATTTCTCAATTCTAAAGTATCTAATTGTGTGCATTTAGTACATCCTTCAGAGGCAAGTGAAATGGCAACACAATGTTTAACATAATAAACAATATACAGTGTACTTTATATTATATAGAGAGTGTCATGTTTAAAAATGTTTCACAACCGAGCAAAAACCACCTGCTTACATAATCATTTGTACTGAAATTCTGATCTAAAGCATTTTACACATATCTATAAGAGAATTAAGCATATCAACACAAAAAAAGTTCTGTTTAAAAAATTAATAACTGGGATTAATAAAGTCCATTTATTAAATTTCTCCTCTTGAAGGGTAAGATGATCCATGGAACTGAGCTCAAGGAACAGGATCAAGTCTGGGACTTAACTATGGACTAAATATTAACATTCTCTTGTTTTCAAAGTGGACCTCAAACAGTAGGACCTGTATGTTGAAACTTTAAATGTTACATTTGTTTGCTTAACAATGAAATTGAATATATTTAAATAAAAAACTTTTGGTATCTTATAGCTAAATGAGTTTTTTTTAAGCAGACATCATACCTGTATTGACCGTGTAAATGTGTGTTAAACATTGACATATGTATGGCTATTGTTAATCATATAATAGCATCAATAGTCATTATTGTTGACAAGGAAAACTTTACCCAGACATCAAAATATGACATCTTCCAAGGCAGCATGTTGACATCACCAAAACAACATCCTTTTGACATCACAAAAGCAACATGTTTTGACATCACCAAAGCAATATTTTTTTGACATCACCAAGGCAACATTCTTGTAACAACCAAAGCAACCTGTTTTGACATTACAAAGGCAATATGTTTTGAAATCAACAAGGCAATGTGTTTTGACATTACCCAGGAAATATCCTTTTGACATCACCAAGGCAACATATTTTGAATTAACCCAGGCAGTATGTTTTGACATCACCAAGGTAACATCCTTTTTATATTACCCTGGCAACATTTTTTGACAACACCAAGGCAAATATTTTTTTTACCAAGGCATCAATCTTGACATTGCCAAGGCAACAATTACATGTTATGACATTACCAAGGCAACAATCTTTTTTACATCACCAAAGCAACAATCTTTTGATTTACCATGGCAACATGTTATGACATTACTAAAGCAACAATCTTTTTTACATCACCTAAGCAACAATCTTTTGACATTACCAAGGCAACATGTTATAACATTACCAAGGCAACAATTTTGTTTACATCACCAAAGCAACAATCTTTTGATATTACCATGGCAACATGTTATGACATTACCAAGGCAACATTTTTTTCTTAAATTACCAAGGCAACATGTTTTGATATTACCAAGGCAACAATCTTTTGATATTACCATGGCAACATGTTATGACATTACCAAGGCAACATTTGTTTCTTAAATTACCAAGGCAACATGTTTTGACATTACTAAGGCAACATTTTTTTGATATCAATACAAAACATTTCCAGTAGAGGTTTGTGTTGGAATAGATACTGAAGGCGTCATAAGGATCATGCCCTGAGTTTAATCTTGTAAAGCTTCATCTTGAATCCTAGGAGTTCTGTTAGCACTGCGGAGAATGCTGAGAGGACCACAACTTTGGTTACATTGTATATGACAGGGTTAGCAGAAACACCGGATATCTTGAAGGGACTCTCCAGCTCCTGTAGGTCAAAATGGAGGACAACATTACTAAATATAAATTCTGAAATCAGTGGTGATGAAAAAGATTTTTAAATACCCATATTTGACCGATTAAATACACTATGCACAAAAATGGTGTATTTGATAAAAACATATACAGAAAGAACTGAAGATACTATTAGCAGATCAGTGAGGTGAGGAACATTTTATATCTTTTAATTAGCACCCCTGTCCTCTTTTCATAAAAAAAAGGGAGGGTGGGGGTGGTGCTTAAAGGGGCAGATGCACTTATTAGGTTATGGACATGTTTATTGGGCAAGTGATATTAAAAAAAGTCTTCTTCAGGCTCAGACTCGGATATCATCTTATAAAGTCAAACCTTTAAAGATCACAAAGAGAGTAGAAAAAGAGATCTTTCTAAACATACAAGTTCCTGTAGACATACAACCTAAGCATACAAGTTCTTGACAGTAAGCTTCACCTTATTTTGAATAGATCCTTATTCAAATATATCCAATATCTAAATCTAATGACCTTGACAAATATTCCATGAATTTGACCTTCACCTTGAGGGAATCATCCTACACTTAATCCAATTACATTTCACCTCATTTTATAATATTGATGTTTTGTGCACCCGACGCTGAACTTGAGCCATCAGAACAACTAACATTAATACGCATTTCATGACCTTGACCTATATTCCCATGACTTTGAGCTTACTTTGAGGAGGTCCTCTGCTAATTTGAGCACATTATTGGCCACCATGAGTTCCTCCTTCTTGTGTGGTTTCTGTTCCATCTGTAGGTACAGGTTGATCTGTTCTGTGATGAGTACCGACAGGTTACGGTACTTTTTATTGATTTTGAGTCCGAGGGTCATGAACCGGAGCAGGTAGACGCCCAGGGCCATACACCATACGAGCAGCTCCCAGTTACACAGGAAGTCCAGGTAAGTGTCTGTATCCTTCAATAACTGCAATGAAAAAATGTCTAGTCAGGGGAGGTGTCTAAATGGTCTAAATCCTAACAGCTAGCAATTCAACAGTGATTAAAAATTCACAGGAGGTGTTTAAATCCTCCAAGGCGAGTAATAACGATTCAATAATCAGGGAGTATATCTAAATCCTTTAAAAGCTAGCAATTCAACAATGAGTAAAAATTCACAGGAGGAGTTAAAATCCTTCAAGGCGAGTAATTAATTAGTGATTCAACAATCAGGGGATGTGTCTAAATCCTTTAACAGCTAGTAATTCGAAAGTAGTTAAAAATAGGGAGGGAGGATATCGAAATCATTCAACAGCTAGTAATTAAAAAATCTGATATTATATGTATGTGCAGAGGGCAACATCACATTGAAGTGAGGGCATCATCACATTGAAGTGAGGGCATCATCACATTGAAGTGAGGGCAACATTTTATTGAAGTGAGGGCATCATAACATTGAAGTGAGAGCAACATTATATTGAAGTAAGGGCATCATAACATTGAAGTGAGGGCAACATTATATTGAAGTGAGGGCATCATCACATTGAAGTGAGGGCATCATAACATTGAAGTGAGGGCATCATAACATTGAAGTGAGGGCATTATTATATTGAAGTGAGAGCATCATCACATTGAAGTGAGTGCATCATCACATTGAAGTGAGGGCATCATCACATTGAAGTGAGGGCATCAACATTGAAGTGAGGGCAACATAATATTGCCATTTTAAGAAGCATTTTCGTAAGGGAGGTAATAAATCACATTTGAATCGATAGAGCAGAATTTTGGCAAAGTTTGCGGTGTAATCAGAAAATTAGACCTACTTGGTTCATTGTACCATGAAATTATTTATTTACCTGAAGGCACATCAGGGTGAGAATGATGATTGTTAACAGGAATGTCACTGACACAATGATGTCCACTGATCGCTGTGGACCACGTTTCTACAACAAATATAAGATACAAACTACTATGACTATCTGCAATAAACATATCAAGGGAAAATTGGTCTGTATAGGCAGCTGACCTTTATACAGAGGTTCATTAAAAATAATCGTGCTTCTGCATACAGAACTCAAACAGGTGGTCTCTGTAGACAGGTGATGTTACATACAAGTGACCTTGATACAGAGATTTATTTACAAGTACAATAATATGTGTTACTAAGGGAACAGAAACAGGTGGTCTTTATAGACAGGTTGTTGCTATGGGAGATTCAACTGTAAGTTACTTATAGTATTTCCTCAGCTATACCATTGTAGTATTACACATAAAGAGAAACAAGTTTAAATCACAAACCTGGAGGATACATTGCTTGCATATCAAATTATCAACATTTACAAATATTAATACTCTTGATAAAACATAAATGCAACAAGATTTGTCTATCTTACATCAGATTTCCGAATAATTCAAATTCATTTCAAAATGCACATCTTTATATAAGAAAGACATAAGAAAATGTTTACAATACCTTAAGATAAGATCGTAGAGACAACCAGATTTTGATATTTCTGACTTTATTCAGACGGAAGTGAGGCATGTCGAACTTCTTGGCTCGTCGTGAAGAGGTCAGGTAACAGAAATGTTTGGCATAAAGCAGCCGCTGTCAATCAAAATGTACATAGTGATCACATGACCTGTTATCATATCAATAATAAGCCAACGCCCAGTGATAAGCCTACCCATACATGTTTCTGTTCAGTAATTCATTTTAAATTAAAACATGTTTTAAAGAATTACAGTCACATGTTACAGATTCTGGTTGAGATATGTCACAGTGGTGAACCATTTAGTCACTTGTTACTGACTCATCTAGAGGTATGTCACAGTGGTGAACCATTTAGTCACTTGTTACTGACTCATCTAGAGGTATGACACAGTGGTGAACCATTTAGTCAGTTGTTACTGACTCATCTAGAGGTATGTCACAGTGGTGAACCATTTAGTCACTTGTTACTGACTCATCTAGAGGTATGACACAGTGGTGAACCATTTAGTCAGTTGTTACGGACTCATCTAGAGGTATGACACAGTGGTGAACCATTTAGTCACTTGTTACAGACTCATCTAGAGGTATGTCACAGTGGTGAACCATTTAGTCACTTGTTACTGACTCATCTAGAGGTATGTCACAGTGGTGAACCATTTAGTCACTTGTTACTGACTCATCTAGAGGTATGACACAGTGGTGAACCATTTAGTCACTTGTTACAGACTCATCTAGAGGTATGTCACAGTGGTGAACCATTTAGTCACTTGTTACTGACTCATCTAGAGGTATGTCACAGTGGTGAACCATTTAGTCACTTGTTACTGACTCATCTAGAGGTATGACACAGTGGTGAACCATTTAGTCACTTGTTACAGACTCATCTAGAGGTATGTCACAGTGGTGAACCATTTAGTCACTTGTTACTGACTCATCTAGAGGTATGACACAGTGGTGAACCATTTAGTCACTTGTTACAGACTCATCTAGAGGTATGTCACAGTTGTGAACCATTTAGTCACTTGTTACAGACTCATCTAGAGGTATGTCACAGTGGTGAACCATTTAGTCACTTGTTACTGACTCATCTAGAGGTATGACACAGTGGTGAACCATTTAGTCACTTGTTACAGACTCATCTAGAGGTATGTCACAGTGGTGAACCATTTAGTCACTTGTTACAGACTCATCTAGAGGTATGTCACAGTAGTGAACCATTTAGTCACTTGTTACAGACTCATCTAGAGGTATGTCACAGTTGTGAACCATTTAGTCACTTGTTACAGACTCATCTAGAGGTATGACACAGTGGTGAACCATTTAGTCACTTGTTACAGACTCATCTAGAGGTATGTCACAGTTGTGAACCACCTAAAGCTAGCCACTCTTT